>NC_060168.1:26956315-26988725 GCF_021292245.1 Micropterus dolomieu | reverse complement strand
TATTGCAGAAGAGGCCCTTTGGCTAAATAGATTTTTTTTTCTGTGTGGGAGGCCTGCATCTCTGATCAGGTTTTAGCATTGAGGACACATCTCCTGAGAATTTAATTCATCCCTTGATAAGATAACATAAGATAGGATAAGATGTTCCTTTATTAGGGGAAATTCAAATTGGCACAGCAGCACAGGGGAATGTAAAATGAAAGAAGAAAATACAATAAAAGTACAATCAGTAAACATAGGAATCGAGTATGTATAACACATACACACTATATACACACTATGTACAATCAAAATACAATCAAAATAGAATCTGTCAGCGGAGATGGGAGATGTTGGCTGCTTTGGCGTTGATCATGAAGGCGCAAGCAAAGCAGAGAGAAAAGTAGGAAAATATATAGTAGTTTGGATACCTTTAGAACTAATAAATAAGCCGTTTTGATTATTTATCTGTTGTTAGTTTCTTATTTCAGGTTCCTTACAAATAAATTCATAAATAAGTAATGAGGAGTTCATATTGTGCAGTTTAGAAAAACAAATTCCACAGAACATATAAAACATCTTGTCAACAACATAAGTGGACTGATATATAGAAGTTCTTACATTGATTTGCTGGATACTAAAGAACAGACAAATCCCTTTTAAAAAACATTTTATGGTTGATATATTGATATGATTGCCAGTAATTATTTGAAGTCCATTACAGTGGATGCTGGGTTTGAAGGAATTAGGGCTTACAGAAGGGTGTGTTTAGGGGCTTGTTGGCTTGATTGACAAGTGTCCCGGGGGTATTTTGAGCTTCTCACACTTCATGCCTTGGTAGATGCTCATCGACCTAAGTTGTCCCAACCCCCAGGTTTCTCAAAAAGGTGCCTGCGAGTGACACCTAATCCTGACTTCAAAAGTCCCATCGGAAACCTATGAGTGTCATCTCAGAAGCTGCATCGTTGGTTTTACTTCTAAAACCTCTGCCAATCAAAAAAAAAAAGCATAAAGAGAGTGATGGATGAGTTGACGCTATCATTGAGATTATTGGGAGTTAGATGAGAGCAGGGGCTGATAAAATACCCTGTGCAGGCATGTCACTGAGCAATCCAGTAGTTTAATTGATGTTGATATCTAATAAAATGAACGGTTAGTACTCATGCCAAAGAGACACTACAAAGACAAACTGCTGAATGTGTTGTGATTATTTTATCTTGTAATAAAATTATTATGTAATCTATATACATGTGACAAGACACAAGACAAGAAATAATTCAATGCTTGCCAGGGTAATCCATAATTTTAAAAAAGGACTCCATAAATACCAGTTGTAAACCTCAATGTCACAACTGGCATTGTATGCTCAATACATCAACAATAACAACAGCAAGTATTCTCTGAAGAGATATGAACTTTCTTTTCAGATTCACAACCGTCTGGATCAGAGCTGCTGTGGATTCAGGCCCAGGCAGGAGGATCTGTGTGTGGAACTCGGCCACCATGCAGAATGTAGGGACCAGAACCACATACAGCTGACAAACATCATCTACAGGCGTCATGACCCCAAACACCTGGTCTTCACCAACAACAAGGGGTTCTTCGACAGAAATGAGGACAACTTGGACTTCCGACTCCTGGAAGGAATCAAAGAGTAAGTTAGGATAATATCAATATATATATATATAATTATTATTATTTCATAAATACTGATGATTTCAGTGGCTTTGTGTTTATTGCTCTGTTAAATTAATATAGTAAACAACAATCAGATTTTGTTGGAGCAACAGTGACTGGTGAGTAAGTCTAGCTGATTTTCCACAGTTTCTGATGTCCTCCCCCAACAACATGGTTGAAAAATTCTAGCATGCAAAACAGATATTTATCTCTGAGCAACACATTCTCACTCCCAACTTCTCACATATGGAAACTTGGTCAAGACCCCTTGGCGTAAAAGTGTAGCTTTTGCATGTGTAGGGCTCTACGGTCAAGTTAGCAATAATAAATATGCAATGTCGAGTTAGACTTTTTAAAATAAAACTACTGGTTAACAACATGAAACGCCATCGCGATTTGGTTAGGTTTAGGCACCAAAGCTACTTGGTTATATCTAGGAATTAGCTCTGACCCCGAATAGTCGAAGATTCGATGCTTCGATGGGCGGAGCCTGATTCGACTGTCAATCTCACAGTCAAAGCTTCGCAGCGAAACAAGGATCATGCCATTTTGGCGATATTGGGGTCTGATTTTACATAGAACTACCAGTTTTCTCCCAAGAAGTTAATATACAGCCTATTACAATATAAATTTCAACATTTAATGCTGTAAATAAACATGTAGAAAGAATAAAACTTTCATTAAATGTTTTTAAAGTGCGTAAATAAATCCAAAATTGTAACCCTAACCCTGGGTCGTCAGTGCGCATGTGTAGGCGTAGGGCATAGAGTGTGTGTGTGTGTATGTCAGAAGAGGAAAGGTTGCTGAAGAGACCGAGCCCCAGCTTCACTGGTTCACTGAGTTGTCCGCACCTCGCGGGACTTTCGGATAATTTATCACTGTTGATGAACCACACAAAGAATATTATATCATTTTTAAATAGCCGGCTACTTGAAATAGACCCTTGAGGAACCGCGACGTGCATGCATTTTTCGTCAGCATGGCATGCACTGAACTCTGCACAAGACCGGCAAATGGCAGGCGAGGGAGAGAGAGGGTCTTCAAAAAGCCTCAGTTTAGCTGGAATTTACAGTTTAAGTTGAATGAATAGAGCTCTGCCGCTTCTCAAGATTAAAGCAGAGCTACCGTGTGTTGAACCTCTGCCATGCTTGTTCAGGAATTAAAATTTTTGCAATAATTCCAAAACACATTGCCGAGACATTGCTTTCATTTCGTCTATCTTTTGATCAATAAATCAGCCAGTCATACCACTGGGGAGACAGAACAGAATCTGCAGTTTGGCAAGGACACTTGTGTCTCCGCCCTACACTTGGAGCCTATATTCTGGCACTCAAATCAGATATAAAGGAAACATGAGTCTAGATTTAGCTGTTTTCAGATGACTTAAGGCTGCAAGACTGTATTAATACCTGATTTTTGTTTGATCTTATGTTGATTTTTTTGTATTTCTGAATTTTTTTTAATCTCTTTGACTTTTATCAAAGCTAAATAAACTGTTTTTATTCCAGACACATTCTACATGTTCATTGGAAAAGCTGAGCTGCATGAAAAAAAAACACTACACAGTCTCTCCATGGCTCTTCTCCTGTCATTTTCAAAATCCACATGATCATGTTACACCTTTGTCTCCTGGGGTTTGCCATTTTAGTAATACAAACCTTTCTCTGAGGTAGAACTCCTCTGCAAGCAGTCCACTTAAAATCCACTCAAAACTCATTGAGGCAAGCCACAAAACAGTATCTCTGAGTGAAGCACTTCTAGCAGCCATACTGACTACATATCTAGTAGTAATGCTTTCAGCCTGGGTAGATTTGTCTTGTTCTTGTTGAAAACATTTGAGGTGTAACTTGCTCACATTCTCCAGTAAAAAAAAAAAAAGACTATGCCTACGACCAACTTCACTGCAGCCAGCTGCCACAGCTTCCATTGATACAGTGATCTAATTTTTCATCTCTGCTGATATTTTACTTTTAAAATACTTTTATCCACTTGTGAGTTTTCAAAATGTCAAGAAATACCAGAAGTCATGTAGCCTACTGCTTGAATTATTAGTTACACTTCATGTAACTCAAACTGAAGTTTTTATCATGTGAAATGTTTTTCACTCATGTCCCATCCCACTCCCACAAAAATACTCCTGTCCAGTCCTAATCCCATGACAGTAACAAAAAATATTGTTCTGTCACAATCCTAGAAAAGTTACTCCCGTCCCATCCTGTTTCCATTTAAAAAATCTGGCAAATATCTTTATTTACATTAGAACTGCATATTTATATATTACAACTGAACACGTCCTGCATGCTGCCGTTTGCACGCATTTTTTCCTGTCCTGACCCAGTCCCATGATGAATAGTGAAACTGACTCACATCCCACAGTAATCCCAAACAAATGTCAGCCTCTTATACAAACATCCTCAGAGGCAACCAATGCTGAATATGTGATTGACAAATGTAATGAACTACAAGAAGCAAAGAGCCACTGATTTTTCTGATTTCAAATTACCAAATTCTAATGGCAAGCTGTGATCAACATATAGTATAAAATACATAATGTAAAACTTCATTTAATAGCCGAGTCCCAAATAGCTGCCTATCCCGTGTACTGGCCTGGTGTGGGAACACATTTTGACAAATAAAGGCCTGCCTCAATTTAACACCTGGTCTAGTTTTTATAGAAGTTCTTTGGATGTATAAAACTTCTTAAACCCTGCGAGGTCGCCTGCTTTAGCTGCTTCTAAGCTGCTTCTAAGCTGCTTAGATCGTTAATACAATATATATTAATGTTTAAACGTATGGTCAATATGTCCGTATGAACATGCTACACATCGTTAGATGGTTAGATTCTCCACAATTCAGTAGTTCAGTTCATTTAAGGGAAACAACAAGACCCAAAGTCTAATTCTTATAGATTTACCGGTGTAACCTGCCTGGTACAAGAGAGGAAAGGAAAAAAAGTGATGACTGCAGTTACCTTTGAAGCGCTTGTTAAGCCCAAATGTGTCGTTCCTTGATTATTTATATTCCTTTAGTCTGTAAGGGTCCACCCATCAAAATAATCAAAACAGCTTTTCATAAAAATTAATCCAAGTTGTGAATCTTGTCACGTGAAGTCCATCGCTCACTGTCTCCTAACTTCTCTCATCCTGCACTGTGTTGTTGTCCTGATGTTACTTCAAAATAAAAGCGCATAAGCTGTCTGTCAGAGCTAGAGCAAATGAATGACGTGTATTTGATATTATTTGATCATTTTTATACAAGTATTATTCTGTTTGAAATAAATAAACTGTTTCATAGTAGTTTCAGTTTTGTGCAAAAGGAATTAAAGGCCTGTCCCATATGGATGCCTGTCCCAAATATAGGCAGGGTCAATTCAGTGATTTTAGCAAATAAAAGCTGAAGTTGTTACAGTTACCTTCTTAATATTGCGGTTGGTAAAGTGTAAAGAAACAACCAGGACTAATGTGATTGTATGTTCAGCTATTTTTTTGACTTTATGCATAAAAACAGGGTTCTATGTCTTCACCCATTAAGAACCAATCAAATTATTTCTTGCCCCAGCCAAAGGCAGCTTTAACTCTGAGAGATGTACATGAAACTAAAAGTCAAATTTGATTGCTGACTCTTTTTCTGTCTTTCTGTCACCAGGCTTCCAGAGCAGGCAGTGGTGGTGCTGAAGAGCAGGAGGCTAAGGGAGAAGCTCCTCCAATCTCTGTTCCTTGACCAGATATACTGGGAGAGCCAGGGCGGCCGGCAGGGTATCGACAAGCTGATAGATGTAATTGAGAGGCGGGCCAAGGTCCTCCTCACTTATATTAATGCTCATGGAATCAAAGTCATCACAATGAATGTGTGATGAGAGTCACACAAGTCAAGTGGCCAAATTTCTGACAGTGACTTCTGTGGGTCTGGATAAAAACATCTATACATCTAAAATTGTTACACATCATGTAATTTGTGGCAATCTTTCAATATCAACATATATCACAAGAGCATTAGAATTCCTCATTTAACATTCACAGTGAAATATTTGTAAAGTTAAGTTAAATTAATATTTATATATTTTTTCTTTAAAAATTTGTAAAAATAACAAGTATCTTGCTAATGAAGGATTGTATTATACTTTACTATTATTAATTGCTTACTATTCTTTTAAAATAGCAGAAGTTGTTGTCATTTGTGGCTAAGGAAACACTACAGCAATATTTTTGTTTTAAAAAGATTCTGAGAAAGGCTTTTTTAAATAATTTAGACATTTAAAAAGTGCCTTTTTTAAACTCTTATTTAAATAAAGAATGCATATAAGAATGATATATGTAAGAAAATGCTGTAGTTAAAACCTTTGCTACCCCTGAGGCCTTCCAGCACTGCATGGTGTATGAATTGAATGCACTAAATAATACCTTAATTTCGTATCTGCTCATTAAGTGTGTGGCAGGAATTAAGATGTTGATAAAGCCTCAACCCAGATCCGCTGAGCTTGATTGGGGTCACACATTATACATTGAATCTTTTTATTTTAATTGAATGAGTATTTTAATCTTGTCTAGAGTCTTAAATTGTTTAGTTTGTTTTTACAAACTACCAAGAAGTCAAAGGGTTTCCCCAATTTTTATACTTTTAAGATTCAAAACAGCATCAGTTATTGTGAACACTGTATATTATGAAACCTATTTGGTAAGAACTTGGCATAGTGACTGTACATTAAGAACTTTAAGATAAGAAGTCAGATGGTGTTATTCTGCTTTATGCACATTTTCAATTTAACTACAAAAATACCTTTAGCTGTAAACAATTTTATTGTGTTTATTTATTTTTGTACTTTTTTGTGAATTGTTGAAGATGTCTGAACATCAGATAGCAATAAACACATTTATTTAGTGTTAAGGGAAATAAGCACATTCACTCAGTCACAGTCACAGTCACAATCCCAGTCACTGATAGCTTTTAAATTTACCTTTATTAAATTTTAGCTTAAAATATGAAAAGACTTCAGGTGTCTGTTGTCTGTTTGACTTTACTGCATCTACCTTACTATGATTGTATAAAAAGTTTTTAATGAAAAAGCCACCATCAAATAACTATTAACAATATACAATCTATAAAAGTGAATTTGCAATGCCATTCTTTCCACTCATAAAGCATGGTCAGAAATAGCCTGTGGCTCTGAAATCTGACTCAGAGTGTGGCAACTGCTTTTCATGCTGTTGTAAACAGTGTGCTTTGGACTCTGAGAGAAGGGGTCGACTGGGCTTTGTGCGTTATTTTCTTGTGTTCGTGCCGGGCATTCACTTGACTGTTGTTTTAACCTCTCTGCACCCGCATTAGGGCATCACTGGGGTCCATGCCTCTGTGTGTTTGTGATAGAAAGGCACCTCTAGTTCCCAGAGTGCTCTTCAGTGGAACTTACTTCCTTTACACGTGTGTGTATGCATATTCTCACACAATAACATACATACATGCATGCAAAACTATATGTAAAAACACGTTCAGACAAACAGGCATTAGGACCTGGGCTCTCCCTGACACTTTCCCCATGTATCCACATTCAGTCCCACTCAGTGAAAAACCAGTGTGTTAAATTCTGCAGGTCAAGTACAGCACTTCAAACTGACAAACAAGCCTTTACAAGCAGCTAGTCAGTCAACTCAGACATACTCAGCCAAGCATTAGTTTTCACTCTTGAAAAAACATTATCATTATCATATTGAATATGAGGGAAGTAAAAGTCCTAGTGTGCAGTCCCCTGGCACAAGTGCAAATATTTAATGTATAAATTCAAGCATTGAGAAAAAAGGTATCCATTTCAAAGAGCTGTCTTAAAATCCATTAAATCCCCCCCACCCATGCCAAATCCTAAAAGGTCTACCACAGTGGATAGGGTCATCACTTCTCAATTCTTGGGAATTGTTAAAAAAAATAACAGCCAAACTCACAATTTTAGCATAAACAGCCAAGTCAGTAATCAAGCTCCATAATGAAGAAGTGTGAACAGCCTCCATATAGCCTTGTCAACCTCCATATCATAGCCTAAACTGAGAGACCAAAGCTAACCTTGGATCTGGGAATGTGCCACCCCATAAACTGTGTGTCAACTCAGATACTATTTTCTTACATTGTAGTAAATTTATGGGGTAATTTTCCAGAAATGCAAGAGCATTGGTTTAGTTTAAACAGTGGAGGGGACAAATAAAGACTAGGGTCTGGGGGTCCTTCCCCAGGAAATTTTGAGTATTAAAGACTTAATTTCCTGCTTTCTGGTTAATATTTCGGCACCAATTTATGGTTGATCTTCATATATATAAAGGGAAACACAATATTATGTAGTATGTAACAATTCAATATATAAAAAATGAATAGGATATAAAGCAGTACTAAGGCTTTCAGGCATTCTGCAGCTATTGCTTTTAAATATGTTTTCTCCTAGATCTACTTTTCTACTTTAATAAAATCTCTGCTGAATCAGTACACATGCTTAGCCTTCCCTTCTCTTTTGAGTCTCCATTTGGGGAAATAACCTCTTTTAATAGGCCTACGTGGGACCTTTTCACCTTAAGGATAAATTCATTCATTTTAATTCAGTTAGAAACTCCTGGACTTGAATAGCTCCTGCATGTGTTTCAGCAGGTTTTCTGCTCACGTTCAAAACTTTCTGCACATTCAGAATCTCTCCCACATATCTGTGTTCTCTGACATGTCTGGAAAAAATCTCGCAATATTACGAGACTAACGTCAGCATTTAATGAGAATATATAATTTTAATTCTACCTGGCCTCTACTCTGCTGTGCATTATGTTATTGATTCGCTGATATATAAGCTATCCCCTTCAGACCATTTGACCGACACAGTGTGGGACAGCATGCTGCAAGAAACCGAGACCAACCAGAAACACTACTGATCAGGCAGAAATCTCACCACAAATCCACACGTTAACTTCAGCAGCTCCGATAAAGTGCAGCTCACAGTCCAAAACAGAGCAAAGCTGCGCTTCAGTTTTAAGATGTTTGTATTGCAAAACACCAGTTACGTTACTCTCTGGACTCACAGCCTGAGGTGCACATGATTAAAATTGCTGGTGTCACATCACCTGGGCGGAGTTGATTTGCGCTGAGTTCTTTATCATGCGGCGCCCCTAGGCGACCACCTATGCCACCTATGCCATGGGCTGGCCATGGGGAAACAGCACTTGAAGGAATACTTTGACATTCTGGGAAATAGGCTTCACTTTCTTGCAGACAGCTAGATGAGAAGAGTGATGTCACCCTCTTGTTTGTACGTTAAACCATCTACATTTTGTAGCTGGAGCCAGCAGTTGATTAGCTTAGCTTAGGAGAAAGACTGTAAAGAGGGACTCTTTCTTGGCTGGGACCAGTTGCCAGACAACCACTGGAGACTCCAAAAGTTACTGGCCTTTCTAGAATCGATATTATACGATGCACCAATGCAGTGATATTAAATGACTCCATGCTATGCTCATTATCATAGATACATAGCACAGCAATTGAGAAGATTTTGTCTCTGAGGCAGTGGATGAGAATAATTTGGGACGGTTCATTTCAGCTTTGCCCAGCTGGCTTCTGCCTGGTCAGATGCCAAACAGCATCCAAACAAAAGAGCTCTTTATTCCTTAGCACAGAGCTGATGATCATTCTGGTTAACCATGATGTCACTTTACCCATTCCCTGCTCTCCAGAGTTCGCCACTGACCCTCACTGAACTCTGACAAAAGGGCATGTGCCCACAGCAGTATTGTCAGAGTAACTTACTTATTATGACCTTTATGTTTTTAATTAGTTTTATCCCACCTTTTGTAGTTTATTAGATGATAACAAAAACGTTTTTTGAGCTAGACTGAAGGTTATAAATGAGATTGTTGCTACACTTTATAACAGTTAGAGCATAGTAACGTTACTGTGGTGAATGTGTCTTCCACTGAGTTGTTGACTTGCGCCGTTAATGTTGCATTATTGTACATTATGTGGGCAACAATAAATCTAAATAAAATGTTACTAAGCAAACAACGGAAGACCCATGCTAACTTAGCTGGCTGCCCCTGCATTGCATCACTATTGGTTTTAGAAACAAATCGCCTCCACATTTGCTTTGTACTGTTACATAATTTCTTGCAACAGATAACGTTAGCAACTGGTCGGTGTTACTTTGCACTAACGTTAGTTTATCTGTCCAATAGGGTGAAAGCAAACTCTGTGTCGGTTCCAAAACAAAGCGGAGGTCTCTCCGTGATTCAGGCCTTTCTGATGTTGACCATGTTTTCTCCCGTTTTTTGGTGTTAAGCCTAGTTCACACTACAGGATTTAAAAAAAATTTGCCAGTCGGCAAGCTCACCGACCATCAGGCTCTGATCGGGAACTACTCAACGACGCATCAAATCATATCACATCGCAAATCACATCGCTGATGCCAGCCAGATATCTAGCATGCCAAATATCTGGAGAAGTCGACTGACTCAACATCCACATCCAGCCAATGAGAGCAGGCAGCTGGCAGAGCAGGCAGCTACCTTTTCACAGCAAAACCCTTTTTACTCACCTTCAGCTCTCTCTGTAGCTCAGACGATCCCTGCTACCAGCATGTGCAAATCCATTCCTTCACCCAGATTCTTTGTCTGTATAATTGCTATCTTTATAATAACAAAAAACAGCTGTATCGTGTGTAGGTTTGCGTTATTTCCCGTTTCACGTGTGTTTTCTTGACAAAACTTGGTTTGGAGTTGTTTGCAGCTCGTGTAGTGTGTGGCCCCCTGTCACTGATCAGACACGTAGTGTGAACGACACTTCAACGTCTTCATGACTCCTGTCACAAGACGGCAAGTTGTGTAGTGTGAACAGAACGGTGATCAGCCAACACTAAAAGTCATGTAGTCTTCACGAGCCTTTAAGCCTAGTTCACACTACATGAATTTTAGCCTGATTTGCCGCTCGGCGACTGTCAGGCTGTGATCGGGAGTAAATCAGCGGTTGATTGGCGGTCACCAGTCATTATGTGTGAACTACTCAACGAAGCATCAAAACGGCTCCCAGACACATATCTGACACATCGCCGACGTCTGCCAGATATCTAGCATGCCAAATATCTGGAAGAGTAGGCCGACTCGACATCCACATCCAGCCAATGAGAGCAGGCAGCTGCTTTTTACTCATCTCCAGCTCTCTCTGTAGCTCAGACAATCCCTGCTACCTGCTTGTGCTAATCCATTATTTCACCCGTATTCTTTGTCTTTATAATTGCTATTATTTATTAATTGCTACTATTGCTTTATAAAAACAAACAACAGCTGTTTCGTGTATAGGTTTGCTCATTTCCCGTTTCACATTTCCCGTGTGTTTTCTTGACAAAACGTGGTTTGGAGACCAGCGTCGGGTGGCACAGTTTCTGTCAGCTCGTGTAGTGTGTGACCCCCTGTCACCAGCAAGTTGTGTAGTGTGAACAACATGGCGATCGGCCGACGCTGAAAGTCGTGTATTCTGCACGAGCCTTTAGCGAACTCCATTTCATTAGCTGCGTTGTTGTTGTTGTGCATAGAGTTCAGAATCGGTGGGCAAGAGGCTCCGGAGCGTACATGCAAGAAATCTGACCCAATTCCTTCACATATAACACAGAATAGTGGCTGTTCCAAGGGGCAAAGCAGGCGTGTGATTCATTTTTATGTGAGGTTACAACCAGTTCACAAATAGGCAGTAAATAATTGATTTATTAAAGTGTGATTTCATTAAAAAACTACATATAGTCCCTTTAAAGAAATATTCACTACTATACACTGATTCCCTTTCTTGCTGAGAGTTAGATGAGATGATTCATACCACTGTCATATCTGTACAATGAATACTGAATATGAAGCAATCATCAGTTGGTTAGCTTAGCTTACCATATAGACTGGAAATGGGGAAAAAAAAACTGCAAGCCTGGCATTGACCATACGTCACAAAATCCATCTACCAGCACCTCTAAAACTCATTAATTAACATGCTGTATCTTGTTTGATAATTCTGTACAAAATTGTGTAAAAACAACTATTTGAGTTTTAATGTGGGGTTAGTGCAAGGCTAGCTGTTTCCCCCATGCTATGCTAAGCTAAGTGGCTTAGCTTATTATATTCAAGCTTCATTTTTAAACAAACAGTTAAGAGAGTGGTATCAATCTTCTCATCTAACTCTCGGCAAGAAAAATGTCTTTAAAAAAAAACATCTCGCTGTTTTCTTTAAGTCCTTTGTCAATTTTGGACCATGTAGTATTGTTAGCGTCTGGAATATTACATTGCCTTTCACTGCAAGAGTCTACTGTGTTTCTCTAACAAAGCACCTGGGTTACTATCATTATGCTCCAGAGCTAACTACATGGGAAGATAACAAGCGCTAAAATCATTCTCTTTTGTGTCCTTCAACACCAGACAAAACAAAATGTCCTGTCACGTTGCCTCTAACACTGCCAGAGGCAGTTCTCTATATCCTGATAAGGACTTTAGAGGAGAAATTGAAAGAATGTCAACATGCGTCAGATGAAGTCATGTCAAATCTAGCTTGTTTCAGTAAATATCCACATAATTCTATGCTTGAAGATTTAGTCTTCTTTAACCTCACATCCTCCTGAGTATTTAACTCAGCTGTTCTGACTGAAAATATCTATTCCTACAATTCTTACTTCTCACTTCTCAAGTGTTTCAATATCCCATCAGTTGTCAGTTGAAATGGCACATGATCAAATCCAAGATAGGATTGAAGGGAATACAAGCACAGTTCAGAGGCTCCTGCCAACTGTGTGAAAGATTTTTTTCACTGTGGCATGTAACTAGACTTAAGATCCATGTTTCCCACTTACATTTCATCTCTCTTATTCTGAAGGAGGTCTGCAGATTGGGAGCGGGGTAGTGGCAGAGCATTTGCCCCGAAGCTGGTTCAAATTCAGTGTGTTGCTCAAGGACATTAGAGTAGGTCATCTGAGGTCACAGGGGATCGATCCAAGTGTCACTTACAAGGCAGCCTCTCCAACCACTCATCTTTGCTGCTTTTATTTTGCAACTGCAAAGTTTAGGGGAGTAATTTTCCTGTTAACATCTAATGCTGATAAAAGTCTTGATCTTTACCTCCTTTAAGAATGCTGGCCTAGATGCATACATCTACTGAATGTGTAATGCAGACTGAGATTTGAACTTTTGCTATAATAATGTCGTATGCCTTTGTTTTGGTGTTGCCTTATAATGTGCTTTAGTGGTTCAGTATTAACAAACAAATGTGAATTAATCAAATTCTTGGTCAGAGAAGAATCATTATATCACTTGAGGTCTAAACCCGAGCAGAGACATCTACAGCCGTGGCGTTATATTAAAATAATGAGCACGCACACTAAAAGCCAGGGTGAGGGATCTCCATGGACTGGTATCTGAAACATCTGCTCCCAGAGATATATGGGGCAATCAAGTGGTTGTGGGCTGAATATGTCACATTCTATATTTAGAGATCTTGTGATGAGAGAGGTGTGGCATGTGGAACATGCTGCAGACTCTGAATGAGATCACTGAGAATGATTGCTCATATGATTGAAGACATTAGCTGCCAATGTTATCACATGATGGGAAAATCATCTGGAGGCCTGATTAAGAAAGAGACATAATGAGGTTCAACCATAACAAGATGTATAATGGTTCCAAATCTTGTGATAGCTCATGTGCTGATTATAGCAAACTGTTTTTCTAGTGACATAGATTACCATTCTAATGCTGCAATCGTTTTCCTCACTGCAAGCACTTGGCTCTACTTGGAAGCATTTCATGAGCATGTGATGTCCACTTTTCTAAAATGCAACTGGCAGACAAAGCCTTCATCTTAAACCAAAATAACAGGTCACAAGATTCAAGTGAATGTCCTCAACTACCACTTTTTTTAAATTATAGCAATATAATTTTTTTCAAAAACAATATAACAAATGTTCAATAAATATTCAATAAATGTTTGATTTTGTTCACTTGAATCATACATAAATTAGGACTTATTTAAGATGTTTATTTTGGTGAGGAAAAAGGACTGAAAAAAGATTTTATCATAATTGTTTTGAATGTTTTACCTCAGATTTGTGAAGTGATTCACTGTTTGGCATCAAGTGTTGACCATAAAGAAGAGTTTAAACCACAAATAACAGGTTTCTTCAGCGTTCACTCAGGAGCAAAATCAGCCTTTAAACTTGAAAGAAATAACGATTTGATACTTATCGTGATAATTATCGCTATCAGAAGATATGAAACGTATTGTGATAACATTTTTGGCGTCCACCCCTAGTATATGCATGTAGCCACCCAATACAAAAAGAGAGAATATTGGCTTTGTTTTCACTCAAAAACAGCAGATGATGTCACTGTCTAGTAATCCCTCCTGAAATGCCCTTAAATAGTTGTGGTTGGAATAAAAACACTAAACACTCTACATGTGCCATAGATCTTGTGAACATGTGCAGTAGCGTCTATAGTTTGAATAGAGTCTGATTGTGGATCCTGGAGGCTCAGCTGGTGCATTTCCCTGTGACCAACCATCCACCAGTCATTTCTAGTAGTCCCAGCAAGCAAATGAGGACCCAGAGGAGAGGAAAAGTCAGTAAACAACGATTACAGAGCAAAGTGGGGTAACATAGGCCATTTTGGGGTAACATAGGCCATTTTGTTAAACTAGTAGTCCCAGCAAGCAAATGAGGACCCAGAGGAGAGGAAAAGTCAGTAAACAACGATTACAGAGCAAAGTGGGGTAACATAGGCCATTTTGTTAAACTGACAGTATACTCCTCGTTTAAACTGACACAACCACGTGTAGTCACTGACTGAAGGTGTGAACAGCTTGAAGAGGGAGGCACCATACATTCCTCACCTACCCCATTCCTGACTCATCTATTTGGGGTCAAAGCTGTCCCAGCAGCAGTACTTTGAACTTGGCAGGGCCTCCCTCCTGAGCTATAGAAAGATCTTATGTCATAGAGGAGGTATTTGTATATTCTATACCAGGGATGGGAAATCAGAAGAGGATCTAGGTCAGGGGTCGGCAAAAAAATCTGGCATAGTCACATAGTCAATTTATCATTTATAATCCTTCATTTACTGTGTACTTGTTTAGCTCAGTCAGTAGTGCACAGGACTCCTGTTTAAAGGGCTGTGTGTTCAGTCCCCACTTGCTGCTAGTATGATTTTTCTCCCTTTTCAACAAATTAATTATGAACAGATCTTTTACATGTTCAGAATTAAGCATGTGCAGGAGTGTGTGCAATTGGTCTACATCAACCTATGGATGCTTATTTAATTTACCCAGTATCTCCAGGCAGAGGAAATTCCTGCGTTTCTCATTCAGGGGAATCCAATCACACCTTCTCTGAAGGCTTTTTCAGAGGTGTGTCAAGCCAGAGACTCTTTTGAATTTCCCTCAGACAACTTTTCAAAGTAAAAGCTCTCAATTAAACACGACATAAAGTACTGCTGCAAAGAGTTCAAAGAGATTATTTTGTAGGCACAATCACTTAAGAGGAAGTGATTATGTGAGTAACTTTTACTGTCATGACTGAGATCTGTTTTTTGTTTTTTTTTGCAGCCATGAAAGTAATCTGGCCATGGGCCAGATATTATTGCTCGCGGGCCAGCTTTGGCCCGCGGGCCGCCTCTTGCCGACCACTGATCTAGGTTTTCTTTCTCTTCTGTTTGGCTGAAATTTTGATTTTATAGAATAAAAGCATGCTGACTGGGCATTCATACCATGTGACTTACCACCCTGCTTCCAAATTGTACACTTAAACACAACATAATTTGTCAATTGGTCAACAGCTTACAATTAGCCAATTTATTATTTAATTTTTTTGACAATTAGGCAATGTCTTATTATTCTGCAAATAACGTCAATCCTCTCCTTAAAATGGTAACATTGTTTTTATTTCTCCCCAAAAAACCTTAAATGGCCAATTTCAACATTCAGTACCAAAGCAGGAAATAGTGCCAGAAGTAAGTCTTAAGAACATTTTAGAGGTGACACAAATGCATAAAAACTTAATGAAAAGACGTGAATAGACACAAGTAAACAAATTAGCTCTTGGTGGTGTGAATACACACAAAGATGAGTTGAAAATGTTTTTGTTGTTGTTTTAACTATAATCACGCTTTATACACTTGTTCTGGTTTAATACAGACTGCTGCATCTCATGTGTCTTCTACCATCTATTACTTTTTAAAACAAACAAACAAACAAAATTATATTGTTGTTTCTGCAAACATAAAATCCCTAACTTCTTATGCAAAAACATTAAATAAAAAAAAAAAATAATTTCTAGAAAATGTGAATCCTCTTCTATCAGTTTTCACACAGTGAATGTACCGGTTTTCATAAAACCTGCTATAGTTGTTATGGTATGCCATCAACCTGTGATAAGTGTTACAAAACAAAGAGTAAGTTTTGCAGCTTATTTCTTTAATATGCACAGGGCTGGGTTCTCTGACTCTGTGGCTTGTTTAGCAATAAAGTTGCTAAAGTCCTGCCATGCAAGTCTTTATGATGAAGATGCTACTCTGGCGAAGTGCTGCATAGAGGACAGACTGTGTGCATAAAATGAGCTCTGGGAAACCTTGTCCTTGGTCAGAGCACAGCTCTGTTTAGAACTAAAGAGGTCATAAATCTAAACTTACCAGACACGGTTAGCATTTTGCAAACTGCCCTGTGATTATGACTCAACTGTTTGCGGAGGACATACAAAGTAATGTTTTGTAGAAGAGTAGGGGACAGAGTTTGGTTTGGGCTGTTTTCAGATCACTGTGATTTTGGATTAAAGCTATTACTCCTGTGTAAAACTTACTGTAAATATGCACTGTATATATAAATTCAGTGGGTGGACCACCTTACTCGAAAACTGATGCAGTTGCAGCATTCCGATTAATCTTGACAAAAAATGTCATACTTTTCAAGTGAAATAACAATCATAATAATAAATGTAGTAAGATTGTTTGTTCTATATCATGGTATTTGTCATGATGTTGGACATATCCAGAATTGCATAAACCACCTTTAACGTACTTTGAATTGAGTTGAATTTGAACCCAAACGATCTTTTCCTGAACCTAACCAAGTTGTTCTGGTGCATATACCTAACCAAACTTTGACTGTTTAACAAGGTTAAACACACATGTTAACCATGACAACGAAGGTCCTGGTACTCCTGTCCCTGGTACTCTCCAATGGTCATACATGTCATTTTAGGAGCCATTTAGATATGAGGACATGAAAAAACTAAATTTGTATCACAAGTGATACAAGACCTTTTTTTAAGTTTTCAGCCACATCTGTAATTTTATACAATCTTGTTAAACAAATGGTAACAATAAAGAAACTAAAACATATTAAATGGTTTAAGCTTGTTACATAAACCAGTTGCTGGCAACAGCTTAATATACATGTCATCCAGGTTATAGTTATCTGTAGTTTATACTTTAACCTATAGTTTAACCTTCCTTAATATAAATGTTTTTTATTGAATATAGATTCTCTTTGTATTTCTATTTTTCCAGTATCCTTACTCACTGTGTATGGCACAGTGACTCTTTGTGGGCAGTGCTTTACAGAGCAGAGGAAGGCTTTTCAGAATATGATAGAATACATTTCCTCCATCATGTCTGGTTTCCAATCTAAAAGGCCTTCTTCCAATTCCTATGATTCTTCAGATGGGGCTTCACCTTTACAGCCTCTATGAAAAAGGAAAAGGAAAGAATGTATCACTCAAGAACAACAGGCAACACTCCAAACAAAATATTCCATGGTGAATGTTACCCAGTCCTGCAGGAATCCAAACAGGAACAGCCTGGCCCTGACTGAGCAGGCACACGGTGCAGGCCAAAAAGGAAATGACTGAGAACAGCCTCAGGGTGCGGCGGGTTCAGTCTTGTGGTCATGCCCAGTAGTCTCCGGCCGATTCTTAGTTTGTGTTTCAAAAGCTGTTTTACTGATTCATAAATAGTGGCTTAAAACTTACTATAAAGAGAAAATTCAACAATTATAATTTTTACGTCTTCTTAGATTGATGCATGTACAGTATACCTGTTTACTTTGATTTGCTGGTCAAGTCAGTTATTAGTTTATTTAAGTCACAGACATTTGGTGCTGCAAAGCTCTGTTCATTTTGTAAGTAGTTTAGGGCATTTTTTCTGAAGAAAGAGATAACAAGAAACAAAGGAAAGAGAGCTGCAACTAAAGTCCTTGGATGGACTCAAACGGCACTGAAATCTCACTCAAATGGCACTGCAGTTTGTGATGGGCATCTTAACCCCTAAGCCACAGGAGTGCCCCATTTTGTGAGTTTCCCTGCTTAATGTTTTACTTTATTTTGTTTACATTCATGCACATTTTTATTTGAACAAATTCAAGATTTTCATAATCTTTTTTTAAATTTTAATTTGGGATGAGCCTGAGACTTCATTCATTTTTCACTCGCTTCAGTACACAGGATTTTACAGAGGAATGTATCAAAGAGCTGAGAGCCATCCCCCACGGGACGCAAACGAGCCGGCTCCTTTCTCTGAGGAGGATGTACGGCTGCAGCTTAGTTGGTGCAAGATAGGCAAGGCCCCGGGGTCTGACAACATCCCAGCAAGGGTGCTCAAGACCTGCGACATGGAACTATCACCAGTTTTACACTCTCTTTTCTGTGAATCCTACCAGTCTGCCACAATCCCCAACCTCTGGATAACTGCAACAATAATCCCAGTGACCCAAAAAAACCCGGCCCACAGAGCTCATCATTACCGCCCTGTTTCCCTCACATCAATAATAATGAAGTGCCTGGAGAATCTTCTGCTACACACCATACAGCCAAATGTTAACAACTCACCTCCTCCAATTTTCCTGCAGGGCCAAGAGGCACCTGGATTGCCCCTGGCACCTCGGCCAAGATCTTCTTTGTGGTGCTCTGCTTTTAATACCATCCAAAGGCATCTGATGATGTTTTACCAGAATATTGTTCAACTTATCCTGCTCTATTGTCGCACCTGTTTCTTTAACATGCTTTTTATTACAAAATCGCTAAATTGACACGAAGAACCAATACTGCGGCCAAGAAAATCGGTCTGCCCGCACCCAATCTCTCGGAGCACAATTGTAAGGCCTTTACATGCATTGCAAGCACAGTACATCACTCACTCTTAATCGCCACTTCACTCTACTACCCTCTGGGCGGAGGTACGGGTCCCTGTGGTGCAGAAGGGCTCATTTAGGCAGAACTGTGAAGCTGCCATAGCAGCCCTAAACCATGTATAAGAGTCTTGCTTTCACCTGTCCTGTGTGTTGTTGTATGTTGTTTGTGGTGTACATTTGTTGGGAAATTATATTGTGGGGAGGATAATGTTTAATGTTGATTAGTGATGTACAGTGCTGTAAAAAATAATTTCCCTCTTAGGACATTAAAGGCTAATATAATCTAGTTGATCAGCTGATATATCAATGCACAAGTGATTCTGAATGAAACAGTTTATGCAGAGCAGTCAATATAAGTGTGTCTGCCAGAGATTACAAATGAGCAACAAAACCTAGCTTAACACACAGAATGGAAAAGTCACAACATTTACCCTAAAAAGTGTTAAAAAGTGTAAACAGCACACCTCTATACTGAGACAAAAAGTGTAACTGGCATTGTAGTAAGATGACACTTGTGTATAGTTATTCTACACAACAGTCTTCCACAGTATGAGCACAAGTGCCCGCTCCATAAACACAGGAAAACAGTGCCACCTAAAAATTCATGCAGAGAATCTAACTAATACCATGTCACAGTATAGTTTAACTGCACTAAGCCTCAGTAAAGGTTTCAATCTTCAAACCAGTAGACTCATAGAGTAGACGTTCTTTTCTTCTTTTTATTGTATTTACAGCTGCTCATAAAAATAACCTTTCCAACACTGATTGTCCTAGTGGAGCTGAAAATATCCTCCAGCCAAGTTAGATTCATCAATAAGTGCCTCCAATGTTGCTGCATACCACAGACCGTCGCTAAATTAACTTATAAGTGGTAAGAAATTTGCTTGTCACAGCAGCTCAAGATTCAAAATGTACAGGAAAAAAAAAAAATTATAAATAAAAATACACATGAAACAAAAGTAAACTAGAAATAGAAAATAAGAGCTACATCCATTACAAGGTTTATATGTCATTAAACAACAGGCTGCATAACCGAACGAAAGTTTGTAGTCCCTTCATGCTACACACACACACAGAACTTAACAGGAAATTAAATGTGTATTAAAATATAATAACATTTTAAATAAAATAAAACAATAGGCTAATACAGTTGTTTCTATACAAAGCCTTTACATAGATACCCAAAACATTCCTCAGTGCATTGTTTTAATTTAATCCAAAAGCCCTATCTTCCTTTTCCAATGACTGTACTGTAACACATTTTTTCATGAATAAAGCCAGAAAAAACAGATGAAAAACAAAAGTTTGAAGGAGCAACCGGCTGCTGCTTCCACATGCGCTGCCAGTTGCCATAGCAAGCACAGAATCTTGCTATTATATATACATTTCAATTATAAAAACACAGAATTGCACAGAATAACTGCAAAAACAATTTAATACACACATATTGTATAAAATTCATAATATATGATTTAAGTTATATACATGTATATATGATAGCTGCTCATATATACATGATAGATATATATAGGATATATATAGTGTATAGTATATGTATGTGAAATTTTTATAAAATGTGTATATATAATATGCATAGATATGAATAACTAGGATATATAACCTACTTCAGCAAGTGGTAGAGTGAGGTGATCCAGTCAGTCATCACAGGAGTGATTCTGTGGAAGCTGAACAAACTCACTGAAGCTGCTTCAGTAGCAGCTTGATTTTAATAGTTATTAGTTGTTTTGGTTGCATCACTTGAGTTCTGAGAAGGATGTTGGGTCATTTTAAAAGCTACTCTGCTGCTCTCTTGTGGCTGAATCAAAGAAGTGCTTCTCCTTTACAGGAAAACTACGAATGACATTGTTTTGGAAAGAGTGAGGGACAACATTAGCAAACTGACATAACATACGATCAAACTTCAGTGGTCTTTCAGGCAAAATTAAACATGTGAGAATACAAAGTAAAGTGACATAATTAGTGTAGTTTTTGTTATGGGATTGCGTGGTGTGTGGACAGAGAGGACCCAAATGCAGCGCTCTGAGGGAAGGAGGTTTATTGAGGGAAAAAGGGTGAGAGGGACTGGAGGGGAGGGAGGGGAGGACGTCGGAGAAGCACAGGCACGGGGAACCAAGGAGACAGGGGGCCAGGGAGCCGGGGAGCCGGGGAACACAGGGGCCGAGGAAGCGAGGAGAGGTAGTGGAACAGGGAGGACGCCGTGAGGGAAGTCCGAGGAGGAGTGGGCCAGTGGATGAGCCCAGCCGAACGGAGGACGAGGGTGAGTGTACCTGGGAGGGAAACAGAGAGACAAGGTTAGGGAAGACAGCGACAAAGCACAGGGTAAATGTGAAAAAAACAAGAAACTTGAAAGCCTGAACGTGGGGGTGGCACCAGGTATGGAGCAACGACGATCAAGCAAGGATGGTGTGGAGAACCGGGGTTGAAATACAGGCAGTCATGAGGTGATTATTGGCAGGTGTGGCAGGCTGACGAGGTGGTTGATGGGATGCAGGTGCAGGTAGTTGGCTGGGCTCAGGAGCAGAGGGAGAGAGAGCACACAGGGGAGAAAACACAGGGAGGCAGGCAGAGAACAGAAAACCAAGGAAAAAAGCAGAAAAACTGATAAAAAGTAGAAAAAACCAGGACACCCACCGTCAGCCGGGCTGCCACCACAACAGTTTTACGTCCTTGGTTTAGGGCCTAGACAGAACATGTTGTGTGACTCCCCACTCTTCCCACTCCCATGAAAGGCCAGTCCCACAGAATGCATCAAATTTCATGGTAGCAGTTTATTAGGTTTCAGAGCTGAGCAAGGCCCAAAATAACAAAAGATTACTAATTGACCCTAACCTAGACATAACCTTCCCTGACATAACCTAGGCTCCGACGTGAGAAAAACCTCACACTTCTACTTAAACTGCTACTGGGTACTCACATTAATCAATCTCTAAAGTCAGTAAATGCACAAGATCGAACTATACAAACTAACAAACAGCTGATCTGACAATACAATAGACAGACGTAGAGGCTGGCCCATTGTTGGTAATGGAAGAGTGAAGAGGGCAAAGAGCTGTGGGGTTAAGAAGGCTGTTGTCATCCTTTGGACCACTACAGATGCAGCAATCACTTCGAATGGACCAATTACAGGAGCCCATCTGTATACCATTTCAGATCGGGGTCGGGGGGCTTGTGATGTGATGTGCAAATATTGAGCTTCTATTAATTTACACAGGTCTCTAGAGAACCATTATAGACTGTACATTTTAATTGCATTCATAGGTCTATAAGACACTGAGTCCCTTGATAAAGCCAGTTTTGAGACTGTCCTCACCAGATGAGATGTCATTGATCATTTGTTCAAATGCTTAAAGGTTCAGTGTGTAAGTTTTAGTGGCTTCTAGTGGTGAAGGTTGCGAATTGTAACCAGTGGCTCACGGGGCATTCACATGCTCCTTGGAGGGTCCCATTTCTCGAATTGTAAAGTTGTTCTCCTGACTTCCGTGTGTTAATGTGTTCTTAAGTCAAAATGTGGAATCAACATGCACACTACTGCAAATGTGTGTTGCATTATCAGAGCATATAAACAACATGCACATATCTAGTTTACTCTACACGGGCAGCAAACTAACTGGTATAACCTATTTACAAATGACATGTGTGTAAAAAATATTTATATGCACTATGTGATTTTGCACAATTTAAAGTTCTGTATACTTCTTTATGGTCCATGTACACTTTATTTCGCTTTTTGTAATGAAGATTTAAGGAGGAAAAAAAGATTCTGATTATTCTGACACCACATGAATGCACCGCTCACCCCTCACTTTCCAAGCATGCAGGAGAAGCTACCTTGGCCAACACACTCCTTCAGTGCTTGTGCTAAATAATACATGTGGGCCGCCATTTGTCAATTTTTTTCTCCTTTTTTTACTTCTAATAAACCAGTCTACTACTACTAGTAACACTACTAACATTACTTCTTCTTTTTCGTACCTATTAAATGTAGTGACAAAACACAGAAACACGCTCTGAAGAGCCGCTTGTTCATTTGGGCTATTGTAATATAAACAAAACAGTTCATTATGCAAGGTCTTTATTCACCACTAAAAACATAGTTATGTATAATATATTGCAATTTTGTCAATAGATCCACCAAAATATTACAAACTGAACCTTTAAAGCAACGTTTGTTTACATTTTCCTGACCTCTTGTGGTCATCACTCAAAAGTAAAGGCAGAAGCAGTACTGTTAAAACTCTTATGGAGGATGGCAGGGTCAATGGTTGGATGTCTCATTTGAAACTGGAGACTGTGGTTTGTATCTCTTCTCCAACACTCACCTTTTGTTTCTTTTAACCACGACAAATGTTTCTCTACCTTAACACAAGAGTTTTGGTGCCCAATAACAAGTCATAAGTTATATGGGCTGTTTTGGAAGCCGATGGCAACAACCTATTTTGTTTTTTAGGATTGTTGCTTATAGGTGTACACTATAAAATTACTAATTAACAATATTTAGAAATAAATTCTGTCTTTATGTGTTATTTTTGTGCCAAAATGTCTCAGAATTCAAAGTTTAACGTTATATTCTAGACAAGATGGAAAAACATTGGTCTATTATGTCATTCTGCAGTTCTTTAATACAACAGGACCCACCACAACGGCAAAGGAAACTCATTGGACCTTTAGCTTAATAATTAATTCACAAAACAGCATAAATAATAAATGATTAATAAGAACAAAAAACACTTAAGTGTGCATGCTTTAATTCAAAGACACATGAAGGTGGAGGTTCAGGCAGTGTTAGATTTGAGTGATTCAGTCAGAGTAAAAAATCATAATTTTGTACCACTTTAAGAGAAACTGACAAATGAGTGGGAATATTGAGAACCAAGACGTGCAATAATTTTTATCTAACTAGTTTATCTCTACACATGCTCCTACTGTTAAAAATTCTTAGTGAGTATCCTTCTTTGAACAAATTAATTATTATTATTATATTACTGGTTACTTGGTTTGTTCGGCTGCTTTCCTTGCAGATACTAGAGACAGGTGTGGCAGAGGGTCTTCGGTGCAACTGGCAACACTGGCAACACCTGGGCCCCATGTACCAGTATTTTTCTAAACCCTCTTGGAGCTCAGCTGCCTGGTGCTCTCCTTCCCGAGACACCCATTTGGTTTTTGCTTGACAAATGGATGCACCATACAACATTGCACACATACTTCTCTACTCATGCACCTACCTACACAGCGGATCTTACTGATTACACATGCCAATGTTAGGTTAAGTTCTCCTCTTACATTGTTCCTTTTTAAATAAATAATTGTCATGGCTGTGCGGCCCGGTTTGTGACAACTTAGTATGCAGTAATGGCAATGTTAAAAGCAGATTAATGTCTAAAAACTGCTACATAATTTTTGTGAACATACAGCTTTATAACCATTCTAAGATAAAATAACAGCTTAAGAATAGATGTTTTGTTCCCTTACACATTGTCTTAAGGCAAATTGGCAAACTTGCTGAAATTTGCTTTAGGTAGGGGAGAAACCTGTTATTTTAGATCCTATACTAAAATGTGTAGTACAGATCTGCATGTACAATTTTTAGGTTGTTAGTTTAAGTCTTTGTTGGATTTAGTGACTGTGCTACACCTTGCATTACTTGCTGTATTAACCTTGCATGCAAACTACATTTCCCCCAGGCTCCAAATTATACCGTCTTTTCTGTGTATGGTCACTCTGAACTGATGAACTGTTGCTTCCCGAGTGTCTGGTAAATGTAAGTCCAGAGAAATAACTGCTGCGTGTTTTTCAACATCGCTCTCTATCTGCACCAAATCACTTCACTGATGAAGTGTTTCTTCACTTGTGGGATTGTTTCCATAGCAACCGCCTAGATGTGGTTGTGTCTCACACATGAGCAGACACATGCACCTTTGCATGCACATACGCAATCACAGCTTCCTCCCACCTCTTACAAAATATCATATTTCCTGTATTAATATGCTACCTTAAGTAAAAACAGATTTTAATAACAGGCACAAGGATCAGAGCCTTCCTCCAAATGCAGTCTTGTGAAAAAATGTGCCAGGTTTAAGTCTCTGAGTTCTGGCTCTTGTTTGGATGCAGTCCCTGTTCCAGGTCTCTGTGGTACAGAGCAGGTTTTGTGGTTGACATCTTTCCCTCCTATAACAGTCTTCCCTCCAAATCCTTTTACACTTTGCCTAAACAACCTCATCTTATTACACTGAATATTTTTTTAAATTATGTTTTACTTTTAACATTGTCATTTTGTGTCTCCATATTCTGACTAGAATTTTTGTATGTTTGACTTTGGGCTGTAATTGACTTAACCATAATTGCGATACACATACTTTATTTTCACTGTATTAATTCTCTACAATCCAACATGAACTACATGCTGGTGGATGTTGTTATCCACAATGCCCTAATGATTTCAAATTATTACAGCATTGCTGGAACTAGCGAGCAAACAGTCTTTTGCAGTGCCATGTTCTATCCACAGCAAAACAGTGCCACCGTGAGCACCGCATGATGAAAAATGCATTGTTTACACCCAGAGAGTTCCTTCTCTCTTGTCTCTCTGTTCATGCGGTTTTCTGACAAGATGCCTTGTCCTTTGGGAGATGAGAAACTAGAAATACCTCGACCTCCTTGTGTCAAACCCTCCCGCCTCACAGGGTGAAGCTCTCTGAGGCCCGGCTGACAGTGACAAACTGACAATGGCTGAATGCTCCACTTCACATATCTAACCTTTGTCTAAAAATGCGTCTTTTTTATTTTCAATTCTCTGTTGAGCCTCAGAGAGAGAGGACAAAGGTTGACTGAGATAAATAACTTTTGGCCCTCCAAGGATTTTTTACATGAATATAACGTACATGTCATAGGTAGGTTTACAGCATGTTGGAGGACACATGGTTGAACAGCAGGGCTATCTAACAATACATCAAAAATGTAATTGAAACTAAAGGTTATTTGTAACCATGATATCTTACAGCAAGATAGTTTATTAAAATGGATTTATTTAATCCTATCCTTAATTATGGCAAATCTGTTGTGTAGGACATTTTAAAAGTGTTTAGTAAATGTGCGTGTTCATTCATTTATGCTCCAAGTGTGTCCTTGTTAGAAATGCCAGTTTCCAGAATTAATTTCACACAAAATGTTTGATGTCGTCCTCCTTGAAGTTCTTTGTGGAATTTTTGAACCTTGTACATTTTTGACTATAATATACTGTATCTGACAACAAAGTTCCTTCATCTGACTTTGGGGATATCAGGTACTTTTCTTTATCTGCATGACTTCAAGATAGGTGTGAGATAATGAGACAGGACAGGCTGCTGTTGCTACTTTACACAGACCGTTTGACATAAATGCCTCATTCTACACACTGCTGGAAAATGCTAAATATGCATTCATGAATAGCAGTTTGTAACTCTTGAAATTAATTCCTCTCTATTGGGGTTGAGATGTGTTAAAATGATCCGCTTATTTAAAGAGCAGACATGCATGTTTGTGTGTGTGGCCCAAAATAGACCTTGGCATTTGCATGTGCCAACACTGGAGCATAGGATGATAAAAGTAAATTTACTTCCTGACTGCAGCAAAAATGTCCCAATACTTAAGTTGTTTTTATCACAAACTGTTTTCTGATTTGAAACAAAAAGTTGATGGAATTTCTGAATTTTATTCTGGACTATACTAGGATAGGACATAAGGATAAATTACACATGCGGCTTGTACTAAAGTGTCCAGATTTGTCAGAGCTGACAATTCATTAACCTAGTGTCATTCACATGAGAATATTTTCTGTTTGGTGACCCAGCAAATGGGCTGAGCCATTGGTGCCATTATGGAATACACTATTAACCAAAAAAACCTCTCCATACAATAAGACAAAACAATAAAAAAGGAAAGCTGATATGATCTGAGATGCCTTGAGATGCCTCAAAGGCACATTCTGAAGGCACCAGAAGCACTGGAACAGAAACAATGACAGTGTCATTGTATGTGTTTTTGACATTACTGGCAGTTCATATATAAATAAATAAATAAATATGAGAAATCATCCAAAAATCTGATTTGAGTGGCAATTTGGACTTAAGCACAGCTTGCAATGTAAATGCATGGAGTCACATTCATAGTAAGAACCTACTTCACTTCATACAAGAATGCAATCTCTGTTTAACACAATCCTTGTTGTAAAATTTTACTTCTTTTTACCTCTTGAGTGCTGCTATATTTTAAGTAATCTTAGGAAAACTTCATTAACACTGGAATAATGGCACTACAGATTACATGGTATCCAAGAGAAAAAGGTCAGGGGGAATTTGGACTGCTGGTGATTTAGCTTGTCTGTCTAAGCACTTTCATCACCTCCCTCTCACCAGCATCCTGCCTCTCCGCTGAGGGTAGAAGCTGGCACTGATGAATGAGATGAAATAACATTTGGACAGTACAAAGTCATCAGCAGGCCCTTCCCTCTCCATTCTTCTCGTCCGGGGACTGGAGAGAATAACAGAACTGGAGATAGTAAAAACGAGGGAGAAAGTGAGAGACAAAAGAAGGAAAGGAAGAATTGCAATTCTATGTTAATCTTTCAGGAGGAGAGGACAAAGAGAAAATAGAAACAGAGAGAAAGAGAGAAAGTATCACAAGTTTCATGAATTATTTTTTTTTTTTAACTTAGCCTCCTTTGAAACTTTTAACACCTTACACAACATCAAAGTGTAAAAATGACAAGTTGTGGTTTTATAGGGGGTTATGTGCAGGACTATTTCTTGGCTGGACATCTTTACTCTTTTGTTTTTGTATGGATTACACAAATGAGATGAGATATAATCAGCAAGCTTTAGCCATTTAGCTTTCCAGTATTTATACAAAGCTAAATGGCTGCTGGTGGTAGCTAACAGATAGAAATGAGAGTGGTATTGATCTCCTAACTCTCTGCAAGAAAGTTAATAAGTTGTGGCCTGCCAGTGGGTCAGTAAAATGGTTTGTATTTGTATATCTTAAAGGTATCAGGGGATGAAAGGGGAAAACTGAGCGCAATAGAAGAATAAAGACAGAGAGTAGAAAAAAGGCTATCTACAGAAATAGTGACAAATACCAAGTGAAAGGAAAAGAATAGAAAACATACTGATAGGATGGAAGACAGTAGAAAGACAGAAAGGTGTCATAGCTCTGGGGACACAGGGCAGGGCTGAATCCTTGGATTTGTGGGGGGAACATCCATCATCTACCAGTCAGAATGAGATTGCTTCTCCCCACCTGCAACACAGCAAACATGATATCATGTTTCACTTATATGCCATACATGTTCTGACATTCAGTGCACCCAGGAAACCCATAAGATGGGTATAAGGTTTTTATTTCCGTAATATCTAATGTCTAAAGTAAACAGGAATCTTATGTCATTTTAAATTAGGAATAATAGGAGTTGTGTAAAAGATCACTCCTCAACAATCCACCCTCACCTTATATAACCCTAACCCTCAAATGACTGGATTCGAAAGCACTATGTTAAAAGTTGTATGATAAAAAAAACAATGTCACAAATACTACAGGATGTTTTTGTGAAATTCTAAATAATTTTTTTGTTTCCCAACCAGGGGTACTTGTGCGGAGGTACTTCTGCAGTTTCCAGGAAGTATGTAGAAACATTTTAAACTAGGTAAATTAACAGAACAATAAAAAAAATATAATTTGATTATACATATGTTTATGTACACCTATTGAGTCCGCTGAAACACCCAAACACTACCTGCTGTGATAGAGAATGCATGGAAACTAGTTAGTAAGCAAAGTTAGCTAAAAGCAATACATACATAGTTGAAATAGCTGAAAGAATACTTGGTCAAAACCCACAATGTGTCAGGTTTACATGGGGTTTCACAGGGGATTAAGTGCTGGACTATTTCTTGGCCAGGCATTTTTACTCTTTGGTTTTTGTGCAGATTCAACAACATGAGATATAACATTTTCATGTTCTGAACCTATGAGGTGAGATGTTTCTCCCTGTATCCAGTCTTTAAACTACAAGCTAAGCTAGTGTGTCCTGGCTATAGCTCCATACTTAACAGACAAGAGTAATATTAATCTTCGGTAACTCTCAGCAGTGGCTGAGTAGCTCGATTCCTTGATGCCTAAGAACAGTAGGCATATTACTGTAATTAGTTTACACCATTTTGGTCATTGTCATTGTTATCACCTCTTTGACATTGATTCATTATTTTGTGGCTGTAAAAGCACTTGGATAAATTTCTGTTTTCAGTTTTTATTATCATTTATTTGAACTTAAAGACTTTTCACATAAGGGACGAAGAAGAAAGCCAGGAGTATTCTGGCAGATAGCGCCCATGTTCTGTTCAGCCAGTTCGAGCATTGAGACTCCCTCTGACAACTAAAGAGTCCTTCATCCCAAAAGTCATCATTAAGACTTGTGAGCTGACAATAAATTTCAAACCCAGTTGGAGAATAAATACATTCTATTCTGTTCTATTCGATTCTACTCTCCATTAAAGCGACCATCACACCATCAGTTAGATGGTGGAGAAAAAAAGTCATCTACGGAATATGTACTGCTGAGGAACAGTTTGTGTTGTGTGAAGCACACTGTGTCACCCACCAGCTGTTAATGCATTAAATATAACTCACTCAAGAAGCCTACATAAAGTGTTTGAAAGGAGCATAAAAAAATTAGAATCGAAAGAGAACCAAAAGGGAAAGTGGACACATTAATAGGTTTGCGGGGACAAGGAGGTGGACAGAGAGAGGAAAACACACATAATTAAAAGCTGAGCAGACAAATGGACAAACAGACAAAAGATGGATGCAAACAAAGAGAAACTTCAGAGATCAAGCAAGCAAGATACATGGAGACACACAAATACACAACAATAATAATAATACAGACTGATATAAATAAACTGAAAGACATGGCAGAAAGGTTTAGAGTTACTCTTTCCTCTATAACTGAAACTTTAATCCACCAGGTTGTGCTGTTGCACTTCAATCCCATTTACTGAGGAAACAGTCTTGACCTTATGGGGTGGAGGAGGAAGGGTAGTTCGCGCAGCAATTTCCAAAAGATTTACAAAGGCAGTGAATCTGAAAAATAACTGTTAGAGGGGAGGTTACAGGACAATTAAAACCAGACAGCACCCAGCAGAACACAGTAATAGATTTGAATCAACACGTCACAGAGACTATATATTGGCACTGCCAAATGCTGACAAAGCACTGAATGCATGAAGAGGAATATAACCTATGGTTATTGTATATGGTGGATTTAGGATGGCACTATACTGGCCGGCTGGATGACTGGCTGGATATGACCGGCTGGATGACACTAAACACCTGCACTCTGTGATAAACTGAAAAAAAAATTATGCAACATTGTTAACACACATTTTACACTCTTAGAAGGATGCTTCAACTGCATTTACTATTTCATATTAATGTAGATGAAACCATGGATTTCATCAAAGTTTAATTGAGAAAAACTGAACAGATTACTACACAAGCATAGGAAAAAACTACTGCCACTCCCAAAACAGGAACTTTGCTAGGTCAAAACTAAACTCAATTTGTTCACTGCAACACAGTGGCTTAGAGCAAGTTTGGTCTTAACCAAGGTCCATAATACAGTATATGTATTACCAGCGACTGACCAAAGACGAATCCCTCAATTCAAAATGACAGTCATAAAGGAGACATGTAAACCTTTGTACTCCACAGCCAAGCACAAACCCAAGCTTGATAATTGCATTTTGAGATGTTGCATCAAACCATCAATGTATCCTTTTCTGTCTGCACCCACAGACACCTTGCACACATTTGTGAACATAATGTGCTTGGCATAAGTAGTTCTTCCCACTGAAGTTCATCTTTACAGAATGCTAATGAAAGAACATATGTCTCAAAATGCAATACTATCTTATAATGTGACTCATTGCTTTTTGTAACACACCTTGTGTCCATATTGATGTTTACCTCTCATTTCTCTATTATTTCTTCTGGATGAATACAGATGACATAATACACAAGATATTCTTAATGCAGCTACAATGCATGTAATTATCACCTACAACAAATGCTGATGGTTTTACTGATGATTAGTTTTGTCAGTCCCTGAGAATCTAATTTAAAAAAAATGTCTATCTAGATTAATAATTTGAACTATGCAGATTAATCGTTTGAACTACCATTTGACATTTGTCATAAAGGAAATAATCTATCAGAGAACAATATTTCTTCATCATCAGTCACATCACCTTGCTCCCATACTGCAACTCTTGCTCTTCTTCCTGCTCTCTCCGCCTACACAGGAATTCTACAGTAGCTGAAAACACGTCTAGCATGTTCTCTGGGGGTGGTTCAAGAGCATTGTGGGAGAGGTAAGAAAACAACAGATGAGACAGGTTGATGTATACTCCTGGGTGGATTTATCTGTTATTCTTTACATTGGACTTAGGGGGGACAGACTGGGGCAAAATATTGGCCTGTGAATTTATAGACGTTTATTCCTGCATTTTTGAGAATTTTATGCGAAGTACAATAGGCTACGTCACAAAATAAGCCGTTAAAATGCATTTTCAAAACTAGAAGCACCTATCAGCTCTCCTCAAGTAAAGTAATCACCGCATCTGAGCATGTGAGTACAATAAATAAATTAAATGGAAGAAGCAGTCTAAGCCCTCTGCTTTTGGCCTTGTGAAAAATAATCATCATTTGAAGGGGCACTGACTTCCTGGCCTTGCTATCTCTGTCAACAGCAGGAGTATCCTCAGCCTAGATGAGTTAGTATTAGGATTATGTTAAACATATCACAAGCAGTAAAATATTAAAATGGTAGAATTTTATAATACCTTTATTAATATACTAGTCCTAGTAGGCTACTAGCCAGTGGCTGACTTTACCATTAGGCAAGGTAAGCAACATTAGACAGTAGGTTGAGAATAATTTACTTGGCCAACACTGATCGTTTAAGTAGTTTTTGTTGAATTGGGGAAACATCAATCAGGTAAACTTGTGTTCTGTCCTCTCAAAGTTTGATATCAGCCAGACTTATCCATGATTTTTGAAGCACAAATTACAGGACTACAGTGGGGGAAAAAAGTATTTGACCCCTTGCTGTTTGCTCACTTACAAAGAATGCAACAATCTACAATTTTAATCATATGTACATTCTAACAGTGAAAGACAGAATCCCAAAGAAAATTCCAGAAAATCACATCATATGAATTTATAAAAATTGATGACCATCTGATGAGGAAAAACAAGTATATGACCCCCTACCAAACAGCAAGTATTCTGGCTCCTACAAGCCAGTTAGTCTTTCTTTAAGACACAGCCCCAATCCCAACCAATTATCTACATCAAATACACCTGCCTCACCTCGTTACCTGTATAAAAGACACCTGTCAACACCCAAACAACCAGCATCCAACATCACCACCATGGGCAAGACCAAAGAGCTTTCTACGGACATCAGGGACAAGATTGTTGATCTGCACAAGGCTGGGATGGGCTACAAGAGAATCGGAAAGCAACTTGGAGAGAAAAGATCAACTGTCGG
>NC_060168.1:26951301-26956215 GCF_021292245.1 Micropterus dolomieu | reverse complement strand
TGAGAGAGCTGAAGATGGGTCGAGGATGGGTGTTTCAGCACGACAACGACCCTAAGCACACCGCCAAAGCAACAAAAGAGTGGCTGAAGAAGAAGCACATCAAGGTTCTGGAGTGGCCTAGCCAGTCTCCAGACCTGAATCCAATTGAAAATCTTTGGAGGGAGCTTAAAATTCGAGTTGCCAGGCGACAACCTCGGAACCTGAATGATTTGGAGGCTGTCTGCAGGGAGGAGTGGGCCAACATCCCTGCCGAAATGTGCACAAACCTTGTCACCAACTATAAAAACCGTTTGACATCTGTGCTGCCAATAATGGCTTTTCTACAAAATATTAACATGCTGTTTGTCCAGGGGGTCAAATACTTGTTTTTCCTCATCAGATGGTTATCAATTTTAATAAATTCATATGATGTGATTTTCTGGAATTTTCTTTGGGATTCTGTCTTTCACTGTTAGAACGTACATATGATTAAAATTATAGATCGTTGCATTCTTTGTAAGTGGGCAAACCTGCAAAATCAGCAAGGGGTCAAATACTTATTTCCCCCACTGTAGGTGTTAGGTCTGCTTCTGATGTGGAGTGTGTGCCTGACTGACATAGCCAATTGTACTAAAACCGCCACGCCCCAGGACAGTCAATCAAGGCACATACCAATGGATTTTCAACTGCAGTTTTGTCTCTACTCATTCTACGTGGCTTATCAGCACAATTGTCCAGCGGCTCACTGGGAAAACTCCCGGTACTCCCAATGGTCCATCTACCCTTGCCTTGGACTTGTGCAGGAGTATGTGCACTTTATTATGCTTTTGTACTAAAACACACTTTTGTGTAGAATTCATTCAAGGATTAATTTCAGTTTTACAAATGTTTTGTTTACTTTAGCAATAAGAGGCTATTTTTGTTTTTGGAATTGATTGACATTTTAGGAAATGTATCTCATTGGTTGTATGCTGAATATGAAGCTAAAGGAAGTAGCCAGTTAGTTAAGCTTAGCAAATGAACAGGGCGAAAAAATATGGTGGCTCTGTCCTCTGGAAACAAAGTACACTTAGCAAAACCTTACAAGCTTAAATATGGAACTCCTCATCATAACTTGATCAAATCTGAACACATCCTCATAATTTCATCATAATGTCATAATTTTCTCATAATGGATTATGACCAAATCCATTAATATTAACGGTTTTCACAGAACACACATTTCTATTATATATTTAGCATATAAATCTACCAATCTCCATAAGTGATTGCAGACATTTCGCAGGTTAAGGTTATAATCCAAGACAATTACCGATGCAGTGTTTTTCTGGAAGAGGACAGTAACAGTGTAATAAGTCACCTCTACTGGTAGAAACAAATTGTGTTGTTGCATAAAATAAATAATAAAAAAATGATATCAGCTGAAATGACCAGAGGAGTTACTGGCTATTGGAAAACACTTTAATACTGTGTATCTCCATATTTATACTATTACATGCTGTGCTAGCACTTAACACTGATTATAATGCTTCATGCTGTGCAAACTACTTCAGCCCATCCAAAAGCCAATTTAAGGGTAAAACAAAACCCCTCTGTGCTATATGTCACAGATGAACCTGGAAAATGATCGGCTGGCTACCTGCAGACTCACACAGAGTGGTGGAGAGGCTACTAGACAACACAGCTACCATGCTGAGCTCCCCCTCTGATGCACACACACACACACACACACACACACACACACACACACACACACACACACATAAAAGCCTAGATACACACAAAACAAGACAGAGCACACACTGTCCTCATGGACTCCGACAGCTATACTTGCTGCTATCCCATAATATTCCCCCTGCTGGATACTTTGAGACACACAACCACCCACCTCCAACAGCCCAAGCTGAAGACAAGGGGAGGTGAACCAAGGTGTAGTGAGAGTACAGAGTTGTGGTCTCCAGGGACTGGGAGCTGATACAGTCAACTCCTGCTGCCAATCTCCTGCCTCTACACACATACACATGCACTACCTGGAGGTCAGTGAGTGGACTGACTGAGAATTGGTTGCCTTACCCAAGCACGATGCTGATTAAATTAACTTCCACTGCTACACATTCACTCCCACAAGATGTGTCACTCCCACTGGAGAGGGAATTAGACCAGAGAGAGAAAGAGAGAGAGAAGAGAGAGAGCGTGAGGGTGAGGCAGAAATGTGGAATTGAAAGTGACAAGAGAGACAGAGATGGAGACAGAGAGAAGCTTAATCATTTTAAGGATAAACTGTTTGTGCTACTCGGCCACATTTTCTGCAGCTCCGTCGGACATGTACAGTCAAAGACAGTCAGCGGAGTTGGCCAATCAGTACAGAAGAATGCTCCTTAAGTGATTTTATTACAGATGCCACTAAATACTAAAGTTGCTGTAGGAAATTATAGAAGCTTACTGCTCTAGAGGTATTAAAAATTTAACAAGGCTGAGATGAGACTATTCTGGTTGGAACATTCTGATCACTACTGACAGGTTCTCTAGTTTTAGTTTTTCCTTCATTGTAGAGAAATCACAGTCTGTACCTGATGAATTGAAGTTTTAATTAGAGGGGATGGGAGATAGTTCTCCATTGCAGCTTTGTAAGTCAAATGGACAAAGATGGTTTTAACAAACCTCTCGAGGCCTAGTTACTATTGCTGCATAGAGTACTTACATGTAACTGTTGGGTGATATACCTGCAATTAGAAGCCTAACTACCTAAACATTTTCAGACACATACCTACTGTAAATGTAAATGTCCAAATCAATCAAACCCTAATTGTCTCACTGCCTGATAATATAGTCATTTACATGTTAATTGTTGCAGGAAAAAAATAATAAAGTTTTATAAATCTAACAATGAAAATTCCAAACATTCATTAAACAAGTCATACACATGGACACAGCAAGGACAAATACAACAAGGAATTTTGTTGCATGTGAAAATATGATAAACTTGTGTATCTAACGTGAGATTTATTTATGTTACTTTCTTCTATTTGTGTCTAGGCAGCAAAATGTTTTTCTGGTTTTTTTTCTCTGTGGTTCTCTTAATTCTACATTAATTTGTTTAGTTATACTATTTTAATCAATCTTTTCTTGTTTATCCACATTACATGTTGTTTGCAACAAGTCAAATTTGGTTTACTATTTTTACTATGCCTTTGTTGACCTTAACAGACGTAATCAATATTATTATATGGATTGATCACAGGACTACTTGTACCTGAAAGGGGTTGTTTGTGGTGACAAAACACAAAGAGTATCCTTCAGTCTTGGTTTTCTGGCCAAAATATTATATAAACACTTGTCAAATACACAATATGAGTCATTGACATGCTGTAGCGGTTGCGCCAAGACACTGATACAAATAATTTAAAACAATAAGTTTGCATTACAGTTATAAAAGTGCAGCTTTCTCCTACTTCAAAAGATCATAACATGAGCCAGTTCTTTCTTAGAGTGTCATTTTGCTTTAAGAAAGCTAAATACATGATTCATTTTCTACAGTGAGTATTATTCAAATGTTCTATGGAGTGGGCGCCAGTGAAATCATTTAAAGTCCTAATTATATGCTGGGATTTCTGTCTCCCAGCCCACTCTGTTCTTACAGCAGCAGCAGTGAGAAATTTTACTGCAGCTGGGCCATGAGAGGATAATGGTGAGCAAAGGTATCTTTCAACAACATATTTATCTTGTCAATTTCTTATACATTTTACATATATTTAGAGACATGGCATAGAGTGATTACTAACCATGATCACACTAACTGTGTAGTTCTGTTCTGCTCCCACTTTCCCATTAACTTTCCTATGAAGAACTATGAAAAATCCTTGTGTCTGATTATGTTCCACTTTGACAACCAAAGGATATTCAAAAGAAGTCAACAGCAACAGATTTCAACAGTCGCTTTGTTGAGATCCTTTTCTTGTCTCTGTGGTAGAGATGCAAGTGCTCTGCCAAGGTTTTCTGAGTGAATCCTCTATAATTAAAAGTGAGGCAGTTCATTTAACAAGTCCCTTTTTACAGGAGGTCTTTAATGCAATGCCATTAGGCTCCGCCACCCACTCTGCACATGGTAAATACTGAATGCTCCTGCTCACTTGCTCCTCTGTTGTGAACCGTGGTTTCATCATCTTTTAAAACATGTCTTCTCTCTCCTCTGTCCTACTACAAAGGCCGCCTTAACCTGCATAGCCTACACTGTCTCCCTACTCCTTCTGCTTTTCTTCTGGAGCCGTGAAACCACATTTATCTAATTTGTTTTGTATATTAGTTTGAATATAGAGTGAGTATCAGTACTTGGATCCTTCTATACCACAGGCATTTAGATTTTTCACACCTGTTAATGGAATGCTGTTGACACAAGATAGGATGTTTATGTAGATTACAGATACCCATGCCTCAATTTTATTGCTTTCAACTTACTACTGCCTTCAGGAAGTTTATGAACCAGAGGGTGTCCATTGCCCATGATTCATCTTCACTGGACATACAGTGGGGGAAATAAGTATTTGACCCCTTGCTGATTTTGCAGGTTTGCCCACTTACAAAGAATGCAACAATCTACAATTTTAATCATATGTACATTCTAACAGTGAAAGACAGAATCCCAAAGAAAATTCCAGAAAATCACATCATATGAATTTATAAAAATTGATAACCATCTGATGAGGAAAAACAAGTATTTGACCCCCTACCAAACAGCAAGTATTCTGGCTCCTACAAGCCAGTTAGTCTTTCTTTAAGACACAGCCCCAATCCCAACCAATTATCTACATCAAATACACCTGCCTCACCTCGTTACCTGTATAAAAGACACCTGTCAACACCCAAACAACCAGCATCCAACATCACCACCATGGGCAAGACCAAAGAGCTTTCTACGGACATCAGGGACAAGATTGT
>NC_060168.1:26932912-26951201 GCF_021292245.1 Micropterus dolomieu | reverse complement strand
CAAGGTTCTGGAGTGGCCTAGCCAGTCTCCAGACCTGAATCCAATTGAAAATCTTTGGAGGGAGCTTAAAATTCGAGTTGCCAGGCGACAACCTCGGAACCTGAATGATTTGGAGGCTGTCTGCAGGGAGGAGTGGGCCAACATCCCTGCCGAAATGTGCACAAACCTTGTCACCAACTATAAAAACCGTTTGAAATCTGTGCTGGCCAATAATGGCTTTTCTACAAAATATTAACATGCTGTTTGTCCAGGGGGTCAAATACTTGTTTTTCCTCATCAGATGGTTATCAATTTTTATAAATTCATATGATGTGATTTTCTGGAATTTTCTTTGGGATTCTGTCTTTCACTGTTAGAATGTACATATGATTAAAATTGTAGATTGTTGCATTCTTTGTAAGTGGGCAAACCTGCAAAATCAGCAAGGGGTCAAATACTTATTTCCCCCACTGTAGAAACCACCTTGTAAATAAGTAAAAATATTATCAAAATCATAGCAGCTGACTCTGAGTTCTAGAAAGTGCTCAAAACCAATATATTAACATCCCAGCGCTAACTTTATGACAGCTGGTGTGCCAGCAGTTCCTTTGCATACCACCTGCCATGGCGTGACGCCAAGTCAAAGATCAGATTTTTACTGTACCACAGTGCTTCCAAGAGAGAATGGGATTCAATTAAAGCTTAATATTGGCCCTCTGAGGAAATCCTAGCAGGTGTACACAGCAGATGAGTGCTTGAGCCGGTTAATGTCACATATCACACACACAGACACCAGGTCCTCCATTGTGTCACAGTTGAAATTAAAGTCATACATTTCAAAAATTAAAATTTGTGCAAAGTTAACAGCTTATGAAATATCTGAGTTAAGAAAGAAATTGACAAGCTGTTCTGATATAAAAAGGAAAAAGAAAAAAACAAACAAATCAATGCTCACTAAGACATTGTCACACCTCTTTGGGTAAAATCTGAACTAAAGCCTGTTGTATACAAAGTTCAACATTGCTGACTGTTAACTATGTTTCTGGGAGTTGTTTGGTGTCTCAAAGGTCTTTCTCTCTTTTGTAAATGTAACAGTAGGAGACAGTGACAGATTATAAGTGAATGCATGGCTGCGTATTCTGCCCGGATGGAACAACTTTAAATGTCAGTTTGAATCAGCACCTTTGTGGCCTTTTTGTTGAATTCGACCAAGACACACTGCGGGGGAAATGTGTTCTATTCAAAGATGCAGATGTTATATGTCTTGTGTCCTGTCCATAGTATGTGCATCAAATGTATCATGTACAGTAATGTGAAGGATAGCTACTAAAGGGATCATCAGTTTTTGGAGAATATGACTGTTTTTCTTGATTACATAGACGATAAGAACTCCTTTATCTCTAAGTATGTGTTTTTTATTTATTTATTTTTTGTGTCTGTACAGTTTGAAGGTATTAGAAACACGTCCTGTACCGACTGTGTCTGGGATCATGAGTGGCTTTGCTCAAAGATAGGGAAATACACGGTGTATTTCTCCAACATCAAAATGTTTAAACATTTTGTATTTGTAAGCCTTTTTCTTAAACACCATCATTTTAGAATTACCTTTAGTGGACCAGCCTACTTTTCATACAGTACAGAATGACGACTGATGATTAGCTCCTATAATGAAATTACTGTTTTAAGTTAGCGTGCAGCATGAAAATAAAGGATCTCCATAGTCAAACTGAGACATGATGGTTGACTGCACAGTCATTTCCCAGCACTCGAGACAGAGTCATGGTTTATTCTGATATAAGAAATACCATTTTTAATCTGACAAATGAGACTGGCATTTTATCTCAGCCTCACCTGGAACCTACCACCTGCTCAAGCAAAAGGTGAGCGAAACACTAGATACTAAAAATACTAAATAACACAATTCAGGTTTTCAAGTTACTGCTGAAATTTTCACATTTTACGTATAGGCACACATGCACACCCACAAGTGCACCAACTTTAACAGAATGTCATTTACCAAAAACAATGTTACCTCTCCTGCCACAACTTGACAGCGACCAATCAGTCATTACTTAGAGGACCTAATGATGCATACCACTTTTCAATATAAGTGATTGAACAGATGATCCACACCTACATCACAAGCACCAACAAAACAAGCTCATTCATCACTACAGCGAGCCTGGCCGCTTTCAACCGACAAGAACACAAATAAAACCACTCAACTTAAATAAGCTTGTGTTCTATTATTTGTATAAAATGACTGATTTACTGAAACACTGTTCTGAAATAACTGCTTTAAGACACACAACCTGTTAATGCTTTAATGTTTATATTTGCTGACCTGACCCAAACTGACATGTTGTGATCACTTTAATCATCTTCAAACTTTGCTTTAAACTTTCGCAAGAAAGGATGTAAGGTAAAAACTCAACCAATAGCTGATTCTAATGCTAATAAGCTCTAAAATAGTGTCAGTTCTGATTGAACCACTGTTGAGACTTGATTTTTTGTCCAAATGAAACTCAGATGTGTGCATGGACAAACAGACCTGAAGAAATGACAAATCCTAACTTAGGAATGAAATGCAAACTACTATTTTAGCAGCACAGATTGCATGGTATGACCAGTGCCAGTTGACTTGGTCTCTGTTTATTGCAGTCTAAACTTTTTAAGGTAGTCATTGGCTATTTGGAGCAGTCATCATAAGAATTTGCCAGCCACAGGCCTTAGGAATTTGTGGGTTATTTGATAGCATTCATTGAAGATTGGCAAGAATGATGAGACACAGGAAATCAACACCAAATTTCATACTTACAAGACCAAGTTGACTCACAGTGGTTCAAGCTTAAAAAACATTTCATACATTTGGATTTAGCTCCTTTGTCACATTAGCAAAAGTTCCCTGTTATAATGGCCACCGTGTTCACCGGCAGAAGACGGAGCTCACTGGCTTAAGCTGCTATTCTTTACAGCTTAGTCCTGTGTGGATTTTGAGCATTAAACACTTTAATTCCTGCATTCTGATGAAATTTTCTGCATGTTTATGGTGAAAATGTTTTTATATAAAGAGAAACACAAATATTCAAGTGGCAGGTGACAATTCAAGCTCTATAGCCTAACTCTACCCCTAAGTCAGTGCAGCTCTCAGTCATTGAGTGCTGCTTTCAGATCTGATTCTCCTGTAGATTGACTAACCTCTTTAAATGTGATTGTGGCAACCTTTCACCTCAATAATAAATTATTTAATTTTTATCAAGTTAGAAACTCCTGTACTTTAATAGCTCCTGTATTTCAGCAGCTTTTATGCTCACGTTCAAAACTTCCAGAAAAAAGTCATAATATTACCAGACTACATTTAATGAGAAGTCTACCTGCCCTTTACTCTGCAGTGCATTACATTATTGATCCACTGGTAGTCACGTTAACCCCTTCTGACTGTTTCACTGACGCAGTTTTGGACTGCATGTGAAACCGAATGTAACTGAAACACTTGTGATCAGGCAGAAATCTTGGCCACAGATCCACACACGTTAACTTCAGCAGATCATAAAGTGCACCTCAAAGTCCCAAACAGAGCAAGGTTGCGCCTCAGTTTTTAGATGTTTATGTTGCAAAACTCTACCAGATACGTTACAACTCATCACAGCTGTCTGGAAACGGTTCAGTTGATTACTATGAGGGCATACGCCGTTGCATCATCTGGGCGGAGTTGGTACGAGATCTCGTCAAACCCCTAGCTTTGTGTAATATTTATGTTTAAACAGAATTACAACATGAAGAATAAATAATAAAAAATGGTGTGAAGGATCTGCAGTATTGTTTCCTGCCCATTTTCTGACTTTGGACATGTATAAGTCCTGAATGGAGGGCAGGCACCAATGATTTTATCTGCAGTCCTCTACGTTGTAGTCGGTCCCTGTAATGTTGTCCTGGCGGCAGATCCAAACCAGACAATGGCTCAGACAGGGGCTCCAGGAAGGGGTATGTAATGTCCTTCATGTGGGCCAACACTAGTATTTGAAAGGACTTCATGACAGATGTCAGGGTGACGGGTCTCTAATCATTTAATCCTGTGATGGAGGGTTTTTTGGGGACCGGGATGGTAGGGGAGCATTTGAAGCGAGAGGGAACCTTACACAGCTCCAGTGATGTGCTGAAAATCTGGTCAGCACAGATTTTCAGGCAAAATGGTGACACTGGTCCTGGTGCCATCCTGATCTTCTGTCTCTAAAAGAGCTGGCACACATCCTCTTCACAGATCCTGAGTGCAGGTGGGGTTCAGTGGAAAGGGGTGCCCGGGTGGCAGGGGGCGTGGGTGGCTCTTTAGTGTTGAAAAGGGGGAGGGTTGTACAGGATTCTGTCCCCACTTTTGTAGGCCTCTTCCTTGGTCTGACAAAGCTGCCTGAGTTTTGCTGTAAACAAGGTTTGTAGTTGTTGCATGTGTCGAAGATCTTAGTTGGCACCAAGGTTATTATCATTAAACGAAAACGAACGAAATGACGAAAACTAGATGTGAAAAAACATTGTCGTTAACTGAAATAAAAATTAAAACGAGGCTTTACAAAAAAACGATAAACTAAAACTGTATTGTAGGTTTGCAAATCTAACTAAAACTAAAATGAAAGAGTAAATGTCCTTAGTTTTCGTTTATTTATTTATTGGACCTAATAAGCCTACATTTCGAGTGGATATGAATTTGGGGGAACTGACGTTGCGGGGCAATTGGTCTGGCTGGACCTAGTGATTCGACGATTGGCACCTGTTGGTGAGCCACAGGTGTGTTATGCTTTTGTCGTCTGCATGAAGAGCTGGCACGCTGCATGTCCTTCAAGAGAGCCCGGAGTCAGGGCAGTGTCTGGCCACAGCATAGCAGGAGGCGACTGCTGTTACAAGGAGAGCTCCATGTAATGTTAGGGAGAGGCTAACTTAGTCGGGGAGACCCAGGTAGGGGTCAGCTGCGTAGTTGATGGGATTTAAACATGTTTTCTAATATCTTTTATACGTATGTGTACAAAATAATATGAATGCAGCAACTGTATAAAGTTAGGCCTATGTTTTGTTTAGTTTGGGTTGCAGGTAGTGAGTCACTGTCTTGGTGGTTTTCTTTTCCTTGTTTTGTTCTGTTCCGTTCTAATGGTCTGGCTTAGTGCTCATCCTGCATGTGGGATAAACTTGCCCCTTACCCTTTGATTGTGAGCTCCCCTAGCACTGTGTTAACATTTCTGCTGGCCATTATATTTACTGCATGTCAGTTAGTGTGTGTTTAATGGGGTCATTTATATCTCACCCAACCTACTTTTTGATTAATAAAGGTTTAGATTTTAATATAACTGCTTTCCAGTCACACTTGCCTTCAGGGTGCTAGGGACCTGTTGTAAGTGACTTCAAGGGTCCTGCACTATCTTCCAATTTCTTAGCTGTCCATCAATTGTATTTTACCTATTTAACCAAGAATGATAGAGCTAGAGACTGATGTAATGCATTTCTTGGGACCACTGGGTAGTAGGATTAGGGTAGTTTGCTCTTAGGGTTTTCTGTACTGTATGTAGGTTAGAAATTATACTGTAGGTTGCATTTGATTCATTTATTTGTAGTATTTATTTAGACAATGTGTTAGTACTTCAAATATATGCTTAGTGTTTGGGCCCCCACATGCAGGCTTCAGATAGCTTAAACAAGGTGTCCCTTTTCACAAATCTGCATTATTTCTAATGATTGTAGTTTTGTGAAAAAACTAAACTAGACTGAAATAAACTGGACTGAGCTTGGCATCGTGCAACGACAAAGACTAAAACTAACACTGACACTAATGAAATCTAAACCAAATATAAGCATTTTCAAAAAATAAAAACTAAAGTAAACTAGCAAACCCACACACACAACAAAAACTCAAATATATGATATAAAATAATGATATAAAAATAAAAAATGATGAAAAATCCCAAAACTATAAAAACCTTGGTTGGCACACGTCCTCACAAAAGCTGATATAAAATGTCACAGGGCTTTTGACATGCGAAACTAGAGACATCGCCTGGTGTTTTGGTAAGGACCTGCAGAGATTCAATCAGACATGCATCGCTTAAGAATTGTGTATTCAAGAGCCTTAGTGAACCCCTCTCGTCGTAAAGGTGTCACTGGAGACACTTTGCTGGACAGCAAAGGGGCTGTCCAACCCCTCCCTCCCCACAGGTCACCTCCGGACATCAAAAGTATCACCCGTCCTGCCTCACCCTGATTCCTTTTCCCACAGGATGGCTGGGCCATAAAACACCACTCTCTTTTCTTTTCAGCTTATGTGCAAATGTGATAAGCCAGATTTGCGAAACGGGGGACACTAACAACCCCTGCCTTCTTGAGCCAACAAATGTTTCATTATAAACTGTATTTTGTTCTGTTTAAGTAATAATCCTTGCTAAGTTAGTAGTGGCGTTTGGCTCTTAGTTTAGTAGTAATGACCCCGTTGTTATCCTTTAGTGATGCTTGAAGACTAGAGAATCACAAGAAAGTAATCTTGAAGAGTTTCCCAATTTCCTTTTGTTTTGTTCTAATTTCTCCCTATTATTCCCTAGTAATCACTGTCTTTTTATTATTAACTAATGCTTTAGCTAAATTTTTCGTATATAATTTCTTATTAAAATGTTCATCCGCACGTTCCTCGTGTGTATAATCCGCTTCCCAGTTCCCAGTTCAAGTGGTTAATCTCAAAGTTGAATATCTACTGTCCTCTCATAGAACCCGAACTCCACCAAGATGACAGAAGAGGTATAACACACAAGCGTTTAAAACTCTGCTTACACTGAGAATGAGCGCCAAATATCTATCACAATGTCATTGTCTAACGGATTCTTTGCTGCAATGCTTACATCTAGTTTGTCTCTTGAGTTAAAACATGTAACCATGAAGTTTACACTGGAAACATTTAGTTAAGCTTTGTTACGCCTTTTATTAAGTATATAACAATTAAGAAACAATTAACCCTCTAGTGTTTAATCTTGTTTTGCTTGTCTTTATCTAAATGTTTAGAACTACGTATTTTTCAAATGTTGAAATTGTGGAGAGAGAGATTAAATGGAAAATACGCGCAAAATATATATATATATTTTTTATCCTACTAAAAGTTCACTTTTGAGGCTCCTCCAGGGAAACACACTCCCAAAATGACGTCACCACGTCCCAAAAAAAGGGAATAGATAAAAGACCTTGTCGTGTTTTGTCTCGCTCTCTTGAAACTAAAACTCTTGTACTCTCTTGTATCCTCTTGTAATTCGTGAAATTCCGATCTTTTTTTTCTTTTCGTATTTTAAAACTTCCTTCAGACGAACTGAGAAAGCTTCATGTTCTTGAATCCCCATTTTTCTTAGCGGGAGATTTGATTTTGACTTTTGTTTGGACCTGCCTGGGATGAAACTTTCCCCAGACTTGTTTAAATTTAACAACATTAAATAGCCTATATTCCCGGGGCCTCGCGAACCTACGGAGAATGTATGTGTCTTATTTGATCTTGTTGTTTTAACGTTATACGATCGTTCTAAGCAACTTTTGACCCAGAAACCCAGAAGCCCGTTCAATTCTTGCCTCGAGTTGAACGAAGTCACAGCTCCAACTACAGAGTCTAGAGTGTGTTCCCGCCAAGCTATAGCGACACCAAACGAACTCAGAGTGCAAAGCCAGGGCTGGCCGCCCGTTGCTGCAAGCGTTTTCCCGCAAAGGACTCTGAAGCAAATCCACCAGTTTGAACCCAAATCGAGATGCCACTGGGGTGCCAACCCAGCCTAGCCAGGACAACATCCACGAGCCCAACCGAATAACTGAACTGATAACTGAACCATTAACAACTATCGAATTACCAAAAATGTGTTTAATTGTCAAGCTGTACTCAAGGACCTAAAGCCTTGAGTGGACAGCAAATCTTTAGATGGTGCCAGAGAACGAGGAATTATGAGTTAATATTTCTAAATATTAATTTCATAAGTTTATTAAAATTCATACGTAGACCTGCTACAAGTAGATTCACACATTTTGGTAAAGTGACTAATTTTGTATTGGGCAACTAATTACAAAACATTTTAACCACAAATGAAATGCATTAACAGTTTTTAAGACAGTAGGTGTTTCACAAAATGGTTTCATACTGGCTGTTTTTAGTCAGGCAAGGAAGAAGCTTCATTCAAAATAAATGTTGATTTATCTTTGACCACACTGAGTCTCCCCATTCACTCAATAAATACCTTTAGTATATACGCCCACACACCTTTGAAAACTTGCGTCCTTTGCAACACAAAACAACCTGGACAGTAATTGCACACACAGCTAAAACCACAAAATGAAGGTTACGATATGGTAACCCTAGTTCTATAAGCACAGGCGGAGCCCTCTGCTGGATTCTATGGGTACTACCTCCTCCAATGACATGCATTCACTTGCCCACTGAAATTTTATCGTGCACGTAGCTGACCAATAGGACGTCGCTACTGATACGTGCGTGACGTATAAATAGCAGTGTCCCTACTGCCTCAGCATCCAACCGCCTCTTCAGCAGACGGCGTCAGAGCGGCAGGGCTCATCGGTAGAGGGCTCCGCCTGTGCTTATAGAACTGGGGTTACCCTATCATAACCTTCGTTCTTTCTCACACAGGCTCCGCCCTCTACTGGACTCTATGGGAGCCCGATGACTGTCCGCCCTAGCCGCGACAAGCCAAAGTCCACCACGCCAACCCGGTTAGCCACAGGCAAAACCCCGACCACCACATCACCTAGTGACAGAATGGTGGGACACCCCTGACAAGGTCGCTGGACCAATAGGGGCTTGGCCTGACCATTAACACCTGCACTGCCCTGACTTCTCACTGAAACGTCAGGCACAGCCTCAAGCTCACAGATTCCATGTGAAGCAGCGGCAGGGTAGACAGCCTCGCCTGCTGCAACAGGCGCTACGAGCCACTCGTGGAGGAAACGAAACCAACCGAAGCAGCAAGCGAACACACATACGCTTTGATTACTTTACGCTTTAATTACTTATTTAATGAAATGTATGGGGTTGATTGTTCTTATGTAGTATGTATCATGCTTTGGCAATATTGTTGTTACACATTCATGCCAATAAAGCTAATTTAAATTGAGAGACCTGACTTTGGCTGTCTCTCTCTGGCTATAGCTGACTAGCCTAACTGCGCTGTGAACGCTCGGCGAAAGAGATGTCGGCAGGGCGGCGTGTCTGTTTATGTAACACGCTTTCACCACCGGTAAGCTAGCAATGCGTCCATGCGAGTCCTCGTGGGCGTGCTGGGAATGCAGAGTAAGAGTAGCCTGCTGCATTGCCCAGTTTCCACGGTACGAACAGCTTGTTTCTTGGCTGTCACGTCGTGTAAGCGGACCATTATGGCCGCGCGGACTCGGCAGTCAGGCTGGCGAAGTGGACGCCTGGGCCCACCCTCTCACTCGGTTCTGACCAGGAGAGCGGCGTGGGCCGCGAGGCGTTAGCTTAGCGTCGGTGAGCGCAGAGGTGCGTTCGACATGGCTAGCTCAATGGGATGGGGTTGGTGGTGGGGAATTAGCACTTTTAATAATGTAACATGTTTCTAATAAACAGTTTAACATTCACAAGCATCACCACAGTGCACACACAAGCAGCACATGTTAGAACAGTGGCTTCGTAAACACAAGGCCGCAGGGCGAACCCTTAGCCTCACCCCAGGAGTTAACATTAGCTCTTTGAGGAATGTAATAAACATGTTTTACTCAAAAAACAGTTTCCACGTTCTCAAAAGCCTTACCGTAGTTTTACACAAGCAGCACATGTAAAACAATGGCGTCTTGAACACCAGACGGGGGATTGTGGCAGCGTCAGCATGCCTCTCTCCCTCCATAACGGTCACTTGGCCATTCGCTCCCTTCCCCATCTGCAGGTCGGCTGGCGGGGGGTGGGGGCCTGGACTCGTCCGGGCAGGACATGGGTCACCTCGCCTGGGTGCAAAGATAATTTTCTAGAAGTGGCGACTCCATCCGTGGAGGTGGTGAATTCAGTGAGCCATTCGCTGTTTGATGAAGAAAAAAGGATGCTGAGGCAGTAGGGACACTGCTATTTATACATCACGTATGTATCGGTAGCGACGTCCTATTGGTAGGCTACATGCACGATAAAATTTCAGTGGGCAAGTGCGTGCGTGTGATTGGAGGAGGTAGTACCCATAGAGCCCAGTAGAGGGTGGAGCCTGTGTGAGATAGAACAGCATTTTCGTTTTAGTACCAGGCTAGAAAAATCCTCCCCTTTCCAAAATCTCATCTCTTTTCAATGCTTCCAACTGCAGGAACACAATGACCCTAAGCTTAAACCACACAGGAAGATCAGCAAGGGCTAATTCTGCCTCTGTATTGGTCAACTCCATTAACAATAATCCCCTTTGACGCGTCAGAGGTGAATCCAACACACGGCTGCTATTGAGGAGGAATTAAGCTTCACATTGAGGGTTTGCAGTCTGATGTCATGAGGAGACAGTTGTTACATTTTGAAAGAGGTGGAGAGGAAGGTGGAAGAAATTAGCTGGATGTTAGCAAATTAAATAATTAATGAATGAAAAATGTGACTTAGCACCTCCATGAAATGAAGACTTTACAAGATACATTCTTAATGCCCAAATACAGAACTTATTCAGCCGTTTACATTTAGGCACACTCATCCAGATTCTTGAAGAGTTTAAGATAAACGTGCAAAATTATGCATGAAAACATAATGTCAGCTTAACATTCCAAAAGGTACTTTGAAGAACATTTGAAGCCTGTGAAGATTTCTGAGAGGGTTTGTACATTTACAGAAATCTTAACTGTTACATTTTGCTCAGATCTAAGAATGTCAAAGGGTTTTTTCATCTATATACTTAACATTTTGTTCATATAAATTAATCTATGTAAATCTCCTACTAAGGCCAAACATATGTCCTTGAGTAAACATAGGTGAACGGGAAGGTCATGTCTAAATCATGCAATAAATCTAAATACATTTTTTTGTTTTAACTCAAAAATAAATTTATAAACTTATTTTATGCACCACAGGTTGCAGCTGAATGTCATGTAGCTTGAAGCAGGCATCTGTCCCTCATCTCTAACTGAGCCAGTTTAGACAGCAAAAAGACAATTCATGCTGGTGATTCATCATTATGTCTCCATAACAACCGTAGTATTTATGTAATGCTGTAATTGTCAGATGTTCAATATAAACAGACTTTTATAATTTGGTCTTGATGCCTGAGCATATTTCTCACTAACTGGGACATCTTGCCTATATTTAACTTTTTTTTTTATACAAATGGGTTTATCTGCTGAATCCTTGCCAGACGGTTTCTCTACAAAAGGCTCCCAGTCTGCCTACTCTAAAAATGAACTTACAAAAACAATCCAAATGGGTTTGATGATGTGAAAGTTGGCATATCAAGGCAGATAATTGTATTGATGCTCACACACACACACACCCCAACAACACAAACACATATGGTATATTGAGGCTACTGTCAGTAGGAGAAATTCATATCTCTGCTTCTTCGTGATGGATTTTTTGCTGTATTTTTGTTGAATGTTGGAACAAATAAGCTCTCCTTTGTCTTTAAGAAAGTGACATGCTGTTAAACTGTGCTGTAGTTGCTCTGAAAATGAGTGATGAGTCTTTTCATTTATCAATTTTTCATTCGAACCTTTAAAGTTTCCATTGGATTTTCCTTTCACTTTAAATGGCTATTAAGGTGATAAATACATCAATCTATGCATCACAAATACTGTTATTACACTTTATCAAAAGCATATCAGTCATAGCACACAATATGCTCAGGACCAGTTTACAAAATTCATGCAATGAGACTTTAATTGTGCAGTTGCTGACAAAGCTAGAGATAGAAGAGGGGAAACCCACCGCTGACTGATAACATGGGCCTGCAGAAAAGCCTCATTGTCAGCTCCAGCAGAAAGGCTGCATTAATTTATGGGTAGCACCCACACACAGCCCAGTCCCTGCTACTTCATCTGTGCTCAACAAACGACTTTATCTCCTGGTGAGTTTGAAAGCTGATTAAACATTTTCACCTGTGGCTCAGCCCTCTTTCCCTCAAAAAAAGAAAAGAAAAAGAAAATTTCGTCTCAGCAGACAGGAGGGTAATTGATGTTTTGCCTAAGTTTCTTCCACAGTGGAGTCTCACAGAATAATATACTAAAGATACAAGGTCATTGGCAGCTTGCTTTATCATTTTTTTTTACTTAGACAGTGTTGACTTACAATGATCATGATCATGTAATGATAATGATTGTGTGTTTCTCTGTTCAACTCCTCAAAGTAGAAATCATGTCAAAATGCAGAAGCTTCATGTTCAGAGGAGGTAAGAGGGATTTTTTAAAAAAACTTTTAACTTTTAAACTAAACTTTTTAATAGCGTAATATATAATAAGTACTTGCTAAAATGAGGATTGAATATTTGAATCTGGGTCCATCCTGCTAAAGAACCATATCTTCACTGACAACACCACATTGTTAGCCAAAAAAATACGCTATTACTGTGTGTGCCAAAGTGGTTTTAAAGTTTTTAATATTTCTGAGGATTTACTGACAGAAATGCAATATAAGATCCATGTTTTCAGTGGTGTATAAAGACCTTACATAATGAATCGTTGTGTTTTTATTACCTTAGAATGACCCATTTCTATCTACATAACCATGGGTCCCCCTCGCATGGAGGTTGCTGTGTTAAGTCGCCATGTTTCTACAGTAGCAGAAAATGGACAAACAGCACTACAGAGCACGTTTCGTTGCTACATTGTTCTTGTAAAAATCCGGCAGTCTCGACGGCCGTCCCTACGTTGAATGTGTACGAAGAAGAAAAAGAGTAAAATACTAATAATAATATACAGTATTCATCTGCTTAATTAGAAGTAAGAAGAGAAGTGAAATTTGGACAAATGGAGGAACACACGTATTATTTAACACGAGCCGACGCAGGATTAATCTTTGTCATTAAAGAAGCGAAAACAATGCCTTTGTAAACTTGAATGTGTTATGAGGTTTAGAATGGACTATCCTACAGAAACAGCTTGTGAGCTTACATTTTCCTGTTATCTGTCAGTGGTCATACTTGCACTAGATGTGATAGTTTTTGAGATGTTCTTCATTTATTTTCACCAAAAGTGAAGTGAGCGTTCGGGGTGGTAAGTTTACATACAAAGTCAATGCAAAAACGCGTAGAGCCGCGATCTCCTGTCGGGTGGTGCGATGCGACGCGAAGGGGGTGGTGCCGGCGACGAGAGGGCGAAGCGAAGGCAACGCGAAGCAATTTGCGTGAGTTGAATATTTTCAACTCAAGTGAGATATTCGCATGACGCTGAGTCGCGATAGCCTATCAACATTGAGATTGTCTGTTTGTCACCGACAGCTTCAGAGTGTTGTGTGGAGAGGGCCAGGCAGAGCGGGCGATTGAAAATCTGCAGGCCGGCTGAGAGCTGCTAAACTTGGGCCAGAGGAGCAGGGAGCAGCGCTCCAGGTTTCGGAGTAAACTGCTTTTATTAAATTAGCTTTTTACTTTATTTACTTTATTTTACGGTTTTTATGATTACAACGTTGATTTATCTTTCAGTCAAGCTTCTCAGCAGCTAGCTTCTGTGCACATCCGGTTCCAGTGTTGTTAGCGTCGTTTGGCACTACTTCATATTTATATAAAAACTGGAAAAAACTGGACATTGCTGGGAGAAAAGAAAGCGAAGAGGTTGAACTACCTGGTGAGTTCAGAAAACATGTGTATGTAACTTTATTCCTGTTATCGTTGTACTTTACTGGGACCAAGTTAGCATAGCATAGCCCTGATCGATCTGAACTCCATTCAGAAAACAAACATTTTAGAAGTTGTTGTCCTGCTGTCTTTCTGGCAGACCTGACAAAGCATGAATTCATATGTTTAACAAATCTGCATCATGTTGTAGTTATTTCGGCATCAGTTTAATCAGTTTATTGCTATTTAATCACAGCAAAATGTTTACTTTGGGTTCATACAGCTGTAGTAATGGCGAGTTGTGTTTATTCACATTATCGCGTTAAAATCGCCTTCTCGCGTTGTGAGTGAACACTTGCAGCAAATGTACTCACGCAAGGAACGCGTCGCGAGGCGAAAATTCGCGTTTTGTCAGAATGCGCCATAAGATGTAACAACCGGGAGTGGTGAGTGAGCAACTCGATTGCAAACTTACATACTTTACCTTTGAACAGTCAGTAAATTGACCCCAGGGGATCAGCATTACAAAGCCAAACTAGACTATGACAACTACTAACTTATAACTTTGCAATTAAGTGAAATTTGGATTAACAAAAAATAAAGAACTTGTCAAATAACAAACCAAGCAAAGTTTTTTCAGATTTTACTAGCCAAACACGATTCAAATGTATGGTTTAGGATCTGTTCCACACTCTATTGCAGAAGATGGTGGTCATTGTCGGATGTGTTGTGAACTGGCTTGGCCTGGAATCGCTGCAATTGGTCTGTATTTTGATGTACACAGGGACACAAAAAAATGCCCAGACAAAGGCTGAACTAATCCTAAACCTCTTCATTTATCTGCCTATATGGGTGATATGACATTGTATCTTTCAAAGCAGAGTGACAAAAGCAGCGTGACCTCCTCAGTTTGAGTGGTTACTCCATCCAGCATTTGCACCTATCTACTGTAACTATCTACTGATTTGTTTCTTAACTGGATTCTTACAAGCAATGGGGACCATCAAGAAAACTATTTTCTGTTGTTACAAGAGTTTTCATAATTTCACAAGCAATTTCTCTATTTTCTTTGTGCTGGTGTCCTGCTTTTTTCACTGGTTTGATGTGGGTGGGACAACAGAAGTGGGTAGAAAAAGGTGATGTCCTCTAATCACAGATATACATTTAAATCAAAATATGATGGAAGTTGTCAGGTTATTTGCTGACATTGCCAGCACTGCCGCTGTCAACCCACACTAACACTTTCCTGATCAAGAAGATTTTATGTATATAAATAAATGTTTTTTTCCAAACTGGCTGCTTATGTCAAAGAAAAGATTTTCATAAAACCACAGCCCATTTTTGATACTATTTATGGTCAGCATTTTTTCAGCTATAGTCATTCAATGTATTTACATGCTATAATCACCTCTTCATACAGTAGTTTTCATTGTTAGTGCCAGAGTCCGTCATTCCAGCGCAGGATTCAAATTGACTTCACACATGGTGAATTCACTGGAAATGACATATACATGTACTCCAGCTTTTAATTCTATCCCAGTGATGTCAGCGTTAGTGTTTACTGTTCTCTCTCAGCTGTTACTGCTAATCCAAAGTGAACATGCTTCCCACTGAAAGCATACAACGACATCATTAAAAAAAATCTACAAAAACAATGGTCATTTTCATAATTTTCCGCACCAGATCAGCTTTAACTGCTGTTGGGATTAGGGAGATACAGTCAGCTGTTAAATAAGGGCTTCAGGCATCAGGCTACACACCTCAAACCTTTCAGTAAGGTTAAAAACTCCTTTTACTGTACCCTGCTGTTGAGTTGGAAACAATTATTATTTTTTTGATTGTATTGTAAAGAGACAACCCAGTTGCTCCTTTGTTGCATTTCTGACAAAGTAGCTGCTCATCAAGTGCTTGCTGTCATTGCCAGAAACCTTGGCAGAAACCTATCAATCAGGAATGAAATTTTTAGAACTGGAACAATCTGAGCTACACTTTGTAGCAATGACTATTGAGAAAGAAAATTCATTCTCTACCTTAGAAACACTAATTTGCACTGCATTGGGGCTGATGCCATTCTAAATGTATGATTCACAACCAGATGCCAGGGGTCAAACCTTCATTTTGGCGGTGCATTTTTGCGGTATGAGAAAATATATATTTAAGTAGACAAATTATGGTTTTTGTTAATGAGTTTAGTGAAATGCTGATAAACTCCTCTGGCTATCTCACCTCTGCTCCCATTTCAGTCAATGTCAACCCCCTCCTCCAGCACATCTGTTCCAGCACCACTCATCTCACCCTGTAATATCCACTGCTGAAGTGCACGGCAAGAGCAGATGGTGTGTATGCACTCACACACACACACACACACACACACACACACACACACACACACACACACACACAGACATGGGTGAACACACACACCTGATGCACACAGCCCCTTGTTTGTTTTCTCTTGTATAGGGGTGGAAGTCAGCCGAGATGGAGCAGGAGAATGGTGAACTGGAAAAATAGTGTTGCAGGGTGAGATTAATCAGTACACAGTGTTTGAATGCCTGATTAGGTTTGATGTGTGAACTGATGGCTTTTCTCAGCTGTCTTGTTCCATTAGAGATGAGGCTTACAAGGCACCAACAACAGTTCAAGGACAATGGTAAATGCAATATGATGCAGGTGCATAACATGTCAGGTGATGAAAAAGCAAGGGTACATCGCAGTCTTGTGTGTCAGCTTAGCGATGATTTTTAATTGGACACACCAATCTATATAGTGTGGAGTGTATGAAATACCTGTTGATTGGATCAACTCAGTAGAAAAGTCGGATTATGCGTTTATAACCAACCTCAAAATGTCAAAAGTTTGCTGAACTCATTTTTTGATACTTCAATATCATCTGAAATAGGAAGCATTAAAAGCCAAAAGTGAGATAACATTTAAATTGAAGGGATTGTGATTTTGGCAACATGTGATTTTTTTTAAACATAAAAAAAGAAAGACCAGTCACTGACTTCTATTGCCTTAAAGGGAAGCAGCAACAAAACAAAAGAGACATACTGCACACAGTAATTCCACAGAAGTGTTGTCTACATCTGTGAGGACACTCGAAGCTAAAACATATGTAACGGCTCTTTCATGGTCAAAGAGGCAAGTGACTGAATGGGGCTGCTGGTGGTGGTGCACGCAGATGGAGAGTGGGTGGAGAGTGATTTATTGTGAAGGGACAGAGTGGGTGGGATGGTGAGGAGGGGGTTGTCGCAGAAAGTGCAGACATACAACTTTGCTGCAACAGGAGCAGGTGTGCAGCCTTACTAAACCAATGCATTAATGTTGACTGGAGAAACAGATGATGAAATATACATCACAGCATGAATGCTTTCCAGTCAGTGTGTTAGTGTGTGTGTATGTGACATCACTGTGTGCAAGTGTGTGTGAATCTTATGTACTTCATGTAGCTGTTTATCATGTGGACTACTGAAGTTATAGTTTGGTTTATTCCATAAATTACACCAGAAATGCATGAGCATTTGGGAAAGAAACATATGATTCCAAAATCATGTGTTTGTGTGTGTATAACGGTCTATAATGTACAGTAGGTGCGACTCCCATTCGTGGCAGTACCCAGCATTGAAGTTACTGAGGGCTGGAGCTCTGTATTTTTCCAAGGTGTACATAATAAAAGGCATGAAATAATTGCCTAAAAAAGATAGATTACTATACTATATATTACTATAATTTACTTTGGTGTGGAAAATATATTGTATAACGGCATAATTATCAACTTGCTCGTCTGCTCACATTCAACTCATCATCGCTTGTGTTTCGTGGTGAAATTGATGATCTTGTCGTTACTACAAAAACTTTACTCAGCATGTTTTTTTGTCAACAACTTGAGAAAGCCAGATAATTTTACCTGTGGATTGCTTTTAGTTCAATGCCATTCATCCCGAGACTTTATCTGACAAAGAGCTCCTGTTAGATGCTATTTTAAACAGTGGCCATCCATTTAGATGCCGGCTAGTTGGTTGTTTTTGAGTGAATTACAGTGGGGGAAATAAGTATTTGACCCCTTGCTGATTTTGCAGGTTTGCCCACTTACAAAGAATGCAACAATCTACAATTTTAATCATATGTACATTCTAACAGTGAAAGACAGAATCCCAAAGAAAATTCCAGAAAATCACATCATATGAATTTATAAAAATTGATAACCATCTGATGAGGAAAAACAAGTATTTGACCCCCTACCAAACAGCAAGTATTCTGGCTCCTACAAGCCAGTTAGTCTTTCTTTAAGACACAGCCCCAATCCCAACCAATTATCTACATCAAATACACCTGCCTCACCTCGTTACCTGTATAAAAGACACCTGTCAACACCCAAACAACCAGCATCCAACATCACCACCATGGGCAAGACCAAAGAGCTTTCTACAGACATCAGGGACAAGATTGTTGATCTGCACAAGGCTGGGATGGGCTACAAGAGAATCGGAAAGCAACTTGGAGAGGAAAGATCAACTGTCGGTGCAGTTATCAGGAAATGGAAGAAGCACCACACCACCGCC
>NC_060168.1:26900575-26932812 GCF_021292245.1 Micropterus dolomieu | reverse complement strand
CATCAAGGTTCTGGAGTGGCCTAGCCAGTCTCCAGACCTGAATCCAATTGAAAATCTTTGGAGGGAGCTTAAAATTCGAGTTGCCAGGCGACAACCTCGGAACCTGAATGATTTGGAGGCTGTCTGCAGGGAGGAGTGGGCCAACATCCCTGCCGAAATGTGCACAAACCTTGTCACCAACTATAAAAACCGTTTGACATCTGTGCTGGCCAATAATGGCTTTTCTACAAAATATTAACATGCTGTTTGTCCAGGGGGTCAAATACTTGTTTTTCCTCATCAGATGGTTATCAATTTTTATAAATTCATATGATGTGATTTTCTGGAATTTTCTTTGGGATTCTGTCTTTCACTGTTAGAATGTACATATGATTAAAATTGTAGATTGTTGCATTCTTTGTAAGTGGGCAAACCTGCAAAATAAGCAAGGGGTCAAATACTTATTTCCCCCACTGTAACTAGCTAAGTAGCCAGCTAATGTTAATTCCATTCATCCAGTGGAAGACTAATAAACGTTCACCTAAAGTTAAAATGATTTTCTTTCAATTCAGTTAAAATGAGGTACCCCTATATTTTTTCATTTTAATTGCACGATTTTCTCAGTATTAGATTATCAAGATTATTTTCTCCAGGATGTACCCGGCCTTTTGCCCTATGTTGACTGGGATTAGCTCCAGCCCCCCTACGAACCCGCACAACAAGCAGTTGAAGATGATGGATGGATAGATTATTTTAGTGGAGGCTGGTAACATTTACATATAAGTATCAATTGGGCATGTCTTTACTTTCTTTACTGAGACAGGCCAAATGAAATGAGTCTGTCAATCAAAGCTGGAAAATGGGAAGGTGATGGAGATGAGTGAGGAAGAGCAGGTACTGGCCACTGTGCCCAGGATAGGATTAACATTATGTCCCTGTGCTGTTCAACACAAACAAAAACTGACCTGATCCAATTCAAACAATTACCCTAGTTCTTTGGTAATTACAACATATAGGCTCAACTCAACGGCACAAACACCTAGCATAATTATAATGTAATTAAAAGTTGTGTGTAGATGGTGTGTGTAGTGTGAATTTCCATTTACATGAACACTTCAATTAAACAATGTCAACATTCATTTTCAGATGTTTTGTGATCAATCTAGCATCTTCTGTATTTCCAGACTGTACTGTGGATCATTTATTACAATATTAAACCTGACTCTCATGTATTATTCTTCTTTATGCTACTGCTACATGCTAATGATAAATCCCTTACTCTTGTCCAATTAGATGAGTAGCTTTATGCTGAGTGACATGCAAAGTACAGTAGGCAAAGGAATCCCAGACAGCTGGAAGCATCTCAAAACATACTTTCATGTTTTGAAACATGAATCTAAGCTAACAGCACTTTAACAGCGAGCAGAAGAGACATCTGGCTTCCCTTCACTCTCTCTGAGTCTCTGTTGCTTTCTCTGTCTTTATCTGCATCTCCATCACATTACATCTCACAATAATGATCAATGTAAGTGTATTTTTGCCCACATTGTGTTTATACTTCACATTTCACGTATTATCTCCTCTAAAACTGTGTACACATTTTTATTTAGAAATTCAAAAGATCTCAACCTTTATACAGATCACTGTGTAACAAAAACATTGTAGGTTTTCCCTATGTGTTGATATAAAATTGTAGTAATGGGTGTGACTTGAAGACATGTTTCTAAAGAGCAGCAGGTACGTGCTTCATCCAGAGACTCATGATAAACCTTTAACCATCTCAACATGACCAGGTGACAAGGAGAAGGTAATAATGTCCAAGCAGCACACACCTTGCTGATGTAATGTGTGACCTCTGGGCAATGAAGTCTTCAAAGTCCTGTGCCACTCTCTTTCTTTCAACGCCTGTTTCTATCTTTCTTTCATCACCTCTTTTTTCTCAGCTTTTCCCAGTGCAGAGTTTATGGATGCCTGGATGAACCCAAAACCCCAGGCAGGCAAAGCAGCTCGACCGTGGAGCTGCGTGGCGGAGGAAAGAAACTGCAAAGCTGCAATAATAACGTCCCCCTGAATATTTTAGACACAATTTATTTTTAATCCGCCGGCTGGAAATCAGAGTGATTCAGTTCCATATTGTGGCCCCTGTGGGTGTTTCGTTGCTCATACTTTTTTAATGACCACACTTCTGTCCATCCAGAGGGAGGGAGCGAGCTGGGACTCGGTATACTGGCCCCATAACTCTGAAGGTAAAGGACATCAACAGTCAAGTGGGAGTTTGATTCCAAGATGAGATTTGGCCATTTGGAAAAAAAGTGCCACCCGTACTACTAAAATGATTGATACCCCAGATTAAAACAAACTGTTATAGCCAGGAACATATTTTTTCCTCTCCTTTATAAAGGGAAAAAGGTAAATAAGGCTTTATTCCAGGAAGAAAAAAACAACAGCTTAGAAATATAAAATGTATATCAGTAGTGCTGAGAGAGCAGGTTTCCGTTCTCTCTTGCTTTAAGTGCATCATTCATTGCTAAGCTTCACATAGCACCCTCATTGTATTCATTAAAGTTTAACTGAGTAAACACTACATCTATGCATGGCTGTTTTTGGCATCATACGTGACTCATGCTTCATTTAAGGCTCATTTTGATTGGCACCTGGAATTCCCTAACACATTTTATTATATTTCCTGTCTTAAAGGCCAAGCTCAGAGTTTCATAAGGGCCATTATCAAAGATTGTATTACTAAATTAGGGCTGTCAGGTCTTGCTTCCCCCACCAAAGCAGCTCTGATGCTTTCCCAGGGGAAATGAAAAAATAAGCAATAGATGGATCAACGAGAGACTATTGAAGCACAGCAAAAATTTGGAATTAAATATTTGGCTCTGCCACTGAGATCTTACTATGTATTTACAGTACTGTAATATGCATATATGAGCATACATTTTCTACACACAGTGGTGCTAAGAGACACCTACTGTTTGTACCACTGCTTCAGTGAACATCACAGTGAAACCATAGATCTGTATTATATAACTATACTATATATAATTATCTAGAATTGAAACTTGCTGATTATGGCTGGAGCCACCCGGGTCACTCATGATACAAATGTTCTTACCTAAATCTGAAACATAAATCAGACATAAGAGGCATTTTGAGAGTACATGAACAGACATATCAAGGACGTTTGGGTAGTTTCCCCTCAGGAATAATGTGTCACATGATGCACTTTGAATGCAATTATTGGAATTGACCCAGTAGAGAGAAACTACTCCTTGCTCACACTGATGTCATATTTAGTACAAAGAAACAAATTGGTAGATAAAAAAAACCCTGTAGTGTGGGTTACTAGGTGTAAGTGAGTTACTACTCATATCGGTATGGTTGGTTGTATAGTTTGTAGTGTTGTATTCAAAGAAGGCTTACAAGCAGATATTTTCATGTTGTCAGAAATAATGACTGAATGCATTGGGTTACAACCTACTAACTCCAGAGAACATCAGAAATTTCATGTGTGAATTTCTTGATAGGTTAATGAACTACGTATGTATTTTTCAGGTGAATGAAAACATTATTATAAATTGAGTGCCAGAACCAATCAGAGACAAAATAGATGAGCTCTTTTTCATACTTTTTCTTCAATATTTATTTATTGGCTTTTGTTCATATTGAATAAACAAACAACGTCATTAAATCCCTTCCCCTCAGAACAAGCAACACAACACTCTCTGGGAGAAAAATAAACAAAAACAAAAAACAAACAAACAAACAATATATATATTTTTTTATTACATAAATAAAAATAATGATAATAATAATAATGAAAAGTAAATAATGAAGCAGACATTGGGAGTTATATATCTACAACAAATTTGTACAGGTAGAGATTCTCAGAAAGAGAAAATTATACACACATCCACCCCAAACATAGATGTACGCACATATAACTAAGGTAGTTTAAAAATGAAAAAAAAAAAAGGCACAGTGTGAACTACACTGTAAAAAAATCTGTAATTTTAGTTTTTATTTCACAGAATTCACTAATGTAAAATAACATGAAAAACCTGTAGCTGTGAATAACCATAACATTTCTGTTATTTTAAAGAAAATATTGTTTTGACTTAAAAAACTGTTCCAATACATTCAGGAATTCATCGTATTTTCACAAATATTATTTATCTTATTTAAAAGAAAACACTGTTAAATTTAAGTTTTATACTGTAAAAACATTTCTTAAACTTGGTACAATTAGTAACAGTTAACCATAACAAAAAACATGTGTTCTGTAATTTGACAGATTTGCTTATTAATTGACACATCTCCTTTAATTATGGATATTTGGAAAATAAAAACATTGAATAAATGTTATTTTAATCAGTGTATAATGTGTACAAGCATTGTTAAACTGTCAAAACACAGTTTTGATCATTGAAAACAGCCATAATTACTGTAATTTCACAGATGTTGACTTTTATCATAATGCTTAGAAGTTCAAACCATCACATTTAAATCTGTTAATTAAAAATTACCACATGTTCACATTTTACATTAGAGTAATATATATCCATTTATCTTAGACTGGAAACCCCTTTTGAGTTTGTACTAGGGTTATTTGTGACAGTTTCCTTCCAGATTTCCATAAATTAACTTAATTTGAGGAAACTCAGACCTTTTAAATTACTACCACAATACAAATACCCACATCTGATACTATTTATTGACCATGTATTCAGTTCCATGCTCACAACACATAAGACACACAAGTCAAACATTTCAGTGTAAAGAATTGTTCTCCTGAAACTAAAGTAGTTTATTTTTTATTTACCTTATTGATGAGATTTTCAGATCTATTCATTAGAAACACAACTGGTTCGACATAAAGAACATTTTGGACACTGACACAGCTCCAAGATTAAAGTGGAACAAGAATGTAAAGTTATTGGAAAGTATTTCTTAAAATGCAGCCATTTTGCTTTGATAGGAGAGAGATATGAAAGGCAAAGGAGAGGGGATGATGGTACATCTAAAATGGTGGTTTTACATAGAGTGAACTTCATGCACAATCCAAAGACTTCATCATTTTCTGGATTCAATATGACATTTATTGACTTTCTAAAGCCAGTTTTTGTATCTGGTAAATGTTGTTACAGCTGTATGTGTTTCCCTGTGGTGTGCATACATGTTCCTTTTCTGTCCTCTAGTTCTGCCCCAGGAGTGCTACAGCTGATTGCTGCATTAGGTCCACCTGGCCTTGGAAGGCAGTGCACAACTGTGTGCACCTGAGTTAGGGTCCACAATTTCCAAATTAAGTTGGTATACAAAATAGATGCAAACATGTGTAAGTAGAAAGACAAGTGGGAATGTGATACAAACACAACTCAAGTAGAGAATTTACCTGAAATTCAATGTGAACTCAAACTCATCTTCTTAAAATGGTTTGAATAATAGCTATTCAAACAACAAACACCGGGTGGCCATAGCTCACTCACAGTAGAACATATGCAAGTTTTTCTTGGCAGTCCTACTGAATCCATTTGTTTGCAAGTTTTTGGTATGCAAGCCAAAAGAACATTTTCAGATTCGGCTGACTTTGCACGTCAACACCTCAGGATGACCTTAAGAAATCATTTTGCTTCTCAAGGTAGCTCAATTGGAAAACATAAACAATGGCAAACATAATAAACAGCATATCTATCCAAGGTCGGCAAGACATTAAGTAAGTTTCCTTTAATAATGGTATAGTGACCAAATTATGGAGATGTGTTAGTCCGTAGCCCTCTACACAGAATTAGTCACAAATTCAAGTCAGGTGGCTAGCTGGCTACAAAAATGACAGAGCAGAAAACCACTCCCCCTCCACCACCAGCTCTTCCATCAAGTGTGAGCAATAAGCAAAAGGCAGATGATCTTCACTTGCTTGCCGTTACTTACATCCAAAAAGCTTGAGAGTGTTTGATTTACAATATAACTGCCATTAATAAATAGGGCTGTGTGATATAACCATATACACTATATTGCCAAAATCCAAATCACTGAATTCAGGTGTTCCAATTACTTCCCTGACCACAGGTGGATAACATCGAGCACCTAGGCATGCAGACTGCTTCTACAAACAATTGTGAAAGAATAGGTCGCTCTCAGGAGCTCAGTGAATTGTGAATTGAAGCATGGTACTGTGATAGGTTGCCACCAGTGCAATGAGTTTGTTGAAATTTCCTCACTACTAAATATTCCACGGTCAACTGTTAGTGGTATTATAACAAAGTGGAAGCGATGGGAACAACAGAAACTCAGCCACAAAGTGTGCACAGAAGCTGCCAACTTTCTGCAGAGTCAATAGCTACAGTCCTCCAAACGTTGTGTGGCCTTCGGATTAGCTCAACAACAGTGCGTAGAGAGCCTCACGGAATGAGGCTGAGCAGCTGCATCCAAGCCTTACATCACCGAGTGCAATGCAAAGCGTCGGCTTAAGTGGTGTAAAGCAAGCTGCCACTGGACTCTAGAGCAGAGGAGACGTGTTCACTGGAGTTACAAATCACGCTTCTCTGTCTGGCAATCCGAAGGACGAGTTTTTGTTTGGCGGTTGCTGGGAGAACGGTACTTGCCTGACTGCATTGTGCCAAGCGTAAAGTTTGGTGGAGGGAGGATTATGGCATGGGGTTGTTTTTCAGGGGTTGGGCTTGGCCCCTTAGTTCCAGTGAAAGGAACTGTTAATGCTTCAGCATACCAAGACATTTTGGACAATTTCATGCTCCCAACTTTTTGGAAACACTTTGGGGATGGCCTCTTCCTGTTGCATCATGACCAGTGCAGAGGTGCACAAAGCAAGGTCCTTAAAGACATGGATGAACGAGTTTGGTTGAACACTTTTGGGATGAATTAGCACAGAGACTGCTAGCCAGGCATTCTCGTACACCATCTGTGCCTGACCTCACAGATGTGCTTCTACAAGAATGGTCAAAAATTCCAATGAAGACAATCTAAAAGTTGATTACCAGTTTTAGAACAGTATTTTGATGTTTTTTAAATGGAAAATCTATTGTTGTATAATTTTTTAGATTAAACACTGATTGCATTTACAAGATTTTTATGTGAAATTATATAAAAACAAAATTTTAAGTCTGATTATTTGTATTATAGCAGTGTTCAACTATATTTATAGATAATTGAATTGTTTTTACAGGTGTATATGTTCTTCAATAAACAAATTTACACAATTTCTTGTAAAAAGAAAAGTTACAAACTGTACTGTCATCATGGAAAATGACCGTACTTTTACAAGGTAGATATTTTACGGTATTTTTCTGGCGCCCCAGCTGCCAGAATATTTCCGTTTTTTCACGATTGTTTTTTAACAGTGTACGTAATTCGATCTTCATTCTATTCTCACATGCAGTTCACAGCCACAGTACACTCGCTGTGGTATAGTGGTGGTGGTTATATGGTTTCAGGCGTTTGTACACTCATGTTGTTCATAAAATTAAGGAAAGGTGTCCAGATCTTAAAAACTTCTACAAAATAACAAAGATATAGGACGGTAGGATGTTCTTTCTGAGGGAGATTTGCCTGGTTTCAACAAAAGAGAAATTGCTGCAGATCTTAAGGATGGGGGCAGTATTCCATTCTCCAAGAATTCATTGAGCACCTCGAGGAGGTGTGGTAACAATTTCCTCAATAACTTCTTATATGTTTCTATAGGTAGACCATCGGGGCCAGGTGCCTTTCCGCTACTTATGCTCCGCAACACATCTGATAACGCTTCAATACACAGTTTTTTTTATCAAGATTAGTTGTAGCCTCCTTAGATAAAATTGGGAATCTGAGCTAGTCTAAAAAAATATTTTGTTCTTCTGAGCTATCTGGGAATTCAGATTTATAAAAATCTTCATAGTATTGTTGGAAGGCAGTGTTTATATCACCAGGATCAATTAGTTTTTGCCCATTTTCTAGTGTAATCAAATTGATAGCCCTATTTGGTTTCGGCTGACAGGTCCAGGAAGAGGCTTACTTGTTGATTTCCAAATCGCACCTCTTTCTGTTTTTTGGCTGCTTTCAGTGTCTTCTCGCGGTCCCTGTAGTTCAGAAATTTCATGATGAGATCTGGTACTGAAGGCTGGCTTGAGTTAACTTGACCTACCCGATGTGCTCATTCGATGACAGGGGTGGGGGTGAGATCATCACCCAAAGCTTTGGGGAGCCACTTTTCCAGAAAGTTGCACGTAGGTGCTCAGTCTCCCCAGTTCTTCTTGAGTGAGACAGTAGACCTCCTTCAATACCATTTATTGCTTCCAGCATATCAGCGGATTGTTTGACAAATTCTTCCTTCAGCTAGGGAATAGCATGCAATATGACGCCGTTTGACGGCCTGCCAGCATTAGCTTCTTTGTTGCCCACTTTAGGGCCCGTGTTCACCAAAGCGTTTTTTTTATGACGCCAGTGTCGTTTTTCAATCCACTGCAATGGGAGTGCCGCGTTTTTACAACATGGTAATATCACACCGAGACAAATACCACACCGTAGCAGTGGTTAGGCTACTGTCCTGGAACCGGGCTTCGTCCAACCTCAGGTTTTAACCAAACGGTGGTAGTCGCTGAGATGTTTCCTCACCCACAAAATCTCATGAACCCACATACGACGAGTCTGTCCTCTCTCTCTCTACCTGCTTCAGCCTTCTCTTCATACAGAGCAAGGGCCAGAGCAAATACTCTACTCTGTGTTGACATTTTTACATCCAGTAAAGTTAGGTAGAACTACTTGCATCATCACTTCCACGGATTTTATGTATCATAGCAACCAAATCATTCAGAAAAAATGCTGCGCCTCAAAAACGCCCGATAGTGCTCCTTGCTGGGTGTTTTCAGAAGAGCAGCTGGCGTTTTCAGCTGGTAAAAAACGCTTTGGTGGACACAGGCCCTTAGCCTCATTGCTAGCATTGTCCGTGGCGATGGTGGTCGTGTTATTTTGGTGGCATAGTTGTAGACAATGACTTCCCAAACTTTAGAGGAAAAAATGTTTAATGAGCCGATACTGCGACCTGTCAGCGGCGCTCCACAACCGGAAGTCCACTCTTTTTCTTACTTAGCACTCTTCATGACCAACTTTGGAAGAAATAGAAAGATAAGCCTTTGTGATCTGAATAAAAAGATGAAAAGAGTTTGCTGGAAATAATCTTATTTTTACTTCTTGACTCTAAGCATGGCAATGGTGCCAAAAAACATTCTTTATAAATGATTGCCCAGTAAAAAATTAAATTTTCCACTTAATTCATCTAAATGCAAATAATGAAGTACAGTCACTCAATGAGGATATATTTTGTGTATGTGCACATATTAATCACACTCTGTAGACATACAACTGTAAATACAGTCACATTATATGTACATTCGTATATGTCCCCACAGGGTAAACCATTACTGTTAAGACCTCTTTTTTGCTTAAGGTTAGGCTTGGGTCAATTTATCTAGTGGTTATGTTTTCGGTTAGAGTCTAACCATATTGGGAATTTTAACTGCTAGTTTTCCAGTGAGTACTGGAATATTTTGTTTTTGAAAAGCACTATATACAGTGTTCATGTAATTGCACAAAGAGCAGCTGTATAAAGGGAAATATTTGACACTCTTATCCAGAGTAACCCACATTAAGTGCCAAAGCATAACAACAAACCATTACAAGCAATCAGACAATGCAAGGGCAACCAGGGCTTTAGCGGTATATGTGAGAAATGGTCCTTCATAATGGAGGTTTGATGGGTTAGAACAAATAACAAATAAAAAGCAGGAAGAAAACAGTGCAAGACAATACTGTGTTTAGTTAATAGAAGATGATTTATATTTCAGTGTGAAGTTTGTAAAGGTGGTTATTTCTTTGTATGTGTGTAGGGGTCTGGGGAGGGGAGTTTCTAATGTTGATTGAAATCCTTTTATTTTTTATTTGTTCATTTTTACCAATTCTGTGGAGAGGATGAACGATTTGCAATCAGGAATGTATCATACAAGAAAATGGAACAAACTGGATGCCTTTTTTTCCTGCAGCTCAAGGTTCCTGTATAATTTACTGCAACACCCACATCAGAAATCTGTTTTTCCTTTTTCCTATATGACTCAAATAGTAGTTTGACTGATAATTTCTAACATTCATATCTTAACATTCAGTTAGTAGATCCATTATGCAGTAGTTCCAATAGTAAAAATGAGTGTTACTATATGGGCAATATTCCAGAGGTCCAGACAGGCCAACAGTAATACTCATACATGCATTTAAAATGAGAGTTACTGTCAAACATCACTGACGATTCTGAAAATTAATAGTAATGAAAAGATCCTTTATTATTGGAAACCATAGTGTATCTTCAATCAACTGCCAGTGTTCATGTTCCTGTTTAAAGGAACTTGAAGACTGAGGTCCATTTATTGGCTAGCTGTCAACATTGGCCCTTCATTTGCTTTGGAATCAGATTACTTGGATAATATAGGTAACAGTAACCCTGCTACATTTAATATGTTTTTATTTGTTTTGAACATGAATCCTCTTTGCCCATTTCCTAAACAATATTTAAACCAGTCCCTGTCTTTAAATGACCCCACATGTACTCTTGACATATTGTGCAGAGGACTCAAGCCAGTCAACAATCTTTGAATCTTGCCAATTTTGGGGTCATGATGGGGCAATGGACAAGACACATGCTATTGGTTTGAGAGACCTGGCTTCAATCCCCCAACGTGACACATCCACCATTGTGTCCCTGAGCAAGACACTTAACTTCTAGTTGCTCCAGAGGCGTGCGATCTCTGACATATATAGCAATTGCAAGTCGCTTTGTATAAAAGCGTCAGCTAAATGAATAAATGCCAATTAATGTTTTTACTTCTGCCTACATATTTTAATTGCATGACATTTGATATCACATCTCATGATTAGATTTATTTACCTGTTCTTGGCATGAAAGCAAGTGGCCTTAGAAAATACACACAAAATAAGATTACATTACACACACCCATAAATTCATTGTAGCGGGATAGCTTAAGTTTGGTCACAGCTGAAATGCAGAAAGGTGCTGCATGTCTATATTCAATGATAATGTTGTTATAAAGTGTGGAAGTTGTAAATTATTATTAAATCATGATTATCTTAAAAATGTAGTGTTCACAAAGATCACCTAGGAGTGGTTAATGCAATAAAGTTTCACTGTGGAAGAAAGGAACTATTCAAGTAAAGCCAGAGTAACCCACAAATGTAATTTTTAGGTTGTATCCACATGTCTGAACAATATTCTATACTCAGCTATGGCTTTAATTATTAATTGGGGGCATAAAAAATTAGCTCAATCCTTTATAGGCTCTGAGGCAGATTATTCAAATCAGAATATAGTGTGTAATAATCATGTTTTTATTTCCTTGACCAAATAATTTTTACATTTTTAATGTCATACATTAACATTATCAAGTTAGCTTTTTGAGGCACATCTACACAGATTACACAAGGGACTTCACGTTTTGATGGCAACATTTTAACACTGTGGAAAACATATTTTCAGCAAGAGACTGATTCTGTTCTCTTGTGCTGAATTATTAACATGCAACTTTTTTTTTTTTTTTACTATTAATATTAATACCATTAACCATACCTGACCATCATCTAAAAAACTATGGACTTTTAATTGAATACCAGAACACTGCAGCATTAAGCAAGTTTGCCAACATAGCGACAATGACTCATGCTGTGCTGTGAAGATGACAAAGGCAGTTAAGGTTTGCTATGCTTATGCATGCATGTAGGAACCATGGCAAACTGCAGACAGTGTAATAAGCTGGCGGTATTTTTATTTTTATGTCCTCACATTAACAGTGTTTTAAAATAGTTTCCAATGGTCTAGAATGTATTGAAATGTTAAAATTTTCTTAGCAATTTCCACATGAATTTGATGACACAGATTAATGATCATAGAGAAGGGGATTTATAATTGATATAACTGATATAATTAGATCACTGTAATAGCACCGTATATTTGTTTTATATTTATTTGTCTGTGGCTTTAACATTATTATTTTACTAATTGCTGAACAGCTTTTTAAAATTATCAAATGAGAGAAATTTCCACACTGTTTTGTTAATCTCTTGTGATGTTCTCGCTGCTACATAAAAAAAAAAGAAAAACATGTCATGCACTTTTTCAATTTCAGCAATTAAATAATGCATTAGAGTGATTCCCATCTGAAATGGGCATGTCCTGGACTCCAAGTCACTGATGTGTATCTTTATCTCCTTCTGAACCACACCGAGGGTTTCAGTTGAGTTCAATGTGAGGGCCTCTCTTTCCTAAAAGCCGTTGGCAATCTTTGTTCATTCAACTGTATAATCACAGAGGTGATTGCAAAGACTAGGGATCTGTGGCAGAGGGGAAAATAACACAAAAGTTAAATTATGCAAAAGATGCTAACATCTTACCTTTCCCACAGGGTTGTTGGTGTTGGGTTTCGTATTCAGTCAATTAGCAGGAAAATTAGATATTACATATGAAGTTAGTGAGAGTCATTACAGTTGATGTCTGATTGTAAGGCTAAATAGTAGCTCACTTTCTGAGAATTTGTTCTTTGTTGTTGGTATGTTAGATGCAAGGCACTTGCTAGCTGTGTGGAAGCTGGCAGATGTAAATAATTATACTCACAGTTCTGGTCAGCTGGTGGTGACACTGTAGTTTATTTAATAGGTTAGATGGTGCTGAAGATTTTTATGTAGCCATGATGTTTGAATATTATATATGGCTATCTTGATAATTACTAAATATTAAGATAATGTTTAGGATGTTTATTAAAAGAGATCTATTATACTGCATTTCCAGTCCTGTATTGTAGTTCTGTGACTCCTGTATGGCAGCTTTGTATTATTCAAAGTTCTAAAAAATCTTTTTCTATCTTATGCTGGCTCTTCATGTAGTAGTTCATTTTAGTCTGTCTGAAACAAGCTGTAGATGCTCCAGTCTCTTTAATTTCCTGAATGAATGATAAAGTGCTACAGCCCATTACATTCGATTTTAAATAGGACGGCTATATTTATTAAGCTGTAACCCGACAGGACAAAATGCTGGTGGCAATCAGCTACCTGATTATGAAAATAGCAACACATTCTCATCTCAAAAAGTCATAACTGACGCTTTCAGACAGCGTGACAAAGCGTAAGGATTTTATGCTAAAGGTACCCTTAAGCGTCCATATGAAACGCCCCCGTTTGCTATGTTGCAGCAACACACGGGAGGCTAACAGGTAAGGTTAGCCATAGGGTTAGCCGGTCAACATGCATAAAGTCAGTGACTTAGGTTTAGGTACTAACATTTCTGATGGTTGTGGTAAGGGTAGAGTCTTCGGGGGCTGTCAACACCTTTATCACGAACGTAGCTCGCTACCACCTACCTTTAGCGTCAAACAACTACGCTTTGTCACTCTTTTCTCAAATCGTCGGTATATGACGACCCTCAGAGAACGTGCTCGAAAATAGATATAGATCAAATATAAGATACAGTTTACTCATGAACCTGTGATTGTAAAGTTAGTCATACCCATCAGGTTAGACTATTATTTTTTGCAGTGGAAAATGTGTCTATAGGTTAAAGTTTTAGATATCTATTTTACATTAATAAAATCTTGCTCATTTCGTATTTTATTATTGCTGTCAAAACACATTCAGACTATCAGCAGCTAATAATGAAAAACTCACTTTTAAACCTTAATTAGGCCTGTTTGTTTCAGCTGCACCACAGTCATCCTCAGAAATAGTCACATTATCTCCAGTTGATAACGACAATAGGAATGTTCCAATCAGTGCGACTACAATATGAAAGATTAGTAGCCCACAATAAGTGTTTTCAGTCCAACTGTCCACAGAGTCGCAGCGTTAAAGACGGACATAGATTTTATTCTATAGGCCTACTGAGAATAAATCCACGATGTGCGGAGATCTGTCCATACATCGATGACCGATGATGATCATAAACCGGTCATGTTCAAGATCATGTTTGGGTAAAAAACTAACAGTCTATCTAACAAGGATTTTAAAGTTTTTAAAGATGTAAATGCGTTCCAATATGTGCTTTGATATCGACAGAATGAATGAGGAAATGAAACAGTGTGTCAGACAGCCCCCTCAGGCTCCGCAGGAGGGGAGGAGTCAGAGAGAAACTGGCTGTTTTCCAACTTATCCTGTGATAAGCATCAGTTCACACAGCATCAGTTGCCGGCGTTACTGATCTAGGGATTATCTGATTTCGCTCACTGAAATGGAAAACTCAGAGTTTCCCTCATCTCAGGCTTAACATACTCAGAATTTTCACTAATCCCGCTTTCTGAAACGGGGCCCAGAACAGGAGGAAATCTGAGGTTTTGGCTCACAGGGATTTCTTTTAAATACTTTAACCTCATTTGAACCTTTGGCCATGTTTAACATGAACATCTGCCATTGTAAAATTTTAGATAAGTCATAAAATATGGAAAAGCAAAATAGGTCTCCTTTAAAATGTTTATTAGGATAATGTTTAAGATGTTGATTGAAAGATACAGTAAACTTTAGGGTGCAGTCTTGTTGTTCAGCCTTGTTGCTCTGCAGCCTTCACATTTTTGTAAGAACACACAGACTTCACAAGAGCACACACACTACACATTTTGCAAAAACACACACACCTGGCCATTCTAACAGTGTTGCTAGCAGGCCGTATCAGAAGCTTAGGCACAGGACATATGAGCAAATTTTAACAAATTGCATACCATTGTCATGTAACACAGCACACATCACACAAACTTGGAGTGCATGTGTTGATGTTAACCAACTGTGTGATTGTGTTATGCATTTACAATGTTTTAATATTGATTATGTGTGGATGTGGAGTTGTAGAAGGTGAGTCTTAAGACCCACAAGAGGAGGAGTGGGACAGGATATATCAACCAATGTAATACAGAGTTTGAGGAGCCTACTCCTGGGATCAGCTTAGATACACATGTATACACATGTACACATGGGAGTGGCAGTTGACTACCATAGATGCGCATTATTGCCTTCTCTGTCCTGCTGAGCCCATAGACTTAACACTGTGATGACCTCATGTGTAAAAAAATAAATTGTTGGGGTGTGGGAAAGTTTTAACCTTCATGATTTAATAAAAATCATACTACAAAGAGCAATTGTATCTTGTTTGCAGTTTGAAGTGCACTGTCAGCAGTTTTAAAGATGTCTCCTGCAATAGCAGTCTGTGGGGAGAATGTGGGCACATTGTCAGCAAGAATGACTGGTCACTTTTATAGCTGTCTCAATACATTCAAGATAGCTATGCCAGTACCTAGCTTATATGCTCTTCCTCAAAATTGTAACTACACTTACGCTTACATAAATACTTAGGTTATTAGTTGCTGCCCAGCAGTAGTCATCTTTTCAGTAGTAAGACAAGGCAACCTTCTTAATGTTGCTCCAAATCACAAAGATAAGAATGTATCTACAGTTATTTTGGGGGTAAATAAATGAGCACAGCTTGATAATGTCTAGGGTTCTGGGGTGCTATCAACTTTAAATCACTTCCTATGTTAATGGTATCTATTGGTATCTTTTCAGCGTATTTATTATTCCCTGTAGGTTACATTTTGAGTGTGGGTTAATATTGGTCGTTGTAAGGGTCAGTTATTTGTCGACTTGGTCAGATGAGTTTTAGTGTTGATGACTTGGTAGTCAGTGTTGTGCAAGTTCACACTTCACAAGAACTAGCTCAAAGTTCATTTTACACAGATTAAAATAGCCTAGTTCACGTTCATGGTTCACAGTTTTGAATTTTGAACTAAGTTCACAGTCCCAAAAATTGAGCTTCCCATTTATTTCTTCATTTTTTCCCCCTTTACAAAATGTGTTTCCCCACAGGCCCTGAAAACTGCAGTCATTAAGCCACTCTTAAAAAAGAGCAATCTAGACAGGTCACTAATAAGCAATTATAGGCCCATATTAAATCTCCCATTTTTAAGTAAAATCATTGAAAAGGCTGTTTTTCAACAGCTTAGTGCTTTCTTGACACTAAATAACTGTTGATGTCTTCGAGTCAGGTTTTCGACCACACCACAGCACTGAGACGGCTCTTGTTAAGGTCTTCAGTGACATCCATTTAAACACTGACAGTGGCAGAATTTCAGTCCTAGTATTATTGGATCTCAGTGCTGCATTCGACACGGTTGACCACAACATATTACTAGACAGACTTGAAAACCGGGTTGGACTTTCTGGCACAGTACTAAAATGGTTTGAATCCTACTTAAAGGACAGGGACTACTTTGTGTCTATAGGTAATCACACATCTGAGCTGACAAAAATGACATGTGGAGTTCCTCAAGGCTCCATTCTGGGGCCTCTTTTGTTTAACATTTACATGCTTCCACTGGCTCAGATTATGAAAAACAACAAAATATGTTACCATAATTATGTAGATGACACACATATTTACATAACCATTTCACCAGGGGACTATGATCCCATACGGGTGCTGAGTAAATGTATTCAGCAGGTCAACGGCTGGATGTGCCAGAATTTTCTTCAATTGAACAAAGATAAAACTGAAGTTATTGTTTTTGGAGCCAGGGAGGAACGATTGAAAGTCAGTGCTCGACTTCAATCTGTAATGTTAAGAACCACAAATCAAGCCACAAATCTTGGTGTAGTCATGGACCTACCTGAATTTGAGGCGCCACATTAAGACAATTACAACGTCAGCATACTATCACCTGAAGAATATATCACGGATTAAAGGACTTATGTCTCAGCAAGACCTGGAAAAACTTATCCATGCATTTATCTTCAGTCGACTCAACTACTGTAACAGTGTCCTTACAGGGCTCCCTAAGAAATCCATCAGACAGCTGCAGCTGATTCAGAACGCTGCTGCTCGAGTCCTCACTAAGACCAAAAAAGTGGATCACATCACTCCTGTTCTGAGGTCTTTACATTGACTTCCTGTATGTCAAAGAATTAATTTCAAAATCCTGCTGTTAGTTTATAAAGCACTAAATGGTTTAGGGCCAAAATACATTTCTGATCTTCTGCTTTGTTACGAACCATCCAGACCTCTCAGGTCATCTGGGGCAGGTTTGCTTTCTGTCCCCAGAGTCAAATCTAAACAAGGAGAAGCAGCGTTCAGTTATTATGCTCCGTATATCTGGAACAAACTCCCAGATTACTGCAGGTCTACTGAAACTGTCAGTTCTTTTAAATTAAGACTGAACACTTTTCTTTTTACCATTGCTTTTTAATTAAATATTTAAGATTTTTCTTTTTACCACTGCCTTTAACTAGTAGATTGATAACTTACACTGCACTGTAACATTTACTGTATTGTTTTCTTTTTCTTTGTTTTTAGCTTTTTACCATTGCTTTTAATTAAATATTTACACGGTGAGTAATGAGTAAGTAGTTGAGTGAAAAGATAACGAGAGTGAGATTGAACAGAGTGAAGGAAGTGGTCTTAAATCTCGCGCCTGAGTGATTTGCAGGAACCTCTGTCCACCTGTAAATGCGCAGGTGGGTCCAGAGTATAACTGGATCAAAGCGGCCTGCGGACAGACATGTCCTGTTCCAATAGTAACAGGCAACAATAAATAGACAGGACAGCAGTACACAGATCGCTTGCTGAGGCAACACAAGCTAATGCCGGCTTGCACCGGATGCGCTTTTATCTCTTCCTGGTCATGACGTCACCCGCCCGTGACGTTCATTCCTTCCATTGGACTAGTTGAACATTAGTTGACATAGATGCTTCAGACGCATTCACGGTGGGGGCGTTCCCAAAGCGTTATCGACGCATAGCAAGTTCCCTCTCTCAGGGGACTATGGTTACAGTCGTAACCTTTGTTTCTCTGTAGTGTCCGAGGGTTTTTGGAGTTTCAGTGGACCCAAAGATTGCTATGGACCCGAGTACAGACTAGCTAGAGAGAGTAGATTAAGTGTACTTCTCTGTTTATTCTTTTTTCAAAATAATTGTAACTCAATTATTTGCTCAACCCCTCAGCCTGTTTTTATTTTCCATTTAACTTTTTTAAACCTGAACTGTACACTGCACAGTAACTTTTATTATTTTTTTAATGTATATTTTTTCAATTTCCCTTTGTTGCTTTTAAACTTTTTTTTTATATTTCCCTGTTGCTTTTGTGTTTTATGTAAAGCACTTTGAATTACCTTGTTGTTGAAATGTGCTATACAAATAAACTTGCCTTGCCTTTGAGTTGGGTGGAGGACCTTTGTTGTTGGCTCATGGTCTTACCCTTTGTTAATGATTTCTTGAGATCATCATTCACCCGCAGAGTTAACAACACTTAGTTGCAAACCAAAAACCTGAGCACCTTCCACGCTTGATAAAAATGAATGTTTGAATGAAGCGCATTCATTCACAACACTGCTGGCAGTGAATGGTCGATGCATTGGTCTGTCTGAAAAATTATTTTATGTTGGTTTGTTGTTGGTTGGTGGCAGAGTATAGAGAGATATGGAAAGAGACTGAGAGGAGTGATAAGTCTAATGTTGAGATAAATAGAAGTGGGCTAGATCCGGAATAAAGCGGTTGGTGGGGGTTGGCGTGGGTTTCCATTTAGAAACAGAAAACTGCTGAGGAGCACCTGTCGTCACAATCTGTCCACCTCCACAGTGTAGCTCTGTAAGTCTGCACAGACAGTTACTGCTTCAAATAAATGGTTATGGTATAAATGTTTTATGTTGATCTGTATTTCTGCTTCTTTGTATCACATAATAACTGCATTTCTCTCTCACACAAACATCTCACTCTCAGTCTCTCTCTCTCTAAAGCATCTATGCATGCTCTTTTTGAATGTGGCAAAGCATGGCTATGGTTAAGTCTTGCTCTTTCTTAATAATCAGTGGGATGACACTCGAACAAGCTACTCTTGTTTGCCATTTCCAAGGACACAGCTGTGCAAATTGTCATCCATCCATCCTTTTTCTACACCTGTGTTATCCTGTACAGGGTATGTACATGTCTTTGAAAAAGGTAGATGAAAAAGGTAGATAGGTCAAGTTTATCTGGAGCAATGAGCGTAAACATAATATTTATGGGAGTGGCCCCTGGGTGTCCTGGTTAATAGGTTCTGACACCTTGGCATGGGCTTGATCTATCAAGGGCCAAATAGACGAAGGCTGCAGGCATGGAAAGCTTTATTATGGCTTGACAGACGAGCATAACTGCTGAGATCCATCACCCTCTGGGGAACTGTGTGCATGTGTGTGTTTGTAGATGTAGAGAGGGTGTTGTGTGAGGGGGATATCACTGACAACGAGTGCCAGGTTTCACACAAGGTGGGGCTGTTTTGCCTTCTCGACTACCTTGATGCAATGTTGGCATTTGTATTTCTGCCACTAAGAAGCTTCAAAGTTGAGCTCACCTCATTGATATTGCCAGTGCTATCTGAATGGACTGGAGATAGATTTGGATAGCTGTTGCAACTCAGCATGTGGAAAAATGTGAAACAGTTTGACAGCCAAAAGAGAACACGGTCAACTCTTTTCCTAAATGGATTATGTTAATAAAATAGATTGCAGTCTCAACAACTGAACATGTAAACAATTACACATCTATTAATATTTGCTGCTGGAAGCTGCAACTTTTTCAGCCATCTGTAAACAGAGAGTGAGAGAAAAGGTATAACCAGCATTTCACCTGGTTATACCTTTCTTCGTAGTAAAATCAGCATACCCAAATTAACATTGTCAGAGATTTTAACACTTCTAAAGTGTGCGTATGGGTCCACACCATAGCGTGTTAATTTGACTGTTTTTGGAGTGTTGGTACCTGAACACTAATTGATGGAAAATGTTTGACTCTTTTTGGAGTTTAAATTTAACACACCTTGACACAGACCAGTGTTAGTTTTTCTTAACACTTTTATGTAGTGTTAGACATTAACTCTCTCAGAGAATCGTTTGTTAACTACACTAATGTTAACCCCGTAACATTTCAAAGGTGTGATTATAGCTCTTCCATATTCCTAAAAAAATAAAGGTATTATGGACCTATCAGACACACTGCAATCTCTGCACCATGAAACCCATTATAAACCCAGATTTCATTAACACCAAAAATGTATCCAACGAAGGTTAAAATGAAGGGCAACTGGACTTGGTTGAAGCTACTGGAAGACGTTTCGTCCCTTATCCAAAGGACTTCTTCAGTTCTGACTGACTGGCAGGGAAACTCAGCTATTTAACCTCAGTGGGGTCGTTATCCCGGGTCATCGATACCGCTGGTTTGTTAATGTTCCTTGTTGCTGTGACGACAGTCGTTTCAGTCGTTGAGACTACCTGTGGCCAAGACTGAACGACCATCGTTGGTATCTTCACCTGAGGCCAATAGGTTACGTTTGTTGAGTTTCCTGGGACGATGACCCGGGATAACGACCCCACTGAGGTTAAATAGCTGAGTTTCCCTGCTAGTCAGTCAGAACTGAAGAAGTCCTTTGGATAAGGGACGAAACGTCTTCCAGTAGCTTCAACCAAGTCCAGTTGCCCTTCATTTTAACCTTCGTTGGATAACTATGACCTGGATGACTGAGAATCTTCATAGACACCAAAAATGTAACACTTCACAATTTGGATATGAAATAAGGACTGAAATTAATTAGCAATCAAGAGTTTTTACTGTAACTTTTACACCTAGTTCAATTTTTTTGGCTCAGAGCGGGGGGGGAAGAACTGTTGCCTCCTAGTCTTGGTTAGGTTCTGCTCGCACTGACTAATCACAAACAAACCAAGACGTGTTAACACAATGTGAAATGGACAGGTAAATCATTGGATGGCTTTGGTGTTATCCATTGTCAGCGCTAAAAGGTCTCACTTGGAGAAATTAAATTCTGGTGAAGATTTTCAAAAGAATTAAGAACATTATTAATTTTTACAGCAACTTGACCTCATATTGTGAGGAACAACAGGCAGGTACATTGCCTTGTCTCTGCAATAGCCAATTTTTGGTAACCATGTATCCGGTTTAAAGTTTTTAATTGTGGAAGTGGAAATACTTGTCAGCTCACGCAAGCCAGCACAGCTATATATTAAAAGTCAAATTTCACAATCAAGGGTTGCTGTGAGGCAGAAAAAAATCGTATAACCCCTATCTATGTATTAATTCAAGTACTGACTGACCATGATGGGGGATCTTTTATTCTCAAATTGTAGTATATTTTGAACAATGGGATTTTTCCTAACTTCCAGTTCACATTGATCAAAGAGCCAAAAGACTCGGCAGGTTTTATTTATGACTTCAATATGTGGAGATCACTTGCTTCCTGGTTGGCAGGCAGCGGAGAGTAACGTCTTTTTAGCTTTTTCCTGTTTTCCTTGGAATGTGACGTCATGTGAAAACTATGAATTGCCTCACATTACTTGGCACTGATCATGCTGACAAGATCACAGATCAGCCATTAATAATTTATTCAGTCTGTCTTCCACATTTTTGCTACTGCTGCTACTGGTCACCAAGATTGCCAAAACTAGTAGTAGGTCACATTAGTGACCAGTGTTCTTGCACCTACCTTCTAAGGACAAAGACAATGTAGCATGATCAACATGGATTCTGATGAACATTCTGTATTCTTTAATTAATTAATATTTTCTCCTCATGGTCTCTGGGTCATTAATATAAGCACGGGCAGCATAGTGGCCCATTGGATAGCACTGTGACCTCACAGCAAGATGGTCCTGGGTTTGAACCCCTGTGGAGTTTGCATGTTCTCCTTGAATCTGCTGGGTTTTGCACTGGTTTTCCTGACCATCAGAAACATGTTAGGTTAGGTTTTGTGGTCACTGGCTCAGATCTGGAGTTGGTCCCCGGGCGCTATACAGTGGCTGCCCACTGCTCCCTTGAGGAATGGGTTAAATGCAGTGAATGAATTTTGCTACATGTATAGCTATGTGACAGTAAAGTATCTTTACCTTAAGCTCTTAGAGGACTCAGAGAGAAACATGTCCTAACACAGGGGTCTGCAAATAAGTCTGGCATTGGGCCAAATTTTTCCAAGCCATTATATCACAGGCCAGAACAAAGTCAACCAACAGCCATGTTTATATTTAGCTCAGTTGGTAGAGTGTGGGACTCCTGATGGGTAGATTGGGAGTTCAATTCAATCTTATTGCAGATATTTCTTTCTGCCTTGTTAAACAAATTGAATAAAAGGACACTTTTGCACATGCTCACAAAAAAGCATATGCTGTAGTGTGTGCACGTTCCAGCGTTTGATCCGCATTCATAAACCTATGGACACTTATTTTCATTTCCCTGAGGAAATTCAGGGGAATCCAATCACATGGTTTACTGACGGGTTATGTGAGTAACTGTTGCTGTCATAACTGAGATCTATTTCGGCACCAGCCGTTATCAATTTATTTATTTTTTATTTTTCTGCTATCAAAGCAATCTGGCTGTGGGGTAGATATTATTGCTGGTGGGCCGCCTATTGCCGACCACTGTCTTAACAGGACTTGGGAGGTCACTAATGGAAAGTTAAATGACAATCTCTTGATATACAAAGTAAGCGTTAAGTCAGGAGCAGAATCTCCATTCAATATAGGCGTAATTATGACACGGAATCGTTTTATTTTACTTGTGCTTCTTAATAACCTCTCAGCTGCTGAACGGTGCTTTATTAAAATTATATCACGGAATAAATCTATTGTCATGGTTTTGGATTTGTAAGCTTGTTCGTCTTTTGTTTGGGACTTTAAAATACACAAATTAAAATACTGAAGCTGAATCTGCTCTGCCTTGGTATCTGCATTTTGGGTCCAACTTTTTCCCGGTCTCTAAGCTCTGCCAATGCTCCACTGTCAATAGTTTATTTCTGTGTACCATTTTTATAATTGCCTTTATGTACATATTGTCTGCTACTTAGCAGAAGGGAGTTACAAACTCAATTTCACTATATAACCTGTTATATTGTGATAAAATAAATCTACCTACGTACCTAACTATTAGCTTTGTGGCTAATTTAGCAACAGGCAGCGTAAGGCTAACTGCCATACTGTTTCAGAAATAAATCTACAATCAATCGCTTGTCAGCAACATAGCCTCCAACACCCAACTACTGTAACATTAAAATCACTGCTGTGACCGCTTGGGAACGCTTGGGAAGGTAATGTTTGCAATCTGAAACTGCACTGCTAGAGACCAGTGAAAACTAGTTTGTTTGTTGTGAGCCTAGTTAGTAGTTTAATAAATAACCTTTCATTTCTAAATAACCCGATTATGTGGTTTGTGTGTATGAAATATACACTGTACTGTGAGTCAAGGAGGAGGAGACAAGGTGAGTTCACGCCGGCAACCCCTTTAACTGTGATATAATAAGTGTATATCACAGCCTGAAGTGAGCTATTACTTTTATAAAATGGTTAACAAGTATGGCAAAAATAAAGTAGGCTAACAGACGCACTACAATTTGACTTTATTTCAACAGACATTTCTTTATGAATACAAAGAGTAGTCCCACCTGGCTGCCGGTATAGGCTACATAGCACATGACAGCTGCTGAGCAAGAATTATTAGAACTATGCATTTATATCTATTTGCACGTTGTCATTTGTTGTGCAGCCACTAAAAAACGAGGGTTGTTAAACCCTCAAATTCCGAGTCAGCACCGATGCTGGCTTGTTGAAGGTGTGTAACACTCTTGGCTGCACGATGGGGGACCGTTCTTTCAATTTGCGTTCCGTGGGACTTCGCCGGTTAACATGTGTTAACTACACTAACATTGTCACGTCACCATTCACAGGTTAACAATGTAGCCCATATGATTTATATTAAAATTTGGATTTGTGAATGTAACATTTTTCATATAAGTTAAAGAGGTTCAAATAGGATTTTCTTTACAATGAATATCAATCTTTTCATAAAAGAATATTATATGTATTTTTTGTAAATATATAAAGTCATGTTCTTAAAGAAATATTTGACACGAAAACAAACACAAAATTAATGACAAATGCTTTCAGTTTCGTTATTGCAAAGAACACACTTTTCCTCAACATCAATCCTGAATCTTAATACCACTGTTGTTTATTTGATACACGTATTAGTGAGTGCAGCGGTAACGTCAAATCATATTTATGCAGGGGAGAGAGGGTAGTTCTTACAAAGTTGTCGCTCTATTTAAACCCTACGCGGGTTAGGGAGCTCGATTTGGCCTGGAAGTGACTTTGACCAGAGTTCCATCCGTGTCGGAGTGGAAGTGGCGAGGGTCTAGTTTCGGAAAGGCCCTACATGATCTTTGTTGGCAGTTGCACATGTGCAGTTCCTAGTTAGGGATTACTAGCCAGTCAGAAGCAAAGAAGTGTGGGTCAGTGAGAAGCCGGTAAAATTATTTCAATTCAGCTGTAGGCTACATATTGCTGACCAGCTTGGAAACATGGACAGGAGCAAGAGTTTCAGAGTGGTGAGTTATTAATCTGTAATAATTGTCTTTCATCCATAAAGTTATAACCGAGCTCTGTCTCTACATCACAGTAACAACTTTATGTGCATTGACTGCCTGGAGGGTAGCTAGTGTTGGGAAGGGAGAGGAGAGGTGTGTGCTGTAGCTCAGGGTTTTTCCACCGGTGTTTTTGAGGGAGTGTCAGACTAGCCACTTGGCGAGCATTATGAGGCACAATTAGCTTTCATCCATGTGTCATCACAGGGATGAAAGGGAAGAAGCTGGACTACAAACAAGCTGTTTTCAAGCAGTTCAGAGCAGTGTTTTCTGTGGGAGTTGGGAACTCCCTTTTGGGTGGACTAGGTTTTTTCATTTTGCAAACCTATTACATGCAAAAGGAACTTTAAGTATGAATCAACTACTCCCTCTTAACAAAATTAAGGCCATTCACTATAATAATTGTAATGCTTTTTAAGCCATATAAAAAACAAGGAAACAATATAATACCATAGCAGGATATTCCTCTTGACTTCCCAATCAGTGATGGTGCCAAAAACCTGGCGCTGCTGACAGACCTCCCAGCACCTTCAGCTGTTGAGTTGTACCTTGTCCAATGCATGGGCAGATAAATAACTTTACCAAGATTGCCTCCAAAATCATGAGAAATTTCATGTCCTTAAAAAGAAATTGCTTGCTTACAAACATGTCTCGTTGTGAATCACCATCCACCAGTGCAAGAAAAGGGAAGATCTTTGTGCTCTTCCAATATTACCTGATGGCCATTGAGAGCATTCATTTGTCAGTATATTAGGGAAGGAAAATATAGCTCCGATTGCATCTCCTGCTACTTCTACTGGTGCTATGTCTTGTCCCTCACTAAACAGTGCCCAGTCACATCCTATCCCCATCCATCCCCACCTATGGGTATTTTCCACCCACCCAGAAAGCATGTCCGTTTCACTTCCTTTGGTGTTGGTAGGAGATAGCATGAAGTATCCACCTGCATTATACCCCTCTCACAAAAGTCCATGCTGACAGGTGAGAAGAAGTATCTCCCCGGGCCAACAACTGGAGTTGGCAATGACAAGCACAATAATACATTGTAACTGGCTATGACTAAGGAGAAAAGAGGATACATCTAAAAACTGAAAAGAATCTTTGCACAACGAATGAATCAGCCTGCCTGGCCAAATTGCTTACAGCCTTACATGTAAATCTACAGTACAAATGTTGGTTTTGTGGTAGGACATATGGGCCCACAGCATCCATAATGTTCCACTATCAACATGATGTAAGTAAAAGCCCTCAGAGCAGACACTGGACAACTCGGCAAGGACACTTCCAAAAGATGTTAATTTAACATCTGCTGAGAGGGGCTAAGGTAATGGAGTTGTAATCCAGAGGAAGAACTGACTGAGTGAGCTGGCTTGCAGGTTTTGAAGTCCAGTAGGAGCTGAATCTGAAGGCAGAGTACCCGAATTAGCTGTGGAGGCAAGCAGACAAAACAAGCAGCATTACAGACAACTAATAAGTTGCTGGGCTGGCCCACAGCACAATATACTGCGTATGACTAAACAATACAGCAGACTGGATGTCAGCCCTGGGTTCTTAGAGGACCATTGATTGGCTTGATGCAGACCAGGTGCACACATTGCTTGATGGCAGGCAGGTGAATGAAAAGGCATCAAGCCAGAGAGCCCCACAGAAAGAGGGAAAGTGAGAGAGAGAGGAAGAGAAAACATAGCAGACAAGCAAAACCAAAATGCTTCAAGGATGCCACATCCACCCAAAAGATTTTTAATAATAAAATAACAATAAAACACATTCTCTCCCATGACAGGTATCACTAGTAGGGATTATGGCAGGCAGGTTGTGACAGTCTCAAAAATGTACAGAATGGACATTATACAGACATGATCTGCACATCTCTCTGACATTGCATGTGTGCTGGAACTGTTATACTCCCGGTATTGGCTGAGAAAAAGATGACTTCTTACAGAAAATCTTTGTTTCAAACAATACTAAAGATGTGTTGACAACCCTGTCTCTGAGAAGAGTAACAATACTATACTGTTTACTGAACCCAGCGTGCAAAAGAAGAATGCTGAGAAATGTCCCATCATCTAAACTCCCATTTTATTTATAATATTAGCATCTCAGTATGCCCACAACTTCCCCAATACTGAACCATGTTACACAGATGTCCTGCTGTACTACTTGGTACAGGAGGAACTGTTAATCCAGTTGGGAGACTCCAGGTGGTTAGTACCAGTACATTGCTGGAGGGACTGTCCCAGAGGGCTTTTTTTCATCCTGTGACAAGCAGTTTATGAGTGTTTAGTCTTCAGGGCTTTGAGAATCCATCCGCAGTCTTTTAATTTATGTTGCTTGTCCTGTATCCTTTCTGCATCTTTAGAGTAGGCCAGTGTAAACCAGAGCTGAGGGTGGATCTGTGCCCAACAACTTAAATGTGTCGTCTTTTACTTTTTGACATTGATTTTACAGCTACCTGTAGGTTTATGACATATTTGTGCCACCATGTTTGTTTATCTTTTGCTGGTTGTCATAATTAAAGGAGTATAATATTTCAGTGCAATGCAGAATTTTATTCAACAGTTTTTGAGTCCCTAAAGGAATGAGCAATCTAGTTATGTCATTAAATGTAAGATAACCTAAGAACATTACTTAAGTAATAGTTCTGCAATGATTCCACATTTCCAATCCACACACCCACAATGCTTGGGTTATATGAATAAAGGTTGTGCAGTTGGTGTAATTGTGTTTTTTACATGTTTACACAAATTAACCTTTATTATTTGGAAATCACACAAACATGCCTTCAGGATTGTTTTATTTTTATTTTTTAATCTTTCACTTATTACAGCCTAGCCAATGTTTATCCAATTTATTGAAGAGATTATTTATACAAGTACAGTACTTATTCTCAGCACCAAAACCAGATAAAAGCAATTCTTAAAATTAATAAACCCATTTGATTGACATTCCCTTGAGTATACAATACAAGACATGATTTATGAAATTCATTTTCTTTAGATATCTTAGAAAAACAAACACCTCTGATTGATATTTTAAAAAAAATACATAATTTAGAAAAAAAAAAAACGGCAATATGTTTTGCAAATTGACTCTGCAGTTGTGTGAAACCACTTTATCACAGAGCATCCAAATGGTGGTGTGTTCCCTAAAATACTTCAGGGTTGCATGCTGGCTTCTTCCATGAATGAATTAGGTCCTCTTGAAGGAAAATCAATGGGCCTCCTTCTGAGGAGGTGTTTATTAGGGCGAATAGAGAGATACAATCCTGGTGAGCAGACTGTATAACTGCTCGTCCATCCATGGAAACGGTGTCAATCCAACCTCACCTCCGCTGCCAAGTGTTGGCCTTCTGTTCTACCTTGGCTCTAATAGCCAAGCCAGCCCATATGTCAATAGCCCTCCTGGGACCACTACCCACTTCCACCTTGGCTCAAGGAAACATGAAAAAATGAGTGAATAAAAAAGGAAAACATATACATATAACTCTTTAGCGGTTCGCTTGCCTGCTCCAGTTGTTTACCAACTAGCCCTTTGAGTAGTCACTAAACCATCAAGATCCTAGAAGAGCCATAACTCTAACCTCAAACACCATGCCTAGCGCCTTATATTAAGCCTAATCCAAATATAATTTTAAACTAAAACTCAAAATGGTCCTCAGAAGGATAGGACCACTAAAGCAAACATGCATGCATCCATTCCCTCACCCTTATTCTGACACATGAACACACACTCAGCTGCCGATCAGCAGCAGTATGAGCCTTGGCTCATGCATAGCTAAAAGACTGTTTACCCAGGTGAATAGCATTCTACATAGGGTACATAAATCAGGACAAGCCAGTGTGATGAAAGATTGTATCTTGGTGGCCTACGTGGACATGGAAGATCCATCTTCCCAGACGAGAGTTTCCCCTGACACCACTGACAATTCCAGCTCCATCACCAAATGAAACATTTGGAGGCAGATGGTGCCTGTCTGAGAGGGGAGTTTTCCTTTGGAAACCAAATGAGTTTCTAAACGCTCACTAAAGCTAATGTCCCAGATCTCTGGTTTTCATTTTGTTGATTTCTAACTGAAATAAACATGTTTTTTGAAGGAGAAACCTTGACATGAATACAGCATCAGAGACAAATATACACATTTTAGATTAAGCCCATACAGTCCTTAAAAAAACACTCTAAATTGCAGGTCATCAGTGGGAAACAATCTTTTTGAATGAAGGTGGACTGGAAATAGAAAAGTACTGATTTTTACAGCTTTTTTGCACAGATGGCAACTCACTGTGACACACCCCTAACATCTGCTGCACAGAGATGAGATGCAATGTTGTTTACCGATTTCCTATCACAGTCATCATTATTTTGAAGCTTCCTTCATATATCATTTATAGCTCATGGTGGCATTTTGTTGAATTCAAAGTCTATTTTGACTAGAGGAGTATTTGATGTTTTTGCTGCCTGTTTTCTGTATTGGATATTTAGAAACTTCTATACCCTATACCTCGCTGACTGTGAAATACATGGTCATGCAAATTTACAACTATACCAAAGATGTGCAAAAAAATCATCTACACTGATATTACAAAGGGATGTAAACATTTTTTTCCCATGGATCTGGCTAATATGGATTTGTGGCATCTTGATGAGTTCATGCTGGATGGCAGTACTTGTATGCATGACACAGCAATAAAAAAATCTATTTATTTGTTAATTCATATAAAGTTGTCCCCTTGGTTGGGTAAAAGAGAAAAAACTATCAGTACATCCAAGTTACATATCCATTCTGAGAGGAACTGGATCTGTTGGTATGATCCATTTTCTTGAGAGCTCACAGCAGCATCTTAGAAGGGCCTCCCTCTGTACATTGTCATATATCCCACAATGTTATGAGACAGACCATTAGTTTATTGCTCAGCCAGCACTGGCAAGCAAGTAAGCATAAATAAGGCAAAAAATTGAAGGGGGAAGGGAAACATTCTCCACCGATTAACTGAGAGAAAATAAATAATTGTTTGTTTCTGACTGCTGTTTTTGTTTTGTTTGTGTTGCTGGCTTGAACAATTAGTCTCTGTCCAGGAAAATAGAAATAAAGAAGGATACAAACAGGCATATGACTGATAACAGTACATATAGTACTTAACATGTCATGCCACAGAGGAAACTCATAAATTAAACCAATGTTATCAAAGTGCAAATCTTCAGTTTGCTTTATTTTGAATGTCATTGCTATTGCATCTGCATCTGCTAAGTTGCATCTGTGACATTTACAGAAGAAATGCCACCTCAAAGCTGCTCGCACACTTTCGAGGTGTTTGAAGCGATGGAAAACAACAGAACAACAGCTTGCCATGGTCCGTTACCATGGAAATATATTCGACCTTGTTCATGAGAGAATCTCTCGGCTCATTTTGAAGCCCCCCTCACTGTCATTCTATCCCAAATCACACATGATTATAACCTCGCTCCACAGATATAAACACAACAGCTATTAGTTTTATTCTCATGGGTGACTTAAAATGGTGGTAGGCATGGCAGAGCAGCTCCTCCCCCCACCCCTCCTCGCACGCCATCGTGCAGCTACAGGGATGACATGCTGTACAAGAAACATGAGAAACCCAGCTAACACTGTTGCCATGACAACTCAGCCAGAGGATAACTGTTTTACAGCATATAACACCACCCACCACCCTGCTTCAAAAATATGTTGCTCTTCTCTGCTCTGCATGGCATTGGTGACTGATAGTAGTCACTCAGGTTTTCTAATCACTCACTGTGTTGATTAGACTACTTCCAGCAAAAGAGTTGAGAAATGAATGGGGTGAACACTAATGAACCATCCCATTGTTGACTCTGCATAATACAAGCAGAAATTAATTGAAAATGTCACATCTGCATTGGAAATTTCTTTGGTTTTATATTGTTTATGATATCAATATTTTATCAGGGACACTGTCATCTAGCTCCTGGTAGATCAGAAGGAATTTTAACCACCAGTACAAAAAAGTACAAAAATTTGTCTGGAATAAAAAAGTCTGGAAAATGCAACATTGAAGTACACTTTGTTCCAGACACTTAAGACTCACTTATTATTAAATTATAATTGTTGTACTTTGCACAAATTCATTCTACATTCTCACATCTACTGCCCTGGATTAAAATGAAACATTATTCTACATAAGTGACTTCAATTTGGTTTCATGGACAAAGAGATGGCCCTGTGTTACGTGTTCATACAGGTCGGCTGAGTCAGTGAACTCTTTTAAGTCCCTTCTTAAAACATACTTTTATAGGAGAGCCTTTCCCGATCTTATTTGACTTTATTTTATCCCTTTTATTTTATTCTATTTTACTTATTTTATATTTATCTTAAACGTGTATTTTAGGCTTTTCAATGTTTTCTTGCTTTTATCTTGTATTGTTTTGTATTATGGTCTTTTGGGTATTATTGTCTTTACACTTGTTAAAGCACTTTGTAACTTATTTTTGAAAAGTGCTCTACAAATAAAGATTATTATTATTATTATACTCTTTTTGGCGGGGATATGGAGCAGTGTAAGTTGCTTTTATAACTTATCTGGTAATACTATAGTATTGTTTCCTTTCAGCTTCAAAATTAGTTTTATTCTTCTCTATTTCTTTATTATTATAAGTCAGCATAAATATTATGTATGGAATTATTCCTAAAATAAGTATACATCAGAGTTGCCAGATTCTGTATTTTAGTATAGATTATGTACATTGTATCATCTTTTTTTTAAATTTACTTCATGGGCCAATCAATGTAAACTGCATAGAACATTATTATAGATAATTGTGAATTGTCTTTGAGGCAGACCAGTACAAATTGCTAATGCATCAGGTTAACCAGCATCATTTCAATTAAATTTTATTTATATAGCGCCAAATCACAACAACAGTTATCTCACAGCGCTTTTCATAAAAGAGCAGGTCTAGACCATACACTGTGATGTTATTTACAGAATCCCAGCAATTCCCACCAAGAGCAAGCACTAGACAACAGAGGCAAGGAAAAACTTCCTTTTAAGAGGCAGAAACCTCGAGCAGAACCATGGCTCAGGGTGGGCGGCCATCTGCCTCGACCGGTTGGGGTGAAGGAGAGAGCGAGAGAGCGAGAGAGAGAGAGGGCAAGAGAGGAACAGAGAGAAAGAAAGAGAGGGATGGAAGGAGAGAGAGGGGAGGGAGGCAGCCTACACAATATACACACAGAGGTACAGACAGTAAAGGTAATGTTGCTATAGCCTGAATGAAAAATGGTACAGATATTTAAAGTAGTGTTAATGATAATAATCATAATGTTAATGATTATAATAACAATAATAACAATAGGACTAGTAACAATAGTTGTTGTAGCAGAGGGTGTCGAGCAGGAACACGGGGGCAGCAGGCGACCCGCAACCACAGATCCAGACTCCACAGCTCCAGAGCCAGAAACACCTGCAGGAAGTGATAGGAGGAGAGAGGAGAGGGACGAGAAAGCACAAGACTACCGGAAAGGGGAGAAGTTGAGTTAGTAACATGCAATAATGGGATGAGGTTGCATACAGAGGGAGAGAAAGTAGAGCAGAGAGGAGCTCAGTGCATCATGGGAAATCCCCCGGCAGTCTAGGCCTATATTGGCATAACTAAGGGATGGTTCAGGACTCACCTGAGCCAGCCCTAACTATAAGCTTTATCAAAGAGGAAAGTCTTAAGCCTACTCTTAAATGTGGAGATGGTGTCTGCCTCCTGAACCCAAACTGGAACCTGGTTCCACAGGAGAGGAGC
>NC_060168.1:26893283-26900475 GCF_021292245.1 Micropterus dolomieu | reverse complement strand
TAACTTTGGCATGCATGGAGGACTCATCGTTAACATGTACAAACTGAAATCGATCTGATAAATAGGACTTAAACCAGCTTAGAGCGGTTCCTTTAATGCCAATGAAATATTCCAGTCTCTGCAATAGGATCTGATGGTCAATGGTATCAAATGCAGCACTAAGATCTAATAAAACCAGTACAGAGACAAGTCCTTTGTCTGATGCAATAAGGAGGTCGTTAGTAATTTTCACCAGTGCTGTCTCTGTGCTATGATGAGCTCTAAATCCTGACTGAAAATCCTCAAATAAACTATTGCTCTGTAGACAGTCACACAGCTGTTTAGCAACTGCTTTCTCCATGACCTTAGAGAGAAATGGAAGGTTAGATATAGTTGGCTAAAACATCTGGATCAAGGTTGGGCTTTTTCAGAAGAGGTTTAATTACAGCTAATTTAAAGTACTGTGGTACATAGCCTGTTGATAAAGATAGATTGATCATATCTAGTATAGAAGTGCTGACTAAGGGTAAAACTTCTTTAAGCAGCCTAGTCGGGATGGGGTCTAAGAGGCAGGTTGATGGTTTAGATGAAGGAATTACTGAAGTTAGTTGGCAAAGATTGAGGGAAGCAAAGCAGTCTAAACATATCTGGTTTTACAGCTGTTTCTAAGGTTCCTGAGTTTAGAGATAAGTCGGTGCCAGTTGAGGGCAGATCTTGGTGAATATTGTTTCTAATAGTTAGAATTTTATCATTAAAGAAGCTCATGAAGTCGTAACTAAGAGCTATGGGAATACTTGGCTCAATAGAGCTGTGACTCTCTGTCAGCCTGGTTACAGTGCTGAAAAGAAACCTGGGGTTGTTCCTATTTTCCTCTATTAACGTAGCACGCTGCTCTGGCATTACGGAGGACCTTCCTATAAGTTTTAAGACTATCTTGCCAAATTAAATGAGAATTTTCCAGTTTGGTGGGACGCCAATTTCTCTCACAAGTTTCCTGCCAAGTTTCCGCGATATTTGCTTTAATTTGCGAGTTTCAGTATTATACCATGGAGCCAACCGTCATTGTTTTATTATTTTCTTTTTTAGAGGGGCTACAGAGTTGAGTGTCATTCGCAGCGAGCCTGCAGCACTATCAACAAGATGATCGATTTGGGAGGGACTGAAATTAGCATAGGAGTCCTCCATTACTTTGTGACTTGATAATGAATTTAGAGCTGATGGAATCGCATCCTTAAATTTAGCTACAGCACTAATTTTTGTCCAATGGCGTGTAGTTTAGCAATACAAACTCAAAAGTTATCAAACAGTGGTCAGATAAAGAGGGATTCTGTGGGAACACTATTAAATATTCAATTTCAATACCATACACCAAAACAAGGTCGAGGGTGTGGTTAAAACAGTGAGTCGGTTCATGAACACTCAGAGAAGCCAATGGAATCTAACAGAGAGATAAACGCAGTACTGAAGCTGTCATTCTCAGCGTCCACATGAATATTAAAATCCCCTACAATAATAACTTTGTCCGTTTTAAGGACTAAAGTTGACAAAAACTCTGCAAATTCAGATAAGAATTCAGAGTACGGACCAGGTGCTCGGTACACTATAACGAAAAGAATTGGTTGCAGTGATTTCCAACTTGGGTGTGAAAGACTAAGAACAAGACTTTTAAATGTTATAGTTTAGTTTAGGTTTAGAGCTGATTGGTAGGCAAGAGTCGAAGATAGCTGCAACTCCACCTCCTCGGCCTGTGCCTCGAGGAATGTGATTATTAATATGACTGAGAGGGGTGGATTAATTTAGGTTAACATATTCTCCATCACCCAGCCAGGTTTCAGTAAGACAAAATAAATCAATATCATAATCTGATATTAGTTCATTTACTAGTACACCTTTAGAAGAGAGAGATCTGATGTTTAAGAGTCCACATTTACTTTTCCTATTCGTTCGCACTATTGCATTTGTGGTTTTAATTTTTATGAGGTTTTTATGCCCAGCTCCTCTTCTGTTTACCTTTGATTTAAATAACTTCAATGGTCTGGGGACAGACACAGTCACTATAGTGTTTTCACTAAGTAACTCCTGAAATGGAGGAGCAGAGAAATGTGTTAGACTGTGACTCTGCCTCCTGGTCTCAATTCTGGGTTGTCATGGACTTGGTCCACTAATAAACTTGGCCAGATTTCTAGAAATGAGAGCTGCTCCTTCCCAAGTGGGATGGATGCCGTCTCTCCGAATCAGACCAGGTCTTCCCCAGAAGGTCTGCCAATGATCTACAAAGCCCACATCGTTTGCTGGACACCACCTCGACAACCAGCGGCGGAATGACGACATGCGGCTATACATGTCATCACTGGTCAGATTTGGCAGGGGTCCAGAGAAAACTACGGTGTCCGATATTGTTTTTGCATATGTACACACCGACTCAACATTAATCTTAGTAACCTCCTATGGGCGTAACCGAGAGTCATTACCGTCGACGTGAATAACAGTCTTACTGTATTTATGCTTATCCTTAGCAAGCAGTTTCAAATAAGACTCCATGTCGCCCGCTCTGGCCCCAGGGATGCACTTAACTATGGCCGCTGGCTTCGCTAACTTCACGTTTCTCAAAATGCCATTGATCAGAGTTGGTTTCTCAGCGGGTGGGTTCCTGAGTAGGGAAAATCTGTTAGAAACGTGAACAGGTTGATGGTGCCCATGGGCTTTGAATGCTTACGACTATTCCTCCTTTGGACAGTCACCCAGCCACCGCTTCCTGGCTGCTCAGGGGATACCGGAGGACGGCTACCACAGGCTAACTCAGGCTGTTCTGCACCGACTACCGGGGACTGGCTTGCTACAGGAGCTAAAGACTGATCTACCAAGGTGCGGAGCCGGACTTGTAACACCCCCAATCTAGTTCCCAATTGACCAACCAGTGTATAAACTAAGTGGGCAACAATAAAACACGCTGTACAAAATATAACCTCTAAATTTATTTGTATAAAATGGACATGCAAGGGTTAAACCCAGACTGAGGGTAAGATAGTTAAGAGTTCAAATGGGGGAAACTGTTAGTTAAACGGAAGTGCAGTTCGTCGTAGCTGGGTGTGCTCAACTTCGTCTTCCTGGGTGGGCGAAGCCAGACACCACAGGAACAGGTCTGCTGTTGGTCACAGGCTGGTCGGTTGTAGCCTCACTGCTTGGGCCTCTGGTAACTCTACTAAGTAGCGGTGGCTCTACACTGGCAGCTCCCCAGACCACGACCCAGCCGTGTACCACACTCTTGCAAAGAGTCAGCAGCCTCAGCAAACCCGCACACTGCACACAGGAGACAAACAGAAGACCCTTGAGCCTAGTGTGTGGCTGGTTAAATAGTTTGCGGATGAGGTCATGCCCAAGCACACCTGTCTGCCATTAGTCCATACCCATGCAATCAACCCAAGTGCAAAACCACACCCACCAAATGCACACTCACTTTAAGTGCTCACCACTCACACTACCACTGCACTCAAAAATTGGCTGATACAGGTCTACCCCGTTACAGACTTCTAAATATCTGAGCCTCGCCTCCATGTCTAAAAATAAACTACACTTGTTACACGTACCATTACCGCTAAAGGAGGCAGAGGAGTAACTGAACATCTGACACACCGAGCAGGAGAAAGTAGGAGAGGGAGAGGGAGAAGGAGAAGCCATCGCTAGCTGCTGAGCTAAAGTCGCTAACGGTTAAGCTAAAGTACTGTAGCGTTGGCTACCATAACTTTTGAACAACTATGAGATTAAACAGCAGTCGCTAAAAAATAGAAAGAAGTGTGGGTGCTTAGGCAGAATTACTGTAAGAATAAGGCCGCTGTAATCTAACAATTTTAACTGGTATTTAGCGAGAGCAGCATAACACCCTACCAACACACAAGCACCGGAAACGGAAATGAGTCAACACGCTTACCGCAGTACGTCAGCAACCACGTCAGGACCACCAGCAATTGCTGCACAATCCTGCACAATCCTGTTTCAAAGACCAGGTCACATTATCTAATGCCATGAGAATGAGAGTATAATATAAACATTTATTTTGGCAAGATCTTAACGTTTTAATTTGAGACAAAATTATTCAGTAGCTCAAGGCTCCTTCTTATGAGATAAAATGAATTGATCCCTAAGGTGAAATCAGACTGCAATTAATTAGGTTAAACAATTATGTGTAAACTATTTATCAAAAATAATTAATTCCACAAAAGAACACTCAAACATTAGGCATACAAATTTGTAATCTTGCTTTTTCATAGAATAGATCCCTCTGCTGCTGGGGTTTGTGAGGCACAAACAAATCCTTGTCCATGGCCATCTCCATCTTTGTGATGTAAATTAATTTGATCCTGTATTAGCATTGCTGTCGTACTAGCTCAGGTGCTAGTGTGTGCTAGACGACCGGACACTGCCATCCTCTGCCTTTTATTCCCTGTGTCAGTAAACCTCGAGTTGCTGTTTTAGATGACAGAGCTATTGGTGTCATTTTAGTTACAGATGTTTTGAAACTGAATACTTTTTTAAAAACCTTTCATATCCATAATATGTCCAATGTTCCATTCACATGTCAAATACGTAAACCAGTCTATATTTATTTGAGATAAATTGTCACCTTGATTGCATTTAGGTTTAGATTTAGGTGAGGCGTCACCTTCATTAAGTTTAGCTGGCGGATTGACTGTAAAGCTTCTAGAAAAAACACAAATGTCACTGAAAATGTAGCTTGGATAAAAGTAGAGATAAAATAGAACAGAAAGAAAATAAATGACATTAATATACCATTCATAATTGAATTCAGTCAATTTGCTGAAGTTAAAGGTTGAAAGCAAGGTTTCAGTATTTCAGTGCTTTAAGTATATGACATTAGTATGAGTTAATTTGTTACCACTTCTGGTTGCAAAGGGATCCTAAAGCTGCACCATCATTGCTGTGTGAGCAATTTTGTGCCATTGCTGCATTTTAATTAGGTCAAGGCAGGCAGTCAGGCCTTAGTTAATAAACCTGAAGATGAAACATTGCCCTGGCTGTGCTATTGATGTCTCCTATATGAAGTGGCATATTCAGGCCATTCCCTGTGTACCTTCTGTCATCATTAGCTTCACCCCAGGGAGGATCTGATCAGAATATCCATTGACAACCAGTGTGAAACGCTGGAGGAAGAAAGAGAAAGACAGAGCTTGCTCGTCTCAGCCTGATTGCTCACATGGGTGAACATTCATTTTGTTTTACCATCCCTCCTTGCCATGATTGGCTGAACTAATGGCCCATAAGCACACTTGATTACACAAAGGTGGTGAGACTGATTGGTCGAATGATAGCATCGCTCCTAGGGAATGTAGCTTCAATAAGTCATTTCCACATAGAAAAACAAATTAGGAGGGTTGGTTCCCTTTCTAAAGCTAAATTATATTAATAAATATTCATAATATTTGTATAACTAGTTACATTATTACTGATTATATCACTCTATCTTGGACTTAAGAACTTAAAAGCAATAAATGGCAAGAAACCTCAGGCTGCATCTACTCTTATAAAGGAGCAAAAATGTCTTCAATGTAACCATGGGGCAGGCCTAACCTTTAAGAATGCATTGGTCTTAAAGGAAAGGTTAAAACTACAAAAATGTGGGCTCCAAGGAAAACGTATGGTTATGCAAATCTCTTTATTTTGGTTGAAAGTCAAGCAGCAATACAGTAGGGTGCCTAATTAGGAAAGGGACTTAAATTATTTAAATTAAATTATTGTTATTATTATAATAATTATTTCAGAGCAAATATAAGGGATGGTATATAAAACGCAAATGATAAGATTTGTCTGTATTTGTATTGTACCATGCAGTGTTTGGAAATCAAACAATTCTGTTATAAACAAAAATACATTTTTTGTGAGCATATGTCTGTCTTTTAAACTGTGGATATTTACTGCTGAGTGCAGTCAGAGAGCTGAGGTGGTCCCAAATGCAGACCAAAAGGCGAGAGGATGCAGTTCCAAATATTTATTAAAGCACACTAAAACAGTGTTACGTGAAGGCACAGGCAAAAAGTCCAAACAAAGGTATCCAAACAAAAGAGAAAGTCCAAGGAAATAGGGTAATCCTAAAACAGTGAACAAATAATAATCCACAAGGTAAATCCAGGAAACACAGAACAAGGCACGGCTGAACACTCAACATAAGACTAATGCTGCGTTCGAGACCGTTCGGAACTGGGATATTTCCCAGTTGAAACGAATTCAATACATCAAAGCCTTCCAGGTGCATGGTGGTATATTTTTAATATATTATTATAATAACACACACACACACGCTTTAATTACTTTATGCTTTAATTACTTGTTTAATGAAATGTATGGGGTTGATTGTTCTTATGTAGTTTGTATGATGCTTTGGCAATATTGTTGTTATACATTCATGCCATTAAAGCTAATTTGAATTTGAATTGAATTGAATGAAAACCATGGCTGACCGTGACAGATGCACCCTCAGCAGTGTTTTAGGTGTTACTTCAAAGGATGACAGTTTAACTGCAACAACTGACATAAATAGCCCATACGTTACTAGTTAACTGTGTACCCCTCTAGCTACATCAGTTGGTAACTCTCAAGTCAGTCATTATTGTAGGTTACACTTCCTAATGTTTTGACATTTTTAACAATAACTTATGCAGAGAAGATGACTTTATGAGAGACTTTACTGTAGCCAGCTACCTAATAGGCCTGACATATTTCTACATCAATGTACATTCAATTCAATTCAATTCAATTCAATTTTATTTATATAGCGCCAAATCACAACAACAGTTATCTCACAGCGCTTTTCATAAAAGAGCAGGTCTAGACCGCACTCTGTGATGTTATTTACAGAAGCCCAACAGTTCCCACCAAGAGCAAGCACTAGGCGACAGAGGCAAGGAAAAACTTCCTTTTAAGAGGCAGAAACCTCGAGCAGAACCATGGCTCAGGGTGGGCGGCCATCTGCCTCGACCGGTTGGGGTGTGAGAGAGAGAGAGAGAGAGAGACTACAGAATATACACACAGAGGTACAGACAGTGAAGGTAATGTTGCTATAGACTAAATGAAAAATGGTACAGATATTTATAATAGTGTTAATGGTGACCATCGTAATGTTAATGATTATAATAACAATAATAACAATAAGACTAGCAACAATAGTCATTGCAGTAGAGGGTGTCGAGCAGGAACACGG
>NC_060168.1:26878103-26893183 GCF_021292245.1 Micropterus dolomieu | reverse complement strand
TAGTCGGGATGGGGTCTAAGAGGCAGGTTGATGGTTTAGATGAAGAAATTATTGAAGTTAGTTGGTAAAGATTGAGGGAAGCAAAACAGTCTAAACATATATCTGGTTCTACAGCTATTTCTAAGGTTCCTGAGTTAAGAGATAAGTCGGTGCCAATTGAGGGCAGGTCTTGGTGAATTTTGTCTCTAATAGCTAGAATTTTATCATTAAAGAAGCTCATGAAGTCGTAACTACTGAGAGCTATGGGAATACTTGGCTCAATAGAGCTGCGACTCTCTGTCAGCCTGGCTACAGTGCTGAAAAGAAACCTGGGGTTGTTCCTATTTTCCTCTATTAATGACGAGTAGTACGCTGCTCTGGCATTACGGAGGGCCTTCCTATAAGTTTTAAGACTATCTTGCCAAATTAAACGAGAATTTTCCACTTTGGTGGAACGCCAATTCCTCTCAAGTTTCCGTGATATTTGCTTTAATTTGCGAGTTTCAGTATTATACCATGGAGCTAACCGTCTTTGTTTTAGTATTTTCTTTTTTAGAGGGGCTACAGAGTCGAGTGTCATTCGCAGTGAGCCTGCAGCACTACATGCATAAGAGGTTTTACTATATGATCGTATATGTATTATTTTAATTTAAATACATGCAAATATAATTTTTGTTGCCTTACAGTGTGTACTTCCATGGGAGCTGCCATTGTTTTGTGACATCATTCAGCTGCTACTCGTGAAGTCGGGGTACATATTTTTTCTCTGAGTTCACAAGTACAAAATCCGACTTCAAGTGGCGTTCCAGGATAATTTTTTCCGAGTTCCAAGTTGCTTGGAACGCAGCATTAGTACATTGGCAAATGAGCAGGGAGGCAAGCACAGCTGAAACACATCAGGTAATCAAACAAGTAACAAAGCTAGCCAAGGACTAGGGTTGGGTATCGTTTAAAATTTTATGATACCAGTACCAAAACCAGTACCCTTAAAGTGACACCAATTGAGTACTTCATTCGATACCTTGTATAAAATGCCACCAGTTGAAGCCATAGTAGTTGATTGGTAGCTTATTACTATTGTCATTGTTGTTATGGACAAGCAAGGTGATCTATTTTATTTTTCTTGTTTCAAATAACTGCTACATAATAAGTATTGGGAAATTGTATCAGATCGCTCCTCATCCTAATTAGGTCAGGAAAGACTACAGCTTGTGAGATATTTTATATTGAGAGAGGAGTAGTGAAATAGTTAAGGGACCAAATAAAAGAAAAGAGAGGCTGCACGTCCAGCCGATCAAACCAGCTACACCTGAAGCAGCCGCAATAAATCAGCTGATCGCTGCCAAGAGAAGCGTTTAATTGATGTGATGGAAAGCAGCGATCGATCAGTGACAAGTGATATGAATAGCAAATAAAAATGTACAGAGAAGTGTTAAATGATACCAGAAGATGAAACCAATGGAAAGCCAAGCTTGTGGTGATAAACTTGCAACAGTGACGAACATGACTGAGACGCAGCCAAAGGTCAGCGGCTGTTAGAATCACGCTTGGACTCTGCATGTGCAGGCCTTTTTTATACAGTTTATGGTGCAGGCACGTAAGGGAAAAAAAGGCATGTTCTTCTCTTTCTTTCGGTGTGTTGCTTGTGTGTTTGGCTGCAAGAAAAAACTTACAAATAGTCATTTTTTGCCACAATCTGTTTACAAAAAGTAGGCCTAGGTATAAACTGAAGTACTGGTCTGACTGGAGACGTTTCGGTTCTACTCGATACCGGGCTGTTTCAGTCAATACCATAATGGTACAGTAACTGAGGCAAAGAACTAAAACGCAGGGCTAAGAACTAAGATGAGAGACAAGACAGATACTAAGTAAACTTAAACATGCGAAAGAACAAAAGACTAAACTTAGCTACAAAACCCGAAACATTACAAGATCAAATAAAGCTTGCAGAACCCAAAGCCAAATCCATGAAAACAGACTAAACGGGAAAAAACATGAACACAAAACCACATTCCTAACACAAGGATCAAAAAGACATACAATAGGAAGACTTAATTCTTCAACACTTTTAAGATGAAAAGCAAAAGTAACTCTTATATACTTCTTTCTTCCAAATTCCAAGACTTTACCTACTTTTCTCATTTAATTTAATTTATTTTAATGAGATGGTTTTATATTCTAACAAATCATTTTCAGGCCCTTTTCTCAATTGGAAATAACTACCAAGGGCCTATCATACTATATTAATCTATGGATATAATATATATATATATGGATTTATATAGCAAAATTTAAGCCCAGGACATTGACACGGAGCGACCTTTTATGTGAGCACCCTTTTGGGGGCGGGCATAAATATTTTTTGCAGTTATTTTAATACGTATTAGTGTTTTTGTTGTATACAGTGAATCAGATTACGCTGAAGACCTTCAAGAAACTTCAGAATGACACCTGCCTCTTCAGTTTGTATAAACAGCTCTGCAGAGGGCTGACATACTTAAATATACTCAAAAACTACAATACATTCCCATACAATACAGCAGTGTGTAAGTGTGTGCATAAAATCTAATTCCTCATCTTTATCTCTGAGTAGGCCTATCCCTGGCTTGGCTTCCCCTGTGCTGGACCCTCTTCTTGCACTGATTGTACAGTTACGTGTGAAACCAGAAGAAAAACAGTAATAAATATCACAATAATCATTCTCTAATTCTGAAAACACACTGCCCCTGTATCTTTCACTTATTTGTCTGGTTCCATTTACCTTCCCCTCCTGCTGCTTCTCTTCCCTGTCCTCCTCCTTCTCCTGCTGCTCCTCCTGTCCCTTCTCTCCATCCTCATCAACACGACTGGGGTCATCATCACCCTGTCCCTGTGCATCACCACTACAGCTAATAAACAAAAAGACATACAGAGATTCCTCGGTTGATTTGGCACATTTAGCTGCCTCTTATGCCAACATTTTTCTTCTTCTTATTTTTTTGGCATCACACATTAATTTTCCGTCTTTCACTCTCTTCTCCACATTTTTCATCTCTATTGAGCCTATCACACAACCGAGCGCTGACTTTCAGCCCCGACGAAAAGTCTGGAGATTAAACTCACTCCAAATGGAAAGTAAACTTCTTTGATCGGCCCTGTTGAGCCAATCAGATTTCAGCAAAAACGAGCATCGGTCCAGGTTGGGAGGGGCCGCTCTCATGCACCTCCTCCATATTGAAAGTATTTGTTTGCCCCAGTCAGACACACAGACAGCATTCGCTGCAGCAGACTGGCCGGCTGGCGCGGTCGCGGATCATAAAGTAAAACTGAACATAAAAACTCCTGACCCCTGGCCGGTTCGGCCTGAAATGGACCGGCCGTTCGGGACAGTGACCAGTCCGCCCCTGGCTGTACATGTTTTCAAGCTCACATGTTGGGTAATACTGCATGATGGTGATAGCACTTGGGTTAATACTATCTATGTGAGAGAGAGATGTTCTTTGGTCACCATCATGCCCTAAGATAGATATGTTCTTCTTGCCATAGCTCTTTCATGCATAAAAGCAACACCTGGTATGTCAACAATAGCAAACACAAAAAAAGACTGTTGTAGGTGAGACCTGAATTGAATCCAAAGAGTTGTCCACCTGGCAAAACCCTCACGGTACAGTATGTTCGGGCTAACCAGATGTGTCCAATAGCCATAAGCCATCCGATCCATTTTAGCACCAGATGGTAAGCAATTCCTCTCCGCTACTCTGGTGTTTGGGTGTTTAGATCAGGATATGTGAGTGGAGTATGTGGGGAGCAGAGTGTGAATTTTGCCTGTGGGAAGGAGCAGCTTTTTAGAAAGTCACAGTGTTTGTGTTCCCTCTCAAACATACCATCCCATATCACATATGCACATTAATGTATGTAGGTAAAACATCACAGTTTGAAAACCTGGGATGAACTCACACAGTGACAGTGAACAACTGTTCATCTTCCCAGAGCGAAATCACTTTGGAATCAAAGGATCACATGCACATGGCTTCCATCATATTTGACTGAACAGAGCATCCTGTGTGTGACAAGAGTTATCAGGAAGTGGAGAGGAAAAGGCAATGTAAGAGAAGAAAATAGCAAGAAATTCTGCCTTTTAGGTAAAAATTCTAATTTAGATTTTTCTGTCAGATATTGCAATTACGATTCAATTTGCAAGTTTTGCTAAAGTTCATTATTCACTGCCAGTCTATTTTTGACAGAAGCCACGTCAAGCAACACAGAGCAGATGAACCAGGCAGGAAGTCAGACACAGACAGAATCCGGTCAGTTTTCAAAATAACAGACTCCGATCGTACATTTAAAACAGACAAAAACAGAAACAATTTAACTACATAGCACAAGTCAGCAATATCAGGCAGCAAAACTATTTTGAAATTCTCAATGTGGATATGTAGCCTGCAGAGAGCGGAATAAGACAGGCTCACTGAGAGCTGTTATCCGTAGTTGAAGCACACAAAATGACAAATTAACAACACGTTAACAATGTAGGGCAGGCTAAACGCTCCTCTGCTCAAACACTTCAATGTGAGTTGACGCCGGACAAAACTGCGGCACAGCTACTGCCTGTGTCAGTTCGGCTGGCGACACTATCCCATGTTTTTTACTAGTTTGGTTTGTTTTTATAAAATGGACATGCCCTGTGCCCGCTCTGATTGGTGAGTAGGACCGTAACAGAAGGCGCATGGAACTTGTTATTGGCGAGCAGATCGGTCATACAAGGATGACAACGTAATGAATTCTGCATGATCATTTAAAACAGGTCAGATGCACTGAATAATTAACCTATATTTTATTCACGATTACTAATCGTGTTCTTTCAAATCGCAATTTAGATTTGAAATAATTATTCGCCCTACTAATTTCTTTAAAGACAAAACAAAATGTGGTTTTCTTTCTCCCCCTCCCTACCAAACTTACAGATAAAACATGATCTGTCAGTAACAAGTTTGAAAAACTGATAGCCATGACATAAACCTATCAATTGCCTTCTTATCCCCACTTTAGCCTAAAAAACACAAATATAAATACACAGGGCAGGGTTTTTTTGTTTGCTGTTCAAAGAACATTCACTCCATTGATGAACTTTGAGTGAGTACCGAAATAGTCGATTTGACATCCAGTAAAACATTTGGTTATTTTCTAGACCTGTTATCCCTTGAGCAGCTGTACGCTTACTATAAGGAGCAAGTATGGCCAAAGAACTGGAGAGGAACATATGGCCTAATTCAGAGAAAAGAGGGATTATCTTTATGGAGCAGAGGGAAGTCAACCATCTTCATGGAGACATGACCTTCATTATCACTCAGCAGAAGGTGGGTGGACTAAAGGCACCTCATCACTTTACTGCTTTACACTCATAACTATGAGATTTATTTTCGTCCATGGATTGTAACACTCCACAAAGGCTTAATCTTGAGTTACCATGGTGCTGTTGATGGACAGAATCCTGCATTTACAAAAAGACAGATTTTAAAGAGTGTGGCATGGTTTCAAATGTCATGAGGGCTGGGAATGCATACAGTAAATCATTATTCTTGAATAGAATATAAAAACCTTTACAATGACTATTGTTGAAATACCATAGAATTTTTTTAGTGTGTAGAAAACTGCTAAAAACAATAGAAACAGCATTTATATGATCTTGTACTTATGCTGCGTTCCAGGCAATTTGGAAATTTCCGATCTCCAACTAGAAAAAGTACTATGGAACGCCACTTGAAGTTGGATTTCCCACTTGTGAACTCTGAGAAAAAATATGTACCCTGACTTCACAAGTATCAGCTGAATGACACACAACAATGTCAGCTCCCATCGAAGCACACATTGTAAATGGTAAACCATAAACTAACAGGCAAGGTAAAGTATTAAATTAAAATAATACATACTTGTATCAAATAGTAAAACTTGTTCTGCATGTAAATTGATGTAGAAATATGTTCAGGTAGCTGGTTGCAGTAAATAATCTCTGAAAGTCATCTTCTCTAACCAAAAGATATTCAGAAAAATGTTTAAAAAAGGCCCAGAAATGTGATAACATTTGGAAATATAGCCTACAACTTTTGCTGACTTTTGAGGATTACCAACTGATACACGTATACTGATACCTAATCTATCAGCACAGCACTCAAAACACACAGTTTTGAAAATGTGCCAAAACAAGCTCTGGCAAAAGGTCTGACTTCTGCTTATTTCATGTCATTTCCCGATTGGCTGGTTTGTAAGTGTGAGTTATACCAGTGCGATCTAGGACTATTAATTGTCAACTTTCATTTGGGATAGCCCATAATAGCAAAATGTTATAGCCCCTTAAAGGTTAAAGGTACAAGGGTTCTTTATTAGTATCCAAGGGTAAATTAGTTGTGCAGATTCAGCATTCCAAAGTTAAAAACAAGACATCACAGCGATACAGATTCAAATTACATTAAAATAAATAACCATTAAAGTATAAGATCTCAAATCCCATGCATGGTTGAAATGCATCATCTCGAACTAGCTTTATTTAGTAGTGCGTTTGCTGCAGGTACAATAGCATTCCTATATAGTTTTGTTCTCCACAAACCAATGGCTGGAGTGAAGGAACTAGAATTTTTTATGTAAGGGAGGCAACAGTCCTGAAGAATAAAGGAATCAAGCACTACACCTGTGAGGTGTAAATTGAAAACTTACAAGCTTACTATGCCACACCAATAGTTACTAACACAGGTGTTTTCACTGTGTGAATTAAGTGTATATAAACTGTGCTTGATTGATATCTCCCTTACCCTTTGATATGTTAGTTTGGTTGTTGGGGTGTCCCCAACTAAGGATTGGTGCTGCGTTCCAGGCAACTGGACTGGACTGAACTGAAGCTGGATCTTTCCGTCCAACTAGAAAAAGTACCATGGAACGCCACCTGAAGTGGATTTCCTACATGTGAACTCGGACAAAAATATGTACCCTGACTTCACGAGTAGCAGCTTAATGATGTCACACAACAGAGGGTTTAACTGTGCATAAACTTGCCAAAGAAACATGTCATGTACCACCATGCACCTAAAATGCTTTGAGGTTGGAAGTCGGAAATTTCAACTTGGAAATGTCCCAGTTCCGACGGGTCAGGAATACCACATTACATAGTCACGTCAGAATTGTCAAGTCTTGCCAATAGTCGACTGATTGTCGAATCACGTGTTTGTGTGGTTGCGATTGCAGGGAGAGGCCAGGGGGTGTTTGCGAGGGGAGGGTGGTGCGCCGTTTTAATCTTGACAAGCTGCGGTGTCTACTTATTAGTCAGTGTAACTTACACTGTACATTTCCAGCTAAACTGAGGCTTACTGTTGACCATTTTCTCTCTGCTCGCCTGCCATTCCAACACATTCTCATCTCAATGCCTCATGACTCTTTCAGACAGCGTGACAAAGTGTAAGGATTTTACGCTAAAGGTACCCTTCAGCGTCAATATGAAACGCCCCCATTTGCTACGTTGCAGCAACACAAGGGAGGCTAACCCTACCTGTTCATCGGCCGATGTGCTAACAGGTGGGGTTAGCCGGTTGACATGCATAAAGTCAGTGACTTATGTTTAGGCACTAATATTTCTGTTGTTTGTGGTAAGGGTAGGGGCTTCAGGGGGCTGTAAACACCTGTATCACGAACATAGCTAGAGCTAGCTAGAGCTAGCTAACTAGCACTTCTGGTCTGTATGGGACGCCCCAGAGTGTTTCATAGAGACACTTCCGGAAGCGTCTACGTCAAATAACAACGTTTTGTCACTTTTTCTGAAAGCGTTGGTATAATTCACTGGTCTTGTGCAGAGTTTTGTGTGCATGCCATGCGGCCGACAACTGCATGAACATTGTGGTTCCTTGCGGGTATATTCCTGTTTAAAAACAATATATTCTTCTTTGTGTGGTTCATCAATAGTGGTCCTGTTGTGGTGACGGCCTGGCTGACGGTGAGTGTCCTGTTTTTTTTCTCCTTTTCTTTAGTTATTCTGCTTTTTCCTTGGTTTTCTCTGTTCCCTACCTGCCTCCCTGTGTTTCCTCCCCTGTGTGTGCTCTCTCTCCCTCTGCTCCTGAGCCCAGCCAACGACCCGCACCTGCACCTCATCAGCCACCTCGTCAGCCTGCCACACCTGCCAGTAGTCAACCTCATCCCTGCCTGTATTTCAACCCCAGTTCTCCATACCATTCTTGCTTGATCGTCTTTGCTCCATACCCGGTGCCACCTCTGCGTTCAGGCTCTCATGTTTTTGTTTTCTCTCAATTTCCCTGTGTTTTGTCGCTCCTGTCACTAACTCTGTCTGTTTGTTTTCCCTCCCAGGTTCACTCACCCTCGTCATCCGTTTTGTTGGCTGGGCTCATCCTCCGGTCCTCTCCTCTTCGGGCTTCCCCCACGGCGTCTTCCCAGTTCCCCCTTGCATCCTCCCTTCCTCGGCCCCAGTGTCCCCCGGCTCTCTGGTCTCAGTCAACTCGGTTCCCGTGCCTGTGTTTCCCCAGCTTCCACCTCTCCCTCCAGTCCGGTCCCTCAACCCCTTGTTCCCTCAATAAACCTCCTATCCTCTGAGCGTTGCATTTGGGTCCTCTCTGTCACCACACCACCCGTAACAGGTCATCCCCATTTGGTTGTAGGCTAGGCTTGTTAGAGTGGGAAAACTTAAACCTTTATCATTATTATTAAGATCTAGCCCCAAAAGGTCTACAACGATCAAATCAAAATTATTATACACGGTTCACGCACTAAAATTGCATGCGCCAATTTTAAGCTACACTCTCTCTAATCATGCAAGTTGAGAGTTTTGGTCTGGTGATTACATGTGAATTTACTCCTTTCATTGAGTCACGGCACCGTTGCGCAGCAACTACATGGCCGCTTTGTTTACACCCGGGACCAGGTGATTGCGCTGAAGCCGACCAACATAGCGCCCACGTCCACAGACATCCCCGCTGAGATCTGGAGGAGGACACACAGAGGATGCAGGGGAGGTATGAAACGGCGTGGGAAGAGAGGGGCGTCCAGACAACAGAGGGTCACAGGAATTCGGAGTCAGAGGGAATTCCAGGAGTGTAGTTTAATGTGCTTCACGAAGACTTGGCTACACCCGGATATTCCTGACCACGTCTCCATCGATGGCTTTCAGACTGTTTGGGCTGACGGGGCTTGCCATTCTAGTTAACAGCAGATGGTGTAATCCCGGTCACATTACGGTTAAACAACCTATCTGTAGCCCGGACATAGAACTGCTGCTGTGGGACTTTGGCCATATTATCTGCCACAGGAAATTTCACATGCCTTCACTGTTGCTGTTTACATTTCGCCCTCTGCCAACCTGACGTTGGCGTGTAATGCCATCCACACCGCCATTGCTGAACTCCAGTCTCAACACCTGACTGCCCTCATAGTGATCTCCGGTGACTTCAACCACATCACCATGATCACCACACTAACTGACTTCACCGAGTATGTGAGCTGCCGTACTAGGGAGGAGAGGACCCTGGACCTGCTGTATGCTAACGTTAAGGATGCATACAGCTCTTCCCCTCTCTCCTCCTGGGCAGGTCAGGCCACAACCTGGTTCACATCATTCCCTGCTATGTGCTTCTGGTGAAAAGGCAGCCTGTGACCACAAGGACGGTGAGGAGATGGTTGGAGTAGGCCTATGAGACACTTCAGGGATGCTTCGAGATGACATGATGCACTCTGTGAGCCACATGGAGAGGACATAGATTGGCTTACTGAGTGCATCAGAGACTACATAAACTTCTGTGTGGACTACACTGTCCCAACAAAGACTGTCCGTTGTTACTCAAACAACGAACCGTGGGTAACAAAGGACATCAAGGACATCCTAAATGCAAAAAGGAGGGCTTTCAGAGATGGTAACAGGAAGGAGGTGAGGGCCATTCAGGGGGAAGGTGAAGATCAGGGAGGCTAAGGAAAAGTACAGGAGGAAGCTGGAATGGAAACTCCAGCAGAACAATATGAGGAACGTCTGGAGCGGCATGAGGAACATCACTCTGTATACTCTTTAACAGATTTGACTCAATGGCTCCTGCCCATCCCCCCACTAACTCAGCTGCTATCTGCCCTCAAACACCTCCAACCCCACTACTCCCCCCTCCTCCTCCTAACTGTCCCCCACCCTCCTGGGAGACCCCCCTCCTCTGGCTCTCAGGTTAACTGCCTTCTCCAGCCTGACGACTCATCCCCTCCCCCATCTGTGACCTCCGTGTGCCTCACGGCTGAGCAGGTGAGAAGACAGCTGAGGAGACTCCACTCTAACAAGGCTGCAGGCTCTGATGGTGTCCGCCCCGGGGTGCTCAAAGCCTGTGTACCCCAGCAATGTGGAGTCCTTCACCATGTCTTCAACCTGAGCCTGATTCTCCAAAGGGTCCCTGTGCTGTGGAAGACATCTTGCCTCGTTCCTGTACCAAAGACACCATGTCCTAGTGGCTCCAAGAACTACAGACCTGTGGCATTGACCTCCCATATTATGAAGACCCAGGAGAGACTTTCTGGACCAACTGCAGCCCATGGTCAGACCTCTTCTGGACCCCCTCCAGTTCGCCTACCAGCGCCGACTGGGAGTTGAGGACGCCATCATCTTCCTGCTCAACCGCATCTAAGCACACCTGGATAAGCTGGTGAACACTGTGTGGTTCATGTTATTTGACTTCTCCAGTGCTTCCAGCACCATCCTGCCGGCCCTGCTGGGTGAGAAGCTGACAGCAATGCAGGTGAATGCCCCCCTCGTGTCCTGGATTGTTGATTACCTGACCACAGTATGTGTGCCTACAACACTGTGTGTCAGACAGCATGGTCAGCAACACCGGGCCCTGCAGGGGACTGTCCTCTCTCCCTTTCTCTTCACCATCTACACCACAGACTTCAACTACCACACAGTCCTGCCATCTTCAGAGGTTTTATGATGACAGCAAGGGTGATAAGACTGAGTTCACTGTCACATGGTGTGAGCAGAACCATATACAGCTCAATGTGACAAAGACTGAGGAGGTGGTTGTGGATCTAAGGATAGCCAAGGCACCAGTGACCCTGTTTCCATCCAGGGGGTCAGAGTGGACATTGTGGAGAATTACAAATACCTGGGAGTGCACATTGACAATAAATTGGACTAGGCCAAGAACACTAATCCCTCTATAGGAAGGGTCAAAGCTGTCTCTCTTTTCTGAGGAGGCTGAGGTTCTTCAACATCTGCCGGACAATGCTGAGGATGTTTTATGAGTCTGTGGTGGCCAGTGCTATCCTGTTTGCTGTTGCACGCTGGGGCAGCAGGTTGAGGGCAGTGGACACTAACAGACTCAACAAACTGAGCCAGTGACATTGTGGGGATGGAGCTAGACTCTGTGTCGGTGGTGTCAGAAACAAGGATTCTGTCCAAACTACATGTCATCTTGGACAGTGTCTCCCACTCACTCCATGCAGTGCTGCTCAAACACAGGAGTACTTTCAGTGTAAGACTCATCCACCAAAATGCACCACAGGAAGTCATTCCTGCCTGTGGCCATCACACTCTTTAACTCCTCCGTGGCTGACACACAGGCCCTTAGTTAGCTATTATACTGGACATTATTACCTGTTTTGTGCAATATTATCTGTTTAATGATTAATGTGCAATATTCTCTGCTGCTATTTATTCAGTATTGCTGTTCACCATAATAAGTCTTTAATACTATAACAATTCTTTAATAATGTAAATATTGTAAATACCCACACTCCTTTTATATATTTTTTTACATCTTATATGTATACTCTCATATTTATATACTCTTTATTCTAACTACTTCCTATTATTATTTTCTATTCCTGATGTCCTGATAAGTGCGCAACTGTGACAAAAGATTTTCCCCTCTGGGATCAATAAAGTATTTCTGATTCTGATTGCTGATTCTGATTATTCGGTGTGAATGTTAGTTCCATTTCACCCACACATTCACACCATTAACAAAATAGCATGCCGTTTTAACAGTGCTGACCTTTTGAGGGAATGAGCATCCAAAATGGAGGAACCTATCATAGCTTATTAGCTGTATTGCATCATTCGCACATTTATGCATCTGTATCACAAAAGAGCAATAGTTTGCATATAGTTATGAAACAGGAGTCGATGGTACAAATACATCTTTTGAATAAACTGTGAATTTTTATCCAATCTCACAACCCTAACTATAAGCCTAGCAGGTAGCCTCACGGCCAATGTGTACAGCTGTAGGGTTAGTTAGCTTCCTGTCTGCATGAGACTCACACAGACGCTGAAGGGTACATTTTGCGTCAGATAATTACGTTTTGTAACCCTTTCTGAAAGTGTCGGTATTTGACTCCCTGAGATCAAAAACGGGCTAAACCAATTAACAATGGCTAAATAATGTTCAGTTTAACCAATCGTTATAAATTAAACAGCCAGCTGGCAACTTCACTTATGCCTTCAAATAATGACTTTAAAAATTTGGTTTTCCATCTTAAAATAACAATCTTTAACTTTTTTTTCAGATGGATTTCCCCTTATTAAGGATCACCTTTGCCAATAAATATAGACAATAGTGATGTGAGTTACCACTTAATTCCTATACGATCCAATACCAAGTAATAGTCAGGCTGGTATTGCTGATACTGATACCAATACTTTTTACATATTATATTTCCAGTTTAATGTAACCTTCCCCCTCCCCTTTCTGTATTTATGAGGGAAATAAAGAGTAGGCTGTAGGCTTACAAATTTCAAATAATAGCTGCATAATGACAAGACATCAAACTACTGTCATATTCTTTAGTTGTAATAAAAATGTCTTGCTCAGAACTACCGCTTCATAACATCATCATATTATTTTTACTTAATCTCTGATGTTTAGCGAATTATTACCTTTGCATCTAAAATACAGCCAGATATGACTACTTTTACAGTCAGCCATAGTCAGTATTCAATTGCGGGAAATGTAAACGGCTGCAGCAGCTCACTTCAAAGAAGCTCCATTACAGAGGTGTAGCCGAAGACAGACAGACGGAAGGCAGTAGTTCCTATCAACAAGTATAATTACACCATCCTGGTAACAGTAAGATACTTATGATAAAACACAAACTCACTCACACTAGAGCAGGAAACATTGGTATCAGAAATATCGATACTTTAGTATCGCTCCGCACATCACTAATAAACAATAAAACACTGACTGTACTGACATCTATTAGCATAATGATAACTGATTGTTTCTCATCTTCTTTTGGTTAAGCAAGTTAACTAACCATGTTCTATCTTATTTAATCCTTTCTGTCCATTTAAGACCTTTAATTGCCTGGGTTTAACAAAAACATTTCATCATAGGTTATATGATGCTTTACTGTTAATAAACAGTAGCTATTCCTAAATAACTACACACACTGAGAGATAAGAGATCAGCCACTTTTATTTAGAAAGAGTCCCAAAAAATAAACAAGTTAGCACACATTCCATATACAAAATGTCAGTGAGAATAGCCTGAATATGCGATGGAATTGATAAGCAACTACGGTATATGTTTCTATTGTTGATTACAAAAACAACAGTGATAATAATAGTACATTTTACCTCCCTTTGTGTTGCAATGGAGGACACTTCACAGGTCAATTTCAGAATAGACGATAAAATAAAATGTGTCTTATAATTAGAAGTGCTCGTCTGAATAAGTTTTTAAAGTAACTTATGGTAAGACTGCATAACTGGAAAAATAATAATAATTAACCAAATTTAGTATTCATTGGAAGCAGAGTAGCTTTGATGCTATAATGAAAAGGGGCTATAATTTTTAATATTTAAACTTTTTATATAAAATATATGTATATATGTATATATTGTATATATGTCTAACATTGTATTTCCAATTTCAAACAGTTAACCTCACAACTTCAACATTAAAATGAAAACGCATGTTCGGCAGTAATGAAATAAACTTATGTAGTATCTGCGGCAACAACATGCAACTGGTGCTACTTCATTGTCAGATCAATGCAAAATACATGGAGACTGGAAAACAAAGCGAAAAGGCTATTGTATTAGCACTGTCATTGCCACCAACTGTACATCTAGTTACAAAAGTTACAGAATGTATCATTTACATTCACTGAGATGACAGTGACTGATTATATTAAGACTATATTCATATCTACTGGCACTAGAATTTGGCACTCTTACTTATTTGGCATTTTGAACCACCACGTAAACCATGTGGATGTTGATGCCTCTTTTTGATGTCACTTGAAAATGTGATGCGATATACCATACTATTTTTATTATTTTTTTGTTTTGCATTCATGGTGTGTAAACAGGTTAATTTCCTCTTGAAAGGAGAACAACCCTGGTCCTTGTCAGAAAACAACAACGAAAACACTGAAGCAAACAAAAAGATAAAAGTATAAAGCAAAATCGCTGCACCAACTCTAACAAGAAAAACATAGAAGGATTGATTCCAAATGTCAAGCATTGACATATATTTCATATCAACACCAAATGTTAAAGAATAAAATATACAGGAAAGTTTAGAATAGGAATTAATTACATGATTTCAACATCTCACCCCCATATGCAATGTATTTGGCTTTAAAAATATGGAACTAGAAGCTGTTTAGTATTTTTTCTGTCTTTATCACACATTAAGATGTTCATATCCAACCAGTATGTAAGCAAGTTTATTTAAAAGCTATTTTGTGAAAATACATAAAAATATTTTTTTTCAATAAACCCTTTTCTTAGATTTTCTTAGAAAAAAAAAGACAATTTCACATCTTAATGCAGATGATATCAAGTGTGCTTGAAAATCCTGTTTGGTGGCTACAGAAACGGTGTGACATCTTTCCCTGATGCGCACACTCCCATGCTCTTCACACACTCACGCACACGCACGCACACACACACATGCGCACAAACACACAAACACAGTTAAGATGACTGAAACTCTGACTCCCAGAAGCAGCCGTTGCCGTCAATCAAGCCCTCGTTTCTGTCTCAGTCCAGTCCAGACAGACAGATAGGAAAGCATGGTGTCATCAGTTTAGAAAAAAAGAACCTCCCTTTTATATTCCGAGATATTATTCTACCCAGAGAGGGAGGA
>NC_060168.1:26855603-26873103 GCF_021292245.1 Micropterus dolomieu | reverse complement strand
AATACAAGCAGGATATGAAATCTTTCAGTTACATTATTTCTTCCCCTAAACATTGTATGTGACGCTGATATGATTTACTGCCAAAATTTAAATATCATTTCAAAACTGCTTTGCAAGCTGCAGATTTCTGGCCTCCAAAACTTTTTCAGTCAGTGTTTTTGGACAAAACCACCACAACCTACTTGAATCAGGGTGATCTCTTACCCTAAAAAACTCTTTAGTGGAGCCAGAGTCCAGAGTCCCATAGGCTATCTCTGTCTGTTTAGCCAGATCCTCTGCACTTTCAATGGGAGAGACCATCCTTTCGACAGTCAGGAAAGCAGCCAGGTTTGCCGTGTAGGAGGAGATGATGATTAAAGTGAAGAACCACCAAACGCCACCAACAATACGACCAGACAGAGACCTGTTGGAACAACAAATAAAGAAATATTCACTTGTGCTTTTCATCATTCAATAGTCATGATGAGTGGACGTGATTTCATTGAAGTTTGATGTACATTAAAACACTTTTATCCCAGAGGACTATGACTTGATGGTAATGATGCACTCTTTGCTGTGTGAAATACCAAATCTATTCTTGAGAAGTAATATGTTGAGGTTCTGTCTAGGGTTTAATAACATGCCTCTAAGAAATAAACAATTCAGCAAATATTATAAACAGAGAAAGGACAGCCTTGCTTCAGTAGAATAAATAAGCTAACATTATATAACAATAGAACACTGCCTCCTGATTTTGGAGCCATGCTGACACTGCACAGATGTAGAAGACATGTCGATTAATCTTTGGTGAGTACATGCCTCTAACCTTACTAGCATGACTGTTGAGGACAAGTGTCTGGTCTCACACATTATGAAAGCTATCTACAGTATACAAAAGTTATCTTACAATACATTCATGAAGAAGAAACTATTTACTTAACTCATTTAATAAATGTAAGCACTGTAATAAAGGGATCTAGTACTGCTCCTACCAACCTTGCATACATTGAAAAATTTACTCTACTACTACTACTCTACTTACTAAATTCCTTTATTATTCCTTTAATTTATGATGACTTTTCCTGTAATACAAGACCCAAAGTTTACAGCAGTTAGTGGTCCTTTGAGATTGTAAAGCTCATTACAGACCAGAAAACAAGTGTTGGTAGCCCAATATGGGAAAAACTATTTTTAGACTCGACACTGACTTTTGGTTTCACATGGGACACAAATAGTGGTCTCCTGGGTAAAAGACCTGTGTTTGACCCATCCATCCCCCTGGCCTCCGCCCCATCTGGACAGTCTTTATACTACCTACCCTGACTTCATCGTTACGCCATTCTTAATATAGCCTAATAATAAAGCACAAATATGGGTCACAATAAGCTGCTTGCACAAATGACCTAAACAGCAATATATTTGTGGAGGGCGGTCTGGCAAAATCGCAGTTGCAAATAAACTCTGTAAGCGGTTACTGTGAAATCTGATAAAGCACACTTACACTCCAAGTAATAAATGCATGAAGACAACAGTTATTTCTAGTTAATTAAAAACATGGCAGTCGTTGATATTTCTGACCTACCTAGGTGAGATGTCACAGCCTTGGCGCATGAACGCTCCAAGAGAGAACCACAGGCTGTTGAATATGCCAAACTCGTTAGTCGACTCATTGGTCTGTATCTGCCCATCCTCGTACTCTTCAGTGTGCCACTCATATGGGCTGAAGCGGCTGACCAAGAACAGCACCACGCTGACACCAATGTAGGCAAAAACAATACACATCCAGATCTCATATGCCAGTGGGTCCAGGAAAGAGAAAACTCCTGGTTTGGATTTCTGAGGCTTCTTTATCATGATAGAGATTCCCAGGGACATGAAGGGTTTGGAGAAGTCAATCACCTCCTCTCGTACCAAAGTGATGGTCAAAGGAGCCACTGCAATGTCTGCTTTCTATCAAACCAAAGTACAAAATCAAGCAAAACAGGACAAAAATGATTAAATGTACTTTAATGGGATTTCACAACAATACCCCTTAAAATTAAAGAACCAGAATAAGTGGCATGTAGTGTTAATCAAGGTCTTAAGTGACCTGTTGTTAAAGATAACTCACCCCATACACTAACTCTCCAACCATCCCATTCCAGATTTTGGTCTCTGCATCTCTGGCTCCATATTTCCCATCACCCACTATTTTCAGTTGATATTTGAAGCCGCAGTGCTTTGCTATCTCCGCAGCCAGATCTACACAGTAACCCTCGTAGCGCTCATTGTCCACAAAAAGGTCGGCGTTCTTTTTCAGCATTACATATGGAGCTTCCTGAAGGACAGAGACAGAAACAGAAAACACTGTTCAGCACAAGAAGTTTGAATTACAATGTAAAAAGCAGCTTCAAAGACAAGGGCTTCACATGAGGGTGACAGGTCATTTTGAATCCAAGAGGGCACTGGTCTTAAACAAAGCACATCCTTGTTGCTGGTCTGGTGTTATTCTGGTTGTCAATCTGAAGCCAGAATTCATACAGAAGTGGCATGCTACAACAAAAAAAAAACTATCCTCTCCTTTCTGGGAAATAATATTATATAAAATAATATAATATATATATATAATATAAATAATATTATAAATATCATCATATCGCCAAATTAAGTCTAAATCAAATAAAGATATAAATGTTTATTGTGGCACCATATGTTGGACCAGGAGCGAACTGTTTCCCCATCTACTTAACAGCAGAAGGGAGACATTGGAAAGACAATTAAAGCAGTTTATACTTAATTATGCAGGCTTATATTATAATATTTACCAAGATGGTGGTGACAATAACTGTTTTGTTTTCCATTCCTGTTGTGTCGTTGGCAAAGACATCAGATTTGGTGACAGCCATTTTGTCAACTTCATTCCAGTATCCAATCTGTTGGGACAAAAAATCAATATTAGCCATGAAAGCAACATATGTATGATTAATCTTGGGTGCTAAGTGTGCTGCTTTACATAATGTGACCCTCAAATTTAACTAAACTATATATATATAAATCTAGAATTGAATTTATATTTAGACATATATATTTAACTTAATTTCTAGAGAAGAGGACAGACCACCCAGATGCTTACCTTTACAGGGCCGTTAGTCTTCAATTCCATGATGTTTACTGAGTAGTTGACTCGCTTGCCATGTTGATCAAACTGGATGTTACCTGTCAGGCCTTCCACACGCACCTTCAAGACAAAAAATCAAACATGTCATCCTCAAGCTGACTTTCAAAGTATGTACACTAAGACTGCTCTGTCACATGGAAACAGCTTTTTGATATGTTTGGTATAATTTATCATACTGCTTCTGACTGACATGGGGACAATTTGCAGAATTTCAAGAGCTAAAAAAAAGTCCCATAATCTGTCACTAATTCTAGATTCCTTAATAGTGAACAGATTCCAACATACGGTATTCCAGGAGGTCATCATCTTAGATTTCCATAAGAACATTCCACTAAAAGGATGAACATTTCCCTTTTATCTATGTCTCTGTCTCACTATGACTTGTCCATTTAAGCTCAGGAGTCTCTCAACCCTACCTAATGGCCATGAGGCACAGTGAAGATGGGTGTGCTGTTATTAAATGTGGTTTTATACTGAGCTAAAAAATTAGCAGAATAGAAGACATAAGGAAACTATCAGTGTCCAAATTGGATAGGAGACTGCAGCAAAGACACAGCATGTGTTGCGACACGCACAATATTCTCCATCTCTTCTCTAATTGGCAGTAGTTTTGTCTTGTGCCTTAGCTTGATGTGTGCATTTCATGTCTGTTGCTCTGTCTTTTATTTTCATATGTTTGATCCCAATCCAGTGACTTGTCTTGTCCTCATGGGGTAGCCAAAGACTGCTTATCCTCATCTTGTATATGCATATCCAGACTTCCTGGGTACCAGGTGATGGAATCAAAGCTAAGTACTGATCAAATTCTGGAGATGCTCTCTGAGAGTCTCTGAAAAAATCTCACCCTGGATACAGTTGACATCCCTCTCCATGATACCTCATAGCCAATAGGAAGAGTTCAGGGACTTTTCCCAAGCTCAGATAGACAAGTCATATGGGCAGAGATACAAAAAAAGGAACATAAATACTTGCACTCAGCATCTTGTCCGTTGGTTGATTGTTCCTATAGACATCCAAAATAACCATAAAGCCTTGTTGCAATGCCATAGGCATTTTTCTTTGAAATATTTGTTTCACTTTTTTGACAGATACTTTTTCTGAGTGTATATCCTCAGATACTGATAGTAGTTCCCACTGTGTTAATTTCAGATAAAGTAAATGTTTTCTGAATATGAATAATATATGAAGTCTATATATATATAAGATTTTTTTGAGATCTGTTATCAGTTGCTCTTGGCCTGAAAGGCAGATGCACCTCAATTTTGACTTGTATACCAAGTTCAGAAACAATAGCTACAACCTGAAAAACAAACAAAAAAATTCACTTTGGCTGTCAGGCTTCATTTCTCAACAGGAGTAAAGCTAATCTTGCCTTGCATCAAAGCTCAGAGGACAGACCTCTGTTTCTCTTCTGAAGAGTAGCTGTCAGTATATTTGTGTGCGTCCACATGCATGGTAAAAACGTCAGTCTTTAATCAATCTCTGTGAAGTACTTTCTGCCTTTGTGGGTGCATTTCCTAAAGGAGATCTGCTGTTACCATGGCAACAAGTCTTTACCAACAAAAGGACGTGTGTATGTGCAATGTGTTACCTGTTTCAGTGCTCGCTCTATCTCGACTCCCTGAGCCCAGGGTACAGCGGGATTAGCCAGGCAGTCACCATTGTTGGCCCTCCTGGTGAAATCAATGCGCTGTTTGTGCAGGTAGCGGAAGGCCTCCGTCATCACCTGCACGGCATCGTAGGTCAATGCTGATGTGTACTAGGGGAAGACAATGGATAAAGATGTTAAGAATAGTAAGATGTCAGAAATCTCTCTGCCTAACCCTAATCTCACTTAACCCTGATTTAGCTTATATATGTGCAATAGACTTTTGTTGTTCAAATAATGTATCAATGAACCAGATCCTACATGTTTCCTCACAAGAGCAATCATCTGCAGCTGAAAACACAGTTTTACTGCTGATTGATGAACATTTAGTACAGTGCCCCACTGTTTTAGGATGTTATGTAGCACTTTCAAGAAACTTAAACTACATGTTCGTGACCCTCTTGAGCAGAAATTAATGCGGTTGGGGTTGGAAGTAGTATTATAAGCCTTATCCTTTAAAGATGTAACTTTATATGTTGTTGCTCATAAATAGCAGTGACAGAGGTAAATATTTTAACTTTAAAGTTCTAACCTTAAATTCACATATCGAACAAATGAGGATAACCAACATGAGCCACTTTAAAAATAAAGTATCCTCCTCTGAAGTTCTACACACACACCATACCTCCTGCTCATTACCCTCCCTGTTAAGGCATCTTGTCCTTATCAGAGTGCATATTTTATGTCTGGTTCTGGTGGCCTTTTTTATTTTATATGTGTTGTATTTATGTTCTGTGCAACACTATGTTGTAAATGTCAGAGTGATTTTTCACCCAGACTTGAACCATTTGCAGCAGCCTGGCAATAAAAAAAAAATCTTGTTTTTTGGGATAATATTTTTGGTGATGGCTGATATTTCAAATGTGAGTAGTTTACAGTATCTCTGAGTTTGGAAATGAAGTGTGGGATGCATTTTCAGTTCCAAGAGAGCAGATATTAGTAACACCAAAGGGCTAGTATAGGCAGTAAATATAATAAATAAATAATTTCTCAATTCAATTTCACAACATCCTGATTTAATTTACATTGCATGCCTTTCAAATAATATAATTTGTATAAAAAATGCTAGCACTCAGCTCATGGGATGTTTGTTTGTGAAACAGTGCATGAGAATCTTTACTCAGAGATTTGTTTAATAATGCACACAGTGTGTATGTCTGAGTGTAAAGTTGGGCGATGCAGATGGAGGCAGCATGTTTTACTTTAAGGTTACAAAGACATTAGTGCAACTCAGGCACATTTAAGTGCTTACAAAGACATTTCCCACCAAGCAAATAAAGAAAAAGAAAAAAAAAGAAAAACACACATGCACTCAGGCATGCATGCATACTTAAACTCACCCTTATTTTATTGTCAGCACCAGGATACTCCTTTTCTTCTAGGGCCTCCCATCTCTGGTCAAACTTGGACACCAAAGGATCATCAAAATCAACAATCTGAAAGCCTGACACGTTGGCGCCGCCATACTGGATTTTGGATAGGTCCCCATCAATGAAACCCTGAAAACATCATTTAGACCCAGATTTTATCTCTCTATATGAGGGATTTTAAAAACATATAAAGTGATCACATGATCTGTAAACAAATAAGCTGTTTAAACTTACCAGATTGGCTATAATGTAGTGATAGCCTTTTACATGTCTGCCAATTGTGATGACCTGCATTGTTATGAGACACACAAAAAAAACCCCAGACGTATAAGCTCCCACTGGAATAAAGAAATAAGTCTCAGGCAAAGAAGATAGCACAATAAAAGTCTCTGAAACCAGTTCTTCAAATACAGTTTTAAAATGACTTACCATATGCATGACAGCTAATTTAAAGCTTCTTTCTGTTACTATTATTTTGGAAAACATTCATTATAATTCCTTGATAGACCAAGAGTGTGGCAACCAGAGATAAGACAAGTGTATAAAATAATAGTTATATCCAAACTACATAAATCTACCATCAAATTCAGACATTTTAATTTGTCACAATCACCCATAACACAGGTAACAGTCCTGGTTATTATCACGCAATAAAAAAAAAAGTGGCGTCAGTCACAAATACTGCTAGGCAGAGATATCCAATTCCAAATTCACCTACCTTATCAGTAAAGCAACAGAAAATAACATAAATATCTCAGCTATGTACCATTTTAGTATCTCATAAATGACACACCTGAAACTAATCCTGCTGCTTGACTGGCACCTCCGTTTGTCAGGACCGCCACTTAAAGCATATTTGAATAATAATGTTGCGTATCTCCTACGTAAATGTCTTTGACATGAAGCAAGGAACTTCCACCTGAATGGATTCTGTTTTTCCCCGATAAACAGGCACCGAGGCTGTGGGCATTGATTTCATTCAGCATTCAGTTAAACAGACGTTGGCATGCTTTAAATGGTAATCGATAAGGCTCTCTCTCGGGTAAAAAGTGGAGTAAAAAAAACATGTTTATGTGCATCTGTTTTGCCTTTAATTGGAGTGTTGTTTATAGCCTGAATGAACAATTAGTGTAATTGTTATGGTGCCTTTCTGCATCTGCTGGACTGCTGGGTCCATGTGACAAGGTTGTTTTTCTAAGTGCTGTTTCAAAAGCAAATATTTTGGTTGAATATCACTTTTGTCCTACAGGAGAAATTAAAGGACAATAGGGTTGTTAGCATTTCCTGCATTCACTTACTTTAAAAAAAATACTGCAGACAATTTCCTACACTTCCTTATTTTCTCTTCTTCTTGACATTAAATATTATGACGAAATACAAAGAACATTGTGCCAATTATATGCTTTAATAGTGTTAAATCAAGCTTTAATTTCAGGGACTGTAAAAGTGTCTCGGTTTGGTTTGTCTATTGACTTGACTGAGATATGATTTCCTTAAAGCAAGACTATAAAACTCTTGAAAGATTGGAAAACACATTCTTGATCTTTCGCTTCTCTTGAAGTAAATTGTGTAATTCATAAGCAATACAATTTACCAATTCTCAATCCAATGCAATCAGGGTGTTTTCTGCCACAGCCTTACGTGGTCTGGTATGACCAGTAGCATATGGTGACCATTTAGCAAAAGTTACACAGTCTCATTTTCAGGTGGGTCCTGATTTAATCACATTGTTGAGAACCAGAAAGCACAGTGAGTGTAGATTATGATGATCTTTCCATTTCATTGCTTTCTGAACCAAATGCGATAACTTTGACTTTGATGATCCAGGAAGGTTCCCAAACCATGCATTCATAACATATCTGATTAAACTCTCCAAAACAGCCTAATAAAATAAAAATGTACAGATGTAATCTATGTAATAAATGCATTCTCTGGAGGTGTGAGATTATGAATATTCCAGGTTGATTACAGTGCTATCAATATGGACACCAAGATACTTATAGGACTGAACTGGTGTAATTGGCTGGTTATGTATAACCACCGGACTGTGATCACCAACTTCTTTGGGAGGTTTGTATCATTATGCCTATATAGTAAACTGGGAATCTGACTACTTGAAAATATAGTTGTGTGAGTGCCTGGATGACGACACATAAGCATGGATCTGTATACAATGTAAAAAAAATAGGTAAGCTGACACAGCCTTGTGGAGCTCCAGTACTGATATTTTACTGATAAGACAGACCAACACCCTGTCCAGAGCAACACATTCTCAATCCCAACTCGTCACATATGGACACTTTTTAATGCCCTGGGTACCCCTTTAGCATCGTTTTTTTATGTGTAGGGCTCCACGGTCAAGTTAGCAACCAAATGTGCTGCGCCCGGTCAAGTTAGCAATAATAAATATGCATCCTTTCAAATTAAAACTAGTGGTTAATGTCATGAAACGCCACGTTGTTAACATTAGCCCTGTAACATGACACTACAGAGCTTCCCCCATGCATTGAATTATGATGCTAAGTGTTCAAATCAGAGCTAAAATTTAAAAAAAAGCAGCAGAGCATAAGCAGTACTTGTCCTCAAGATGTTTTTTAAAAAGTGCATAATGGTAGTATTAGCATAAGCTGTGTACATAAGTATTGGTGAAACGACAATAAATCTAAATTGAACATTAGAAAGTAAACAGGTCCGATGTAATATAACGTTAGCTGGCTGCCCTGCCTGCATCACTATAGGCTAGTAAACAAATCGCTCCACATTTATTTTTTACTGTTACATCCTTTCTTGAAGGCTAAGTCAACACTTTGACATAATAATGGTACACATGATAGTAACATGGGTCACGTTTGTAAGGTGAACAGTGAACTGAAATGTGGAAAGCGATACAACTTTGCACCGGATAACATTAGCAACTGCTTGGCGTTAGCCTGTGAGCTAACTTGACATTCTCCATCACCTTTCTGATGTTCACTGTGTTTTACTCAACATCATCTGAATCTCGTTTGGTCTATTGTGTTTCAGCACATAAAACTTGATTGTTGTTTTCATTCTTTTGTGAAGTCTGTGTTTTGCTGGGAGACGGTTGTTTTATGGTGTTAGTGGACTGCATGTCATTAGCTGCGGTGTTGTCGCTGTAGTCTGAGAGCCTGAGGAGTGCGCACAGGGCTGCATCCGACCCAGTGTCCTCACATTAAAAGCAGAATGCTGGTAGATGCAAGCAACAGAGAAAACAGGCGTGTGCTTCATTTCTAAGTGAGTTTTGAGCCCATTGACAATAAGTAATTTCATTGAAAAACTACATACAACCCTCTAATATTAATGTTAATAATAATATCAATATTATTATTAATAATAATCATAATAATAATACATTTGATTTATTTAGTGCTTTTCTAGGTACTCAATGACACTTTATAGGATCATCCGTACACCATCCTTCTCTCTTCTATAAGAAAACTATAATGGGTCTAATTTGCTGTTCACATCTGCTTTCAACATAGACACCACACATTTCTCAAGACATTCCATCACAACTGATGTAAGAGCCACCGGTCTAAAATCATTGTTTTCAGTTGGATGGGCTATTTTAGGGACAGGAATAATTACAGTCTGTTGAAAAACAGGGCACATGCTGGTGTTAGCTCTTCTGCACAAGTTTTAACAAGAAAAGGTAAAATGTCTGTCATGTCCCATAGCCTTCTTTAACGAAACATGTTTGAATAGAATGATTGAAATAAACTCCGCACTCTACCTGATCCATGATGTCTTTTACTTTGTCCTGTTCACAGTCCAGGATCACCCTCCTCTCTTTCTTGTTCTCCAGATCTTGGAACAGTGAGCGGTAGGCCTCATCCTTCCTCTCGTCTTTAAGGTTTCCCACATTGATGGCTGTCACCTGCCACTTCCTCTCTGCTGCTGTGTCAAGAACAACCTGCAGCGTTGTCAGGCCTGAGGATGGAAAGAACGTGGATTCAAAACAATATGCACACTCTCTGTCTGACTTATTCATGGTATCCTTTGGGATTGAAGACTTTTGGAGTTTTAGAGACATCCTGCTGACAAATGGGACCAAAAACGTTTTCGCACATTGGAAAGGTAGGGATAAAGAAGATATAATGCACAGTATCTGTCTCTTTGTTGCCCTTTCTGCTGAAGCAATGCATTTAATTCAAGATTTCCCTAAAAGAATGGTTGTAGAACATTTTGTGTGCTTATAGTATGGGCACTGCCACATACTTTAGACATAGCCACAAACAAGGGAAGTCATGGTGAAAGAGCAATGAGAGAAGCAGAAAAAAAAGAACATAAACTCAAAACAAATTATGTAGCAGACAATTCTTATTCACAACCATTGTTGAACATTTTATTGCAGATTGGCTGCATTCACTGTCTGCTTAGTCAAGGATGTTTTACAGAGACTCAATGCCTTATGTAAAGAGCTCATCATGATGAATCACGGGTGTTCTGGCATGAACCTGACCAACATGTGGGAGGAAAGTGGGTCTAACAATACACTTGACTGCGTCAATACCAAAAGTTTTATATTCCTGATTTATGACTGCAGTTTTGAACAGAATTATTCGAAAACAATTTCACACAACAATCTCAACTTACAGGTCCACTTACTTGCTTGTTTTCACTTTATCACATAGCTTTCATCAGCATATAAAGCTCCATTGCCATGGAACTATAGATGTTCAAACTTTCCATTATTTTCATTACTTCTCATTATTCTGAGGACTATTTACAAAGTGAAGAATAAACTTTCAAGCTCAATGTTTGAGCCAACATGGAGAAGTCCAGAAGTGGATGAGTGTATGATATGGTCAAAAGCTCCAAAACAAGTGAAAAAACTGACTTTGAAGCACTCTGCCAGGCTGGATGCAACTATCCCTGTTTTTTTGGAGTGTGGGTGAGTTATAATAAAACATCAGAAATTACATCAGAACCATCCTATGCAGTATGCATGTAAGTGTTTAATCTTTACCCAAAACAGAAAAATAACATGATACACTGAAGAATAGACATATTATGTCACATCTGAGTAATTCATTTACATGTAACAATGTCTGTTAAAGGCAAAGACTACCCATTCTAAAACTTATATTTCTAACACCCTCTCTATCTAGTCTCACAGCTGAATCTCTCCTTATATTGATCCCTGGTCTGCAGCAGGCAGTTGGAGAGCAGTTTGATAAAAGGGTCGAGTGTTTCATTCAGCCTTGCTACAGCAAGGTGAATTACAGATGTAATCAATTTCATGCGACACAGCGGTGGTTTTATGATGGTGGGGTGGAAAATGGAGGCTTGCAGTTTTATCTGAATGAACTATACATCATTATTACCGTGAGGTCGTAATGGTGTGGTTACATTTGACTGTTTCATCAATGCTTATTAAATTATATAATTCAAATTTAGAGTGATTAACAGTGACGTTAAAGCAAGGACAAAAGGAAAATGTTAGAGTAAATGTTAATTCTGCATCAGTGGTGTTTAAGGTTACATTAATTAATAAATACATTTGACAAGATTAGTGTCTATGAACTGTGTGTGAGGGTGTGGCTGCCACTGAGTTAAGACCCACAAAATCATTATAAGATCACTAGACTGCTGTTTATAGAATTCTAATTATTTGGCTTACTTTTTCGAATCTGCTGTACAACAGTCCACTCTAGATATTATCCTCTTTGTTGCTGATCTAAATGATGCTGATCAGACTACTGATGCATATTACTCTTGCATAAGAATGGCTTAATGACACTTTTGTTTAGAATGATATGTCATGGCTTGCAGCCAACATTATGCCAACCAATATAACAGGCATGACACCACCACAGCACTGGAAATTAAAGATCTAACCCTAAATTGCCCTAGATTTAAAAGGTCACGGGAGAATAAGGTGACATGAACTAGCGTGCAAAGTAGAATTATATTATTCAACAATTTGAGAAGGCATTGAAGTAATCACAACTGATATACATTCACCAGATACAGAGCAGCATTAGCATTCATTTTCTGTTTCTGACCACCTGATAAATGTAAACCCAATATTCACACTCCTTTTAGCTCTGTTTTGCTTTCCACTTACTCCTGAGTGAAATATCTGCTTTTTTAGCTGTTACATGCTCCACTGTGTTCACCATCTAAGGCTAAGCTCTGACTGTAGCCACCTGTTGCCACAGCAACTGGCTGTGACCACATGATGAGTGGCTGGCTTTACCTGGCTGTGGAGATGGCCACAAAAAAAAACACTGATTATTTCAACTTTAAGGTTAGAGCCTAATGACAGGCAATTAAACACTTAATGTTAATGAAAAGATCAATGCTGTAGTTAAAAAATGATTTTAATTAGGTCTGTGAGGGGTCTACTGTTCACCACTTAATGATGGCGTCGCGGATGGGTGTCTCTGTGTTTTGGTGCACGCTGTTTTGTCTGTAAATTCAGTTTTCTGCTGCGTTACACAGAGCTGTCTCACCACAGAATAGTTAATGAACATCAAGGAAACAACGCCAGCGGATCTATTTAACTTTTCATGTGTCACAAGTGGAATTATTGGACATTCTGTTGAAAGGCGCTCTCACCTTTGCTCATGCAGTGAAACAACGGAGGAGAGGGGAAAGTCTCTTACACACTGTTACTGGGAATATTTCCCTCCAACATGCGCTCACAGTGCAACAAACTGGATGAACTTCAGCTACTGGTGGGGAAAACAGTGACTTTTATTCATTTATTCATTAATTTTACATCAACAGCGGCTGATGTAACCATGTAACAGTGATTCAACAGCACTGTTCTTCTGATCTGGAATCTTTGTCATGATCTGTAAAAGTCTACTCCCCCGGTGTGTTTGCTTCATTTACTTTGGTCAGTGTTGACATTTCACCGCAGGCCAACTTGCAGTAGGCACAGCGCACGCTCGCTGACCACGTACTGTTTGTGGAATGGACAAATCCGGACTCTTTAGTTATTGTCCTTGTGACTTAAACAAGTGAAGTGGAGACAGGATCAAGTTTAGGGAGTCAAACGATGACTGACACTCCCCTCTATCAAGAGGCTGTGGTCTATCAGGACCAAAACAATAACAGTTTCATTCCATCTGCAGCTGGCCTCATCAAGTAAGTAAATAAGTAAGTAAAGTTTATTTGTATATCACCTTTCACAGATAAAAATCACAAAGTGCTTCACAATAAAATGTAATACAATACAACAAAGTAAAATACAATGCATAAGAAAGTTTAAATACAGATGGAAAGCATAGAACCTACTTGAATAGCAGTGTCTTCAGTTGCTTTTTAAAATAATAAACAGAATTCACACAATGTAGAAAGGGAAGCAATGCATTCCACAGCCTAGGTGCCACTGCTTAGAATGAACGATCCCCTCTGGTTTTAAAATGAGTGTAGGGAACCACTAACAACCTCTGACCTGATGACCTCAGGCTACGGGTATGAGTATGAAGCTGTATCAGCTCAGAGATGTTGGGAGGAACTTGACCGTGCAGGTCTCTAAAAGTAAGAACCAGGACTTTAAATTGAACTCTATACTGGACTGGTAACCGGTGAAGTGCAACTAAAACAGGTGTGACGTGCGCTCTTTTGTTTATGTGAGTTAAAAGCCTTGCAGCAGAGTTCAGAACAGCCTGGAGACGGTAAAGATCCTTCTTGCTCAACCAAGTAAAAAGACTGTTATAGTAATCTAAACGAGAGGAAATAAAAGCATGAATGATCATCTCCAACTCACCCCTTGACACCAGTGTTCTTAATTTGGATATATTCCTTAGTTAGAAGAAACAGTTTCTGACTAATTGTTTAGAATGCTACTCTAAGGACATCGCAGAATCAAAAACAATACAGTGCTGAATAATTTTGCACGCCCAATTTTTCAGTTTTTTATTTGTTAAAAAAGTTTGAAATATCCAATAAATTTCGTTCCACTTCATAATTGTGTCCCACTTGTTGTTGATTCTTCACAAAAAATTACAGTTTTATATCTTTATGTTTGAAGCCTGAAATGTGGCAAAAGGTCGAAAAGTTCAAGGGGGCCGAATACTTTCGCAAGGCACTGTACCTAAGCTCCTGAGGCTCGGCTGGACAGACGAGCCTAAGTCACCAATATGGTGTTTAACCTGAGGGATTCTACTTCCAGGGGCGCTAATCATTGTTTCTGTTTTCAAGGTGTCACATAACCACTAAAATATGTCACTGAATTGACTAATTATCTGTCCTAGAGTAAATATATACAAAAGGAACAGGATGGGTCCCAAGACAGAACTCTGAGGTACCCCACACAACAACCCTGCAGTTTCAGACATGATCTGATTTACATAAACATTAAAACAAGGCCCGAGACCTCCACTGATACTGACGCTCATACCCCCGAACCCACCACTTTAAGATACATACTGTAAATGTTTGCACATATAAATCCGATGTTGCATATCTATGCACAAATCACCTTTGTACATATATTCTTTATTATGCTTTAATATTTTTTCTACCTTTTCTGTTTTACATTTTATATTTATATATTTTATGTTTATTGTTATGCACCAAGTCACCCTACTTGGCATTAAAGCTGATTGTGATTCTAATTAATGGGCTCATTATTTTCTGCTTTTACACTGAGTATTTGATGTAAATAGTGAGGTGCAAAATCAAATTTCTAAGGATACTGAGCTTTAATATGAATGATGACCAAAGACCCAGGTTGTAAAAATGTATTTGCTTTTCTTTCCTCTTTATTCTTTCCCTTTTTTGTTCCTATCTTTTTGATCCAACTGGCAGTACTGAAATATCAAAGATTTGGTGAGATGCATTTCTAAAAGTCTGTCTGAGAACATATCTGCAGTGAGCCAAAGGAATGCAAAAAAGAACGCTCAGAGCGCCCACAGACATACATTAATTATCTAAACTGACTTACTGACAACAGCTGACAATGGTGGTGTTGGTTCATCCATTAGTCTCAATGTGCTAATAGAATTTATTATAACCAGTGGCAACTCTATTGCTTCTTCTCCCTCAGCTCCATCTTTGACTGAGAAACACCCACACACACATCCTTGCATCATTTACCCACCTGCTCAGTCACTTACAATCTCTCTCTCTTTCTCTCTCTCTGTCTCTCTCCACACTTCGGTTGCCATGGGAATGAGTTCATCACACTGACCTAATTAGACAGCCATGCAATGATGAAATATGCACAATAGGCCCTTTAGTGCCATTGTGGATGTACAGTAGAGACAGCGGGTCAGAGTTAGGATTAGCATGAGGACAGTCTAAAGCAGCTGGTTGACACCTGCCCTTTGATTTTGGAGAGGTACAGTATTTGATTCTGCTGTCAGTAACAGCAATGCTGACTTGGAAGATTAGCAATGGATTCTGTGAGGTGAGGAAGAAGAGCATGTGGAAAGAAATGAGAGGGAGGGTACAACATAAGGGCAACATTGTAGATAGATCAAGTGAAGACTATGTGTGCGAGGGGGAGTTTCAGTGATGAAAAACAATTGAGAGTTAACAATAATACAGGGCGGAAATGCTCTAAATTCATCTAAGCTATTGGCACTACACAGCCTAAACACTAGTGTATAGATAGCATACTTGTGATCCCACTTCTTTGAGTAGATTCACTTCCTATTACCTTAAGCCACCCAGGGAATTATTTTAATGTTCTGGTAAGCCATCTTTGGGAATTCTTTAAGTATCATTCAACGGCCTCAAAGTGCTTTTTGAAAGTGATCCCCAAACTCCTCATTTTAGTGTCCTGAAAATAAAAAATGTTTCATTCTATAATAGGAAGTAATAAAGGGGCTTAAGAAGTGTAACCTTAAAGCTGAGCATCCCTATATGACAAAATGAAAAAATACTTCCTCTATTGTAACTGGATAGTATTGAGGTCTTAATTCTATTCTTCCATTGCAGTAACAGTATTAAAACTCTATCTGCAGAAGAGATTTCCTTTTCAGTGCTGGATGCTCCCTTTGTGCTGCAGGAGACTACATTGTTCACCAAGGGCACAAGTCACAGAATCACAATTAGCAGACGACTGAATGAAATTACTTACATGACACAGCAAAGCAAGTTAGCGCAGAAGAAGCTGCAGTTATTGTCTTTACGCTTTACACTTGGCCTTCTATCACTCTGCTTTCTGCCATTTTACAGTGACATGTTGTGTGATGTTCAAACACTAGATGTGAAAAACACCAAAATGTTAAGGCTGAGAATGTATTGTGTGTAGAACCATTCAGACATTCAGTCTGCTAAATATATTAAAATTTTCATACCTATAACAATGTTGAATAGAAAAAATCCTTGAAGAAAGGGATCAAAGAATAGAGAGAATAGATTTAAATACGAAGTAAGTCTGGTTATTATAATTTGAAGTTGGATAATTTTTCATCTTTGACTGCCTTGCATAAAATCAATCCATGATCTTGCAGTATTGCAATTGCAGGTGCACAGGCTTAGCTTAGAGACACTTTTAGTTCTGATAACAAAATTTGATATAGATAGAGATTTTTTTAAATCAATTATTGCTGTAATAAAGACTTTTTGTTTATGTTATTGACATAAATTAATAAATTAATTTTGAGCCGCAACTTCGAAGCATCTCTTTATTGTCTTGGGAAAGGTTGCGACTGATAAACCGGGATGTTGGTGATTCTTAACATTGTTATAATAATAATAATAATAAATTTTATTTATAATGCACTTTACATTTCAGGGAAATCTCAAAGTGCTACAGCAACAAGGGGTTAAAAACAGTTCCAGAAAATAACAATCGCAATAAAACACCGTAACAAAAGATTTAAAACCATGACTGTTAAAAAGCCATTTGAAATAGAAAAGTCTTTAGGCCCTTCTTAAAAACCTCCAGAGTTTGTGGGGCCCTTAGGGGCTCTGGGAGGGCATTCCAGAGCCGTGGGGCGACTGCCTGGAAGGCCCTATCTCCCATGGTGGAGAGTTTAGTCCTTGGTTGGTGCAGGCAGTGGGTAGAGATGGAGGAGCGGAGGTTTCTTAAGGTGGTGAGTGGGGTGAGGAGTTCACTGAGGTAGGCAGGGGCAGTTCCATGTATGCACTGGTGGGTAAGGAGACAGATTTTATATTGAATTCTGTATTGAATGGGCAGCCAGTGGAGGGATTTCAGGACTGGAGTGATATGGTCATATTTGCGCCTCCTCGTCAGGACCCGGGCAGCGCAGTTCTGAATATGCTGGAGCTTTTGCAGTCTCCTGCCAGGGATCCCGATGAGGAGGGCATTACAGTAGTCCAACCTGGAGGAGATAAAGGCATGGATCAACTTCTCAGCATCTAGTTGTGAGAGGGAGGGGCGGAGTTTGGCGATGT
>NC_060168.1:26819538-26855503 GCF_021292245.1 Micropterus dolomieu | reverse complement strand
GTAATGTTGGATTTTAATAATGATGTGGGGAGAGGGTCCAGTGAGCATGTGGAGGATTTCATGCACCTTATGATCCTCTCCACCTCTGTCTGAGAAATACCTGAGAAAAGAGAAAATGTCTTTAATGGGTTTGTGGGACTAATTTTGGAGGAGGGTGAAACTGTGGCAGAAAGGTTGGATCGGATTGAAGCTACCTTGTTGGTGAAAAAGTCCATGAACCTATTGCACTGGTCTGTACTGGTGTCAAAATGTGCATATGTGGGAGGTTTGAGAAGAGAATTTATTGATGCAAACAGCTGTTTTGAATTTCCAGAGCACTTTGAGATTTTTTGAGAGAAATATTGAGACCTGGCTGTGGTGAGTGCTTTGCAGTATGATTTTGGTGTTCACGGTAGGCCTGTTGATGTACATGTAGGCCACTGGAGGTGAATTTCCGTTCCAGGGCACGGCCAGCCGTTTTCATCCTCCGGAGCTCTGTTGTGTACCAAGGGGCTGACCTGGAAAAAGTAACTGTTTTCGTTTTGATTGGTGCATGTAAATCAAGAATATTGTAGAGGCTGGAATTATAGTGGTCAACAGAGCCATTAACTGATGCGAACTGTGTGACTAGTGAAATTTGCTGTATGTCTTGGTTGAAGAGGGTGGTGTCTATTGCTTTTAAATTTCTGAACCGGATTTGACGTTTTGTTTTATGGTAGGGACTTGCTAGGGGCACTTCCAGGGAGATAACCTTATGATCAGACACGCCCAAGTCATAGACTCTCATGTTGGTGATGGGGGCGATGTCTGTTATTGGGGGCGGTGTCTGTTGTATAACTTGTGAATAGATAATCACCAGTTTAGATCTACTAACCAGGTAGGTACTGTATGTGTGTATGTGAGGGTAAATGGGGATTATCTGTATCCTCAGTATAGAGCACCATTGTCCCAGAGGCCAACAGTACAATAGTGGGTAGCTCCCAGATGAGAATGTGAGTTTACTGTGTGAATGTAAAGTTGTGCAGAGGTGAAAAAGATCAGATGTGAGAAACAAATAACTGTAAGTAAAACCTTGGATAACACATGGTTATGGCGTGGGAGGAATAGAATATGCCTTAAGTATTTAGGGCTTCTCAAAAAGATTATTTGTTATAATACCAAAACTGGTTGTTGCAAACACAAATCTCAAAATTTGTTAAAGACCATTACAAATTGTTTGTAATTTCTTAAAATTTGATATACTGCCTCCCAAATCCAAAACCTTCCCTTTTATTAATTTTGGTGCAGTTTGTGGTGCTTTCTGTTGATGCAAAAAATTCTTAAACTTAATCTTTCTACATTGTAAATTAAATTAAATATAAATTATAATGAAAAATTATAATAAGAAACTAATGAAAGTTCATGTAATACAATACAAACTCTTTGGTAAGATACACTCTGGTGGCTGGGGAATCATAAAAAGCCTATCAGAAGAAGCCCAGCTCATTTCCAGTTTAAGGGTTCAGATGCAAGGCCGAAGATTTGGTCTTAACATTGGAACGGGACCACCCGATCTGAAACATATGACTTCACTCCATAGATAATGTGGACAAGTTTGCTCAAATTCTGGTAGGGACAATTCTGTCCCAAGGTATTAGTAGAGACATGTCCCTACCGTCCAAACCTACACCCTTGGTTATATGTCATGACTTCAGAAGTAATTGCCTACAGAAACTGGGCACACAGTTTTAGCTGTGAAGCCAGATGCAGCTTTTATAGTACTCAGTATTCATATCATAAATACATAAAGGAAATAAATCACGCCTCTATGTAACAAGTGTGAAAGTCCACAGTTGTAGGGCACATCACCTCTACTGTATGTCAAAGATGACTCTGACTGCCTCCCCTACCTCTGATGTTACATAAAACAGACATTCAAACATAAGAGGTGCTATAGCTGATGTATTGTATGTGACAGGCTGTTTGTCATGAATCAAAACTCCCTTTACCTAGATTTATATGTGCTTTGTTACACGTATAGTTTTTTGGATATAACAGGTGGTTATTCTGAAATAATCAGTTTGAACATAATCTTTGGACTGCATGAAGTCAAAGCATTGCCCCCTTTTTTGAACGAGACACATCAAAAGTGGGCAACAGCAAGAAATGTAATTCCATGTTGGGGAATAAGAAAAGGTGCTTTTCAAAGAGACAAAATGGTGTCCATGACTTACCTCGATCACTGTCGTACAGGTAGGCAAACTTGTCCCACTTGTAGTACTCGATGAGGCTGAGGAGGGGCCCCTTGATATCAGGTCTCATCTGGATGATAAACTGCTGATTTCCATCCAGAGGGAAACTGGGCGTTATGAATGAGACATGGAGCGTCCCACAAAATGATGTGATGGTGTTGACAGACTTCTTGTCGTAGAATCCGAAAATGGCATACACTCCTCTTGAGAACTGTGAACAGACTGTAGAAGAGGATAGAGGTTTGTTAAGGTATGCTGTTTGATCTTTAACACAGATCCTCTACATCTTGATGTCTATTGGGTAAAAATGTCCTTGTAGTGTTTTCTTCATGCAAGGAATTATTTTGTCAGAACAATTAAATTTTCGCTTTTTTAAAAACAAACTCTTCCGACATTTGTTTGTGATGCTTTCACAGCTCTCTGCCATAACTGCCATAACAAAACAATGTATATATCCAAGAGCTTTATTGCAGTCCTTTAGTGCACATTAGGGCTGCACACAACTATTAAGGGACGTCTCTTCTGTTTCTTCTTCGGCAGATTAATGGATAGCTTTCCATATCCTCTGCCATGAGAGAGCTCATATTCAACAGTAACGATCCACTGTACACCAGATTTTTTGATACAGTGGGATTAAGAGATGTTAAGTATGAATCAAGCATTTACCAAAACCGCAAATTCATTCTTCAAGTAGGATATCCACGATGTGCAGTAATGTTGTTTTGTGTTTGATTGCTGCTCAGACAGAAAATGATTTCATGAGTATATGTCTCAGGGCTGATATACTACAGTGTTCTGTTTCACCACCACCTATTAACAGTAGATGTGTCCACAGTGGTTTATATAACATCCTTAATACATATTCTTTGGAGGTCATTTAACCTAAATGACTGCCTTTGTTAGGAACATTTTAGGGTACGCAATGACGACTATGTGTGTTTGCATCAGATTATTTGTATTATATCCTCATCTTGTTGACTGTGGAAAATCATCTTTGTTCAATAATTCATGACTCATGCCCAGGTACATACACTATAGTACCTTTGCTGACTTCTAACATTCCTTATGCACAGACCAGAAAAGGGCACTGTGGACTGAAGGTAAACATGAGTGCTGAATGTTTCAGTAATCCTGAGGTTGCAGGCTGTTTCTCAAACATTGTACTGGGGTCAGCACATGTTGCTTGTAAATGTGTATTGATCAAAACTAAGTAAATCAGGCTTACTGACTTGGACATATGTGTCCTCCAATGGAATTAAACTAATGAGTCATTTCCTTTTTCCAGAATATAACTGGGATAACCTGCTGACAAAGGGAACTAGAGTAAATGTATTGGAATGAGATAACAGCCCTAATGTTTCACACATACACCCACAGTGAGTATTTTAACCAAATCCAGTTACCCTTGATTTTCACCCACCATGGATGACTTCACTGACATACACACAATGAGTACTCTTTACAGCCACTTTCTTGTACTGTTAAGCACTGAGCAGCTTCATTAGTGAAGTTTGGGTCGAAATTAACAGCTCATTAAAATTTGTCTCTGGCGAATGAATCAAGCAGCCTGCAGTATTCGGTCTTTGTCTTCATTCTCAAACTTTGTCCCTGCTGAACAAGACAGACTCACTTGGACCATGAAGAGCTTAAATTAAACTAAAACAAATTCCTCCTGTCCAAAGGAACTTGGAGGAGTTATATTTTGGGCACCCATGGTTCCTGAAATAAATGTCCCATTTGTTGTATAGATAATGGTACAGTGAGTGACCAACAATTGTATCACTTTAAAGGCTTGGATGGACATGAAACTCTGTTTTAATCATCAATACAAAAGACAAGCATCTGCATTAGAAAATACCTGGTTCTTTGATAAAAAAAAGTGTTTTGTTCCCACTACAATGACTAGGATTTCTGAGTTTGCTACAGCTCTGATTCAGGCCTCTTCTCCATAGCAACACCATGCTAAAAAGTTACACTGTCACACTGCCTTCTCTGATTAAAAGCACATCTAAAGTGTGTACTTTTCCACCTGCAACCATAAACCAGACCAGCACATACAGGTAATCCATAAGCCAGGCCCCTATTTGGGGATAGCAAACTGATCCTATACATTCATGATTACAGTTTTGACAAGTTTGTATGTATTAATTTCACCCTAAACAAACCTTTGTTTAATAGACATGTCTAATAGTTATTTTGTTACCTTGCTTGAACCTGAGCCTTTTTGATATTTTAATAAATTAAGGTTGATCAGTCAGCCTTTATGTCCTTGCAGTGTTCCCGTCCAAGTGGATCAATGACCCAACACAGTGGCCAGATATTTCTTATTCGGATATCTATACACATACATACATATTTGACTGAATCACCAGACTGAGATTTAGTTTAAAATGACAGTCTGATGCTGCTGTATGCTGTACGACTGTATGACTGTACTCCAGCAAGCTAGCTATCTCCAGTAGTAACTGTCACCAGCATCATTTACAATTTACCACACTGACAGTGAATATTCACTTCTTATATGCCTCAAATCTCATTGTGAAAGCCTTGGTAATTAATACAATTGTTTTTAGTTTCTTATTCAGCATGATTTAAATGACAGAAGCTACTTCATATTCATTGTCATCAAAAATAAATCTAAAATGCTGCCAGAATGAAGAATAATCATTCTCTGGAGAGGATCGGATCATCACCAGGAGTGGATGGGTACAGGTTATTCTCCATATACTGTAAAACCTGGGGGTTCAAAAGGGTTAACACTTGTTGACACTATGCCGTTCTGGTCTATACCCAACAGTGTTGTGAGTGAGATTGTTATTTGTTCACTTCAAACGCAGATTTTCTACTGAGCTATTCACCCAAACCCCATAATCAAAATCTTCTCCATCCTTAAGGCTAGTTCATCCCCTGCTGCCTTTTAGCCCTCAGAGTCTCGAAACATGCAGAGCTCATCAAGAATGGGCCAAAATCAGGGGGGCACAGTCAGCTTTCATCCACTGCCAGTATTCGTGTGCTTCCAAAATCTTTACTGAGCCCCCGACTCGAGCAATTAAATGTTCACAGTCATCCGAGACAAACCGTTAACAGCAGTCCCATCACCTCCATCAGTCTGTGGCACCATCCCTAATCTTTTTAGCAGATGACAGTGGCTAGTAATGTAGCCACAGAGAGATCAGACCTCACTAATCCAATTTCATTTTTGTCTAACTGGGAGCTCATAGAACCCAAAGTGTGTCGTCTGTTAACTGTAGTCTAATAATGATGATTATACAGAAATTATTCTGTATAATTCAATGAAGGATGAAACATTCCTCAGAGGAGAGTTTAGGTTACATCTTAAACAAGTCATGGCACTCGTATTTTGTGTGGCAAAGCATGATAATAATGGGACTTCTAACTTTCTCTATGTTGGCAAAGCTCACATTTGAAGGAAACAAAACATCATATCCTATTGGACATCATAGAACATAATAAATAAATTCTAGCACTGCTCATTGCCACCCCTAAAACTAATAGAGCTGTAGTGTTTCCTTCTGTCTCTGTGTCATGTCTGTCCATTGTCATGTTTCTAGGGCTTTCTTTGCTGACACTCTCTTGCTGGTGAGCTTGCTGAGTTTGCCCAGGATTAAAACTCTCTGAGCTCATGCTTAGAGACTGGATATCCCCATAACTATGCTGTGGCTTATACGGGATCAAACAGTTTGACAACATGTTACTTTATTACCATATGGTCATTTACATCCAGAGCTCATGCACTACTCATTTCTCAATGCAATGACTGCTCAGGGAGGAATTTGCTGGCTCTGAAATATGACAGCAAAAGAATGAAGAGCAAGAGGTTTTTAATGGGCGAGACATCTACGTGTGCCTCGTCAATATGGAATTTAAAAATGTTCAATTAAAGAAGAAAAGCCAGTCACAAAAAGTCACTTACAAACAGTGAGGATTGCAGAAAAAGCCATTATGCCTCTGTCACATCTGACTGCTTTTCAATGAAACAAGAGACTATTTGCCCTCAGAAATCCCCCTATAAACACAGAAAAAAAGAAGCAACTGGAGAAATCTTATCTTTTAGTGTTGACGAAGTCCCCCTAATTAGGCACCAAGAGTAAAATGTTGAAACAAATCTTATTATTGCTAACTGCTGGGTCTGTAAGCTGTGGGATGGACCTAGATTTTCCTCTATATATTTATGTTAAAAAAGATTTTTTTTAAAAGCAGCACTTAATCTGCGAATGTTCAAGTAAGATAAACACACTGTCGACTTGGGAACTCATAATCCTAACATTGTAGTCACAGACAATAATGCATAGCGCATAATATATGTGTCTGTGTTAGGTTGTGGTTGTTGGAGCTGGTTGGTTTAAAAATTCCTCTAGAACATGTTGAATGGTTGAATTAAATGAACCTTTTGATAAGGATAATGTAAAACATAAAATGTATTCGTAAGACAAAGCTTTATATGTAGATCAAAAGCTACATTTAATATATCTCTAAATTATATTATTTGAAAAAAAGGAATAATAAGAATTGCATTTCAAAAGTACACATATATTAACAAACAGGATGTATTAGCAGAGCTGACTAAGTTCAATCTTTAAAAATCTTTTTGATTTTTACTTATTCATTTACTGGTTTATTCATTTATATTTTTAGTTTTATGACTATTTATTTATGAGCCTGGTTGGGACATTCATGCAAAATGCAGCTTTTGTTTTGTTTTTTTGCAGAATATGGTTATTATATTATATTAAATTTTCATTGATGGGTTGATTTGATATAGATAATTATACATTTTAAATATTTGACTAAAATATATGCTTAATCTTACTTTGTGAATAGTAAATATAATTAAGGTAGAAAAACATTATTTGCTGTCTATATTTCTCCAAAGTAACACTGAAAGTAAAGGTTTTTAAATTACTGACCACTGAAATTTGCTCACAGTCAATACAGAGCAATAACTGGTCTAAAGGGGTTAGATTAATGGCTTGACTTGGAAATGGAAAAGAGTCTCATTTCTTTGTAACAACTTTATAAAGTGTTCCTGCACTTCATGTACATCATTTGTAGCACAGACATATAAGCTTGCATCAGATACTCTGTGGTCATCAAAAGGTCCTAATCACCTCATTATCACCAGCATGTTAAATTTGTCGCAGCAGTGACTCTGGAACTGTGTATCAACTTCCAAGGAGAAGGTGCACCCTGTGAAATATATTTAGCTGTCCCAATTAGCTGCCCTCATTTTCACCACTATGGCAGTAAAGGCATCTCCACCACTGTTTACAATACTGCTGTCACTGATCAAAGATTAAACTTGCATAAATTAAATGCTAATAAAACATCCAAATTCAGCAGACATATAATATGCCTTGCATCAGAGAGGAATTTTATGAGAGGATGACAGATTCTGGTAATTTATTAGGCTTATTTGTTTTGCAAGTCCACTTAGTTTGATCATCCTAAATGATTCCCCAAAACATACAGATAGAGATTTATTGTGTTTGATCACAATAAAAATAGTGTTAAAGCTAGTATATTATTAATAGTTTCAGTATTTCATTTATTTTAACTAAGAACAAAAATACACCTAAAAAACAAGCAAGAAATGTTTTTTATGTGCAGATGCTGTAGTGATCTGATAGGAAATTCATTAAATAAGAAGTAGACAACACTATCTGATATTTAATAGAAGACCAACAAAGGACCGGTGCATCAGCAAAATGATGAATCAGTTTAACACTCACACACAGACACACAGACACACAGACACACACACACACACACACACACACACACACACACATACCACGTCACCGTGCTGATGATCATCAGCAGTCCAGCAACAGCTAACAGAACTGACTGTTAGATATCTCACCCTTTTCAACACTCCTGTTCTCACCCCAAGGAAAAGGCTTCTGGACTTTGTTGCTTTTATGTAAAACTGATCTGTCACCAGTTTGCGAGGCAGTTTATAGTCACCACACCTTCTGTCAGAGCAACCTGAGCACATTTTTCACTTATATAGTTGCTGCACAGCTAGAACTTGACCTTGCATATCTCTGAAAAAAACTAGGTGGTTTATTAGTGACTTCCAAAACAACCCATACAACTGGTGTCAGTGTCAGTCACATGATTTCTATACTCAACCAACATCTAAAGCCTTCTTCCCAAGACTTTTGCATAACATTGTTAAGCTTCTTCTGCCTTTGACACTGAAAAGATATAGAGTTTCTTCAAAAAACCTGCAAATGCGGTTGTTTGTTTGGTGAAGATAGTTGGTCATTATCCATGAGTGTAGACCAAAATACTAGAATATTCATGAAAATTATATTCATTTATAAGAAACTGCCATTACCAAGTAGGCCTATGTATGTATATTAAAGACTGGTTGTATTTATATGTTTGCAGATATGTTGATCTGCAAAAGGGTTATGGTTAGGGTTCACTGAAACATATTTCATTTGTTAATCCTGCAATATCTGCACCTGGTTACTACATAATAATTAATGCTTTAATTGTTATGTTAAGCCAGCTCAAACCTTTTGGGAAATAAGCATATTCACTTTCTTGCTGAAAGTTACTCAAGACTGATACCACTCCCATGTTTCATAAAGACTTGTAGCAGGGCAAAACAGCTTGCCTGGCTCTGTCCAAAGGTAACAAAATCTACCAGCACCTCTAAAGCTCATTAATTAACAGGCATGAAAACTACTCGTTATCATCAAAACAATTGCGAATTGTAAATGTAATTGCAAGAGCGGCCAAACTTTCTTAATAAAAATAACATTTGTATGTTCCTACTTCGTCCTAGGCAGCATATACGTTAACAAGCATATATAAAAAAACATCATGTTTTAGCTCTCTTGAGAGATCTCACACAGAGTCTTACAATCTTACAATGCTGTAGGTGAAGCAAGGACAACTCAAAGATGCTTCCGAAGCCAAAATCATTGCTGTCTTCCAAATGGTATTTGTCAGAGTAAAGTATTTGCTTCCTTATCATTAGACCTCACTATTATAAAATGGTCAAAGATGTTTCTGACTTGAGGCTCTGACACAAGAACAATTTTAAGACTTTCATCTTTTCTTGTCATCTAAATTAATATGCTGTATGGTCCTCAGCTGAAATCCTATTTCCAAAGGATTTCTTTAGGTTAAAGGATTTTAAAACCTAATACCTGATATGCTTCACCAGGCTGGAACCTGCAACATAGGAAAGCAAAATATTTATCAATAATCTATGAAATTTATGGAGTGAAGGCAGCGTTTTATAACTTCTAAGAGCTTTGTCTGCATCTCATAAAGACATGATCTGGTTTCTTTCCCTCTGTAGACTGTTGCCAGGGTAACATATTTCAGCCATGTTCCCTCTCTGCACTGCAGAAAATATTCACCTCGGTACGTCATTTCATGTAGTCTTAAGGCTTTAAATGTAATTTCTCTGAAAGCAACTGAAGAAATCTGTCAAATCGGTTAGATTCCTACTCCACTTGTTTAAAGACATTTCTTAAAATTACCATAAATATTACATGTGGAAGTTGTAAATTTAAAAAAGGTTATATAACCTCAAATTCCCTATATGACAAAACAAACTAACTTGGAAACTGGAAAATCTTGTCGTCATGAAATTCTTTCATTGCTAAGCATACATGCACTGCAACACCGCAGACTGTTGCCTGGGTGACAGCTCTCAGTCATGCTCTTCAGTGGCCGATAGGAAGACTTCTGGGAGGTTTCACTGTGGGCCGGCAAAGTGCACTGGGAAGTGTTTTTGTCTGACTTTGAGCAGCTCTTCTGGCAGCTGGTTTCTAGAAGAACAGTACTCTGTTCTTATCGACTTCTCCCTCCTCCCATTGCCGATCCTATTTCTCTCTGTCTCCTTCTCTCTTTCTCCCTCTCCTTTTGTTCACTGACCTGTTTCCTGGAGGCTTTCTGATGGCTGTGGATGGAGGATGGAGGTTTCACAAGAACTGAGTCTGATGAATGCTCCTTATACTAAAGGCTCAATGTGCGATTGATGTACCGAGTCCCCAACATCCCGATCGTCATATCAGCTTTTGTTGTTATCTATGCACTTTTGAATGCTTCACTAGTAGCTGAAGGGGTATAGTGAGGCATGACTGTGTGTGAAGGCTTATAAGCCCATAGACTGTATAAAATAAAGTGGACGTAGCCATCATGATGTCACCCATTGGTTTGTTTTGAAGACTCGAGTTTGGCATATTGGCTGTCGCCATCTTCCTTTTTTGAAACCAGAAATTAATATATTTGTAAGGGAGCGTGGAGCTGGGGAGGGATACACATTGCTCCACCTGACAGGGATGCTCTGATAGCAACATGTCAAAGCACACCCTGCTTTATTGCCATGCTGTATTGAAGAAAACTTGAAACTAGTGACTGAGACCAAAAACTCATTAGGAAAGTGTTAAATGGGGTAATAAATCAAGAGAGAAGTAGACTAATTTTGTCGTAGACATCTGTACAATTGTACTTATTTTTGCGACCAGTGATCACCACTGCTGGCCATTAGGTAGAATGCAGGTTTCAGGCACTTCCGCACTGGCTTCACTTTTCAAACCCGGAGGTTCCCACTTGTCTACACCAGTTATTCATTAAATTTGACTGCTGACAAGAGTAGCTACATCACCTTTGAATCAAAAGTATAAATAACATCGACATTTCCACTGATTTCATAGATAAAAGTCAGTTTAATAGTCATGATTAGATCAATTCAGCCAGTGAAAACAGTTGTATGGTTCTATGGCTTTGGAGGAACTCTCACAAAACTGGTGAAGATAGTTGGTCAAAAAAAAAAAATTAATACTTTAAGCCAGCTCAAACCTTTTGGGAAATAGACTTGTAGCAGGGGAAAACAGCTTGCCTGGCTCTGTCCAAAGGTAACAAAATCCACCAGCACCTCTAAAGCTCATTAATTAACAGCATACACGTTAACAAGTATTTATAAATAAACATCATGTTTTAGCTCTCTTGGGAGATCTCACACAGAGTCGTGGGGTCTGTCTTACAATGCTGTAGGTGAAGCAAGGACAACTCAAAGATGCTTCCGAAGCCAAAATCATTGCTGTCTTCCAAATGGTAATGTCAGAGTCTTTTTCTATTAAGTATTTGCTTCCTTATCATTACTCACTATTATAAAAAGGTCAGAGATGTTTACATACACGTTAACAAGCATTTATAAAAAAACTCATGCTGTCTTGCTCTGACGACAAAAAGATGAGATACTCAAACTTCTCATTAAGTAATACCTAAGCTTGCAAAAAGATTAAACAAAATCCTAAGTAGCAGCAGTTGTCTGTAAAGGCTAATTTGTAGCTAATTATTCATGCCAATTATCCTGTGCTTTGATCATATTTTTTTTTATTTCCTACCTTAGAAATACAGACTGAGTTTCAGTCCTACTTGTTAGATCTGAAGAAAGAGAAGCAATATGTTTTGTTCCTGTGCAACAGCACGCCAATCTATCCCACTAAGCGCAATGCAAAATTCTTCAGTCATATTGATACTATGAAGTCAGTCCATGCATTACAGACATCCTCTTTGTTCACATATTATCTGCCTCCTGTAATAAAACAATGTTTGTCCACTGACCTTTAGTGGAAATGCCAAAGCAGACTTTGGATCTGCTGATATATGTTCTAATGATCTTGGAGACTGCCAGAGCAAAATTAGTTACATCTTTAAAAACGCAGCTTCATCCAACCTCTGAGGGAGCAGCTGCCATAGCAGCTAGATACAGTGTTTGCTAAAGATGAATAACAATCAACTCAGAGAGGTGGAACAAAGCAAAGAGAGATTTGTACACATAATCCTGTCTTTGATGGTTCCTGTTGAAGTTTTTCCATCACAGTTAAACTGAATCCTAATATTTTCAGGAACATTGTAAAAAGTAACAGCCTATTTAGGCGTACAGAGCACTTTTGTCCCTTGTCTCACATCCTTCCTCTCCCAAACCTTTTTTCTGTCCTCTTTCTCATTAGAGGAGCCACAGAGAGGGAGTGGACCCATGAGTCATTCCATCAACGAGATATTGCTACTGTCCTATATATTGTTCTCCAGGCCTCTCATCAGCTCACCATCTCCGTTTGACCCTTGACTCATCCCCTCTTCCTTGGTCCTTCGTACATATCTCTGTCCCTGACTTTCAAACCACCATCTATCCATCACTTCATTTCAACACTTGAATTAATACATTCAGAAGTAATGTGATTTAGTGAACATGGCATTCAATTTGGTGAAGAATGCAGTACATATACAATTCTATAATAATACACATTACTTCTACTCTAACATGTAGAAACTACAGCAGTGATGTGGTTGTGTGGTTATTTGAAAATTATTTGAGCACATCCTCCTGCCTATCAAAATCAAGTATTTTCTTCGGCCGTAATATTAGGTTGGTTAAAGTCTATTGTGCTCTGCTACCATAATTCTCAAATAAAAGCAGGTAGTTAGTAAATGAATACTAGCCGGGGATGTGGCAAACAAATGATCTAATCAAGGCTGGGTAAAAAAATCATTTGAGTTACTCTCAGCAAATCTAGTACAATATAAATTTACACAGCACTAATTATATCACCAGTCAAACCACTCATTTTCTCTTGCTTTCATTAAATAATTAATTCATGAAATAATCTACTTTCTGTTTTTTGAGCAATGTTCTAATCAATAAAAGTCAACATTTCCTGCAGAATTCTGTACCTTTGGTCCTCATGTCTGCACCTCAAAAACAGAGTGTCAAGAGTTAGTGGCATCTTTTTGTTTCAAATTAAAAGCCTACCAGGAACTGGTTGACCATGTCCTGAAAGACTTTGTTTTAACTATGTTATGATAATAACAAATCTTTCACTAACTTAAGGTTGCAGAGCTAATTTACCTGTCAAAGATGCTAGCAAAGCAACACAGTACACAAAATAAGCACAGCATAACTGTATATATCTTTAAAAGTTACAGTTATGGATGAAAATGACAACAGTACAACAATTAACAATTTTACATATCTCAACAATTCAAATCAACTGCTAGTTGACTACTTGGAAGTGACTGTTGTTGTATGGAATTAGTTCTATGGAATGGAAGTCGTACTACCTTATCAATGCAACGTGTAAACACGGACATTGTTTTAACAATGTTAAGTTTGCATAAACAGCACATCCTCAACTGCAAGTGAAAATGGGAGCAGATCAGAAAACTTGAAGATATTTTTCTTAAAGAAAATAGAAATAAAGGCTTGTCACTTATGACTTGTTTTAAATTCAGCAGCTGACGTAAATAAACATTTACATACATTTACAGTATACTATGCTACACTATACTTTCCAGGGTAACAGATGAAATGACCTAATTAAACATTTCTGAATGTCAAAAGGAAGATGATGAGATGCACACTGACTGTTATTTGCATAAAACATCCTACTGAGAGAAAGACATCAACTCCTGAGAATGGATTAATTGTTCATAGTGCTCACTTGCACTGTTTAAATCACTTTTGAGTTTGTGTCTTTGTCAAAGGGTACCAGTGAAAAGTCCCATAGAAAAAGATTACACAACACTCATATTTCAAAAGGAAACAAATGGAGTTGTGACCTTCCGGAGACCTCGGTTTTCAACAATAAAGTGAGCATTAAGAACTTTCATGGGATTTGACATATTCCTCACTGTGGGGGATTTTCATGCAAATCTGACAATTTTTGACAAACAACCTTGTTAAACAGAATGCTGCTTTGTTGTGCCAGCACAACACATACCAGCTGACAGAACACTTGATCATAACATACTAATATTTGCTCAGCAGTAATCCTTTGCATGGCTAAAATGTAAAAATAATGTGCATTATAGAAGTGTATCAAAGTATTAAATGTGATAAGGATAGTCATGTTGTAGAAATTGTGAGGATTATAGATGTTTTAGGTATTTTCCTAACTCTGTTCAGTCCAACCTTCCTTCATTCAGCAGGTGCTGCTTAATGTGGGTGATTTTACTGTAAACTAAGCCAAGTATCTGCAATGAGGGCTGGATAATTATGCAATAACAAGTTGACATAGTGATGACTATTGGCACAGTCTTGTTTTGTTGTCTAGACCTTTGTAACAAGCATCTTCCTTTGTCCATGTTCTAATTCATTCTATTGCCATTATATTGTGTTGGAGTGTAAAATCTACTCTTGTTTATTTGCTTGGTCATCCGAGTGGGTATAGCATTGGTCCACCACTTTGGTCCAGACCGAAATATATCAACAACTATTGGACATATTATCATGAAATGTTTTGCATATGGTCACCACAGGATGAAGCCCACTTTGGTGATCCCAACTCTTCCTCTAGTGTCACCAGCAGGTCAAAGTTTACACTTATCCTGTGATATAGCAACTTCTTCCAGACTGATTGGCACAAAACATTGACATTCATGGTTCCTGTATGATGAATCTTTAGTGATCCCTTGACTGCCCCTCTCATGCCACAATTTTTTTGTGCAATGTCTCATCAAACTATTAAACAAATGTTGCTCTCAAATTTGGTTCAGACTAGGGATGGACTGGTATTAATATTTTTTGATACAATTACTGTAGCCAAAAATTTCAGTATCACAATATCATCAAGCTTTCCCATATTACTACCATTAGTGCTAAAATACAGAAAAACCCCCACCATATTCACATTGGATTTAATCAAACCTAACAAACAACTGCAATCTAAGTTACATTAGTAAGTCACATGACATAACTTAACTTACGTACATAAGTATAAATTAGTCAATGTTGACTTTTGGTTTTACACAGCAAACAAAAAGTCCTGTGTTTGACCCATCCAATCTACACCAGCCTACTGCCTACACAGACTTTGTGGCTCTTTATACTACTTTACCTCACTTACTCCTATGCGTATACATAGACAACCGTAACGGATGTATTTTTGGGGAAGATGGTCTGTGTTTTTCCTTTAACTCCTGTCACAAATAATTTCCACTCTAATGTACTAAAGAAATGATTTACCTTTCTTTGAGAAGTCTTTCAAGATTCACCTGTCTTGCTTTAAACAATATTATACAAATCTGAAAATCCCTGTGTCTATCATCTGAAATCCTATTCATTTAGGCAGAGTGAAGAGAGAATAAACGGTTAGCATTTAGATGTATTTTATTGAATGTAAGGCTATTACTCTGTTTTCTTTCTCATGAGCAAACTGTGACATCAGAAAATGCCAGATAATTTATGCAGCTGGCCCCTTTTCCCAGTGTTTCTCCTGCTGTTTTATCACAGCAGGGAGGGTGTGGAGCTGCTAAGAGATGTGATGGCTGTTCTTTAAGCTTTGAAATGTTTGGGGCTGGTCTGGACTGCTACATTATACTGTAGGTCTCAACATATAGCCCACATGTTCCAAACTCAGAGCCTACCTGTGTATCAGCAACCTTACCATTTCCACTTCACGACCAAGAGCCTCTTGTCTAACTTTTGTTTCACTGCGTTGAAATAGGAGATGACAGTTGGGAACATTTTGGAATTGCCTCTTGCTTGCTGCATCATTACACTCTCTGCCTGTCTGCTGCCTAAGTGTGCATGTGGCTGAAGATATCTGCTCTGTGCGTGTGTATGTCTGTTTGTAGGCCCTATCTCTCAGAGACGTGTCACACACAGTGATCTCACCTGCCAGTGGACATGGGGTGCTGACTTGACTTCTGTGGACCTGCCGTTGGCCAAAGTCCTATCTTTCTCTGCCTCATCATATTTCACTTTGTTTTCTTATCTCCTTCTAATTATCCATGTCATTGTCCATTTAATGGTTTTGTCCAAGCACCTATTTCATACTTGACTTTCCTTGTGGTTGATTCCTCTTTGAATTGGTTTTATTGTTGGGAATTTGAATTTAAGTGAGCGTGTGAGGTTGATGCTGTTAAGTATGCTACTTTCAGTTAGATATGATGTTTTGTGCATTATTTCTTTTGTAATTGATTCAATTACTATTACAGAAATCTTGGGGATTAAGTGCTTTCCTACCAGAATTGCCACTACTACCAATTAAGGGGCCATACAGATAGAAAACTACTAAACGAGGGCTAGTACATTCACATCATTAAAATAACAGCTGCAGTAGCATATAGCCATGCAGATGATTTTGATTTTATGTGCCCAGGTTTTTTGAGATATCTACCTCAGGTTAAACCTTCTGCCTTAACTCCTATATAATGGAGGTGAATGTAATTTTATTTGTGGTGCTCACAGCCCTAAAAACTTACAAAAATAGCCAAGTTCCTATCCTACTATTCAGGTTGATCCACAGAATGTGCTATCATCAGCTTTTATATACCTAAAGCAGCTAAATAAAACCAGAAATTTCTGCATAGCGACTGGAGGAGCCCTATTGGTTTTGTTCTCATTCTTCTTCTTCTTTCTTTTTTTTCTCTGCTAAAAGTGTTTGGTCAGCAAAAACTGCTGCACGAAAACTCACCAAAATTGGCAGGTAGGTTGCAAATTCCACCCACTACTCAGGTAAAAAAAATGGATCAAGGATCGAGGATATCTTTATTGTCCCCGAGGGGAAATTTGTTCTACAGACAGCACACATGAACCTCATGGTGGCGCTATAACAATCAACTATACGTTTTGGCAATTATCTCAAACAGCTTCATTTAGAGTCAAACTTATTACATCATTTTAATCTCTGGATTCATCTGCATCTTTGCTCCAATGGTCTTCTGCTCTAAAAATGTCAAATTATGCGATTGTTTTACCACCTTTCTCTAAAACCTATTTTGGCAAATTCGTTCCAGAAGGTTTCGGCAATTGACCTGAAACTTTGGCAGAATCATCTACGGTCGGCGCTGATCAAAAGTTCATCAATCGGTTTGTTTTTTATATAAATTTTTACTTTCGTGTCTTGTCGTACAATTTTACATAAATGCCCATAAATTAAAATTGCCTTAAGCTATTTTAACCAAACTTGACGCATCTGTTCAGATCCTCGGTCCGAGCTTCGTTGAGCAGTCCTGAAAGCTGAACTTTTGAACTGATATGTGACAAATGTTTGCCTCACTGAAACCTATGGTCAATTCAGAAGTCAGTCACTCTATATTTTTCAGAATATGCTAATTCAATTAACATCTATATCTCCACAAGCCTTTCTTCAAACGCTACCAAAATCCACATAGACATTCTCTAGATGGCCAATATCAATGTTTCAAAGGGTTTTTAGATCAGATATTCGTGATATTTAGTATCTTGCTATAACTTGTACAGCATGCACAACATTTTCTTGTTTGGATCAAATGCCACCAAAATAATGGACAACACACCCAAAACCAGCAGAATGATGTGTGATTTTGTTCAGAATTTTCTCACCAACATCTGGACTGTTGTAGGCGTTTAAAGTTAAAACTGACAAAACTGTCCGGGTCTGGTACATGTGACGTCACTACCTCAACTTGTGAGAAGGTGTGTAGAAACCGCCTCTCACCGGTAGTTCAGTCAGTGAGTCACCTACGCTGGAGGTCTGAAGTTCCAGGGTTCAAATCTCCAGGTGACTAAGTCAGACTGACAATTGGGGTATTCAGATCATAGTGATTCATAGTGAAGTTCTCTATTTTATTTGGATCCTGTGACACTTTCTTCTTATTTTTCTCTGCTAAAAAGTGTTGCAGCTTAAACTTTAAACCTAGTCTCCAAGCCTCTGAGTGGGCGAGTCAGTATATCTCTTTGATTGACAGGTGACCTGGCAGGGGCACCAAGACACAATGTGAATAAATTGCTGGTAACTGTAGCTTATAATCCGAGTATTTTGTTAGCAGTTGTATGAAAAATAAAGCCCATACCATTTTACTTCTAAAGTGACCAGTAACGTGCATTGTTGCAGGATAAGACGTGTCCATGATTGTAGATAAGAAGGACACAATAGCTATAAAACTAATGAAGTTTACGGTTCAAAGTCACAAAAACAAAATGGATTTGAAACAGAGTTTTATATTTTTAACCTGCATTTGTTGTAAACACTGTTCTAATATTATTCTTGGAAAACACTTTTGCCACCTTTGCTGTTATCGTTCCCTTTGAAACGCTTCAACAGGAACCTTGCAAATTGGAGGTGGACTGTTCTCATTCCTTCTTATCTCTGAAAAGAGCAGCAGGGTATTATACTAATACTACACAAAAATCATAGACAAGAGAACATAATCCGAAAAGAAACCACCCACAGAGTGTGGCATTACAGGCCTTCACATGATGAAATACCCATGGTTCCTTCAATGGACAACCATCATTATAGAGCCAGGCAGTTTGAGATCAAGACCAGTACATGTCTGAAAACATTAAATATTTTTATTTAGGCATGTTACAACGTAAGTGACATTAGTTAACTTACACATGTGTTAACGTTGTGTTAACTGACATACATAGTTATTTAAACCCAAACCATGATACCTAAACCTAACCAAACTGCAACGTTTCACGACTTTAATAAGGCGCCTTTTCAAAATGGCGATGTTAGAAAACACTAGCGTTTTATTTTGAAAGTCTAACTTGACATTGCATATTTATTGTTGCTAAGCGTTGCTAACTTGACCGCTGATCCCTAAACACCAATATTTGATGCAAAACGGCTACCCGGCTACCTGTCATTCAAAAGCGACGACAAAGGGCCTTGACCAAGCGTCAATATGTGACGAGTCGGGAGTGAGAACGCGTTGAATAGACAGATAAAAGGGCCAGAGTCAGTGTTAGGTCCCCTGTTCCCGGGTAGGGGTGTGTGTGTGTGTGTGTGTGTGTGTGTGTGTGTGTGTGTGTGTGTGTAGTTCCCTTCTTGCAGGAGTGGAGTCAGGTGTGCAGCCTTTTACCAGCTGCCAGCCATCAGCCTTATTATGCTCTGCCTTTTATACCTGGTCCTTGCCTCCACTCAGCGCTAGATCGTAGACTCTCGTTACCAGTCAGTCTCGTTCAAGCCGTTCATTACCTAAGACTAGTTCTTGTACCTGTTCCCTACTAATACTGTTCTTCTGTGCCGCAGATATCCCCACCTGGTCCATCTCCTGCAACAATTCCACTCCTGCTCACGTACGCCCGAGACTGTGGGACCATGCCCTACGGACTTTCCCCATTCCCGGATTCCCAGCCTAGCGCTGCCCCTGGACCCTCCACTCTCTAAACCCAGCCTCTGACTTCCAGCATATTGTCAATAAATCCTGTCTCATTCACCTACTCTATGTCTCTGAGTCTGAGTACTGCATTCGAGTCCAAAACCCCCAGCCACAGCCCAACAGTCAGTTCATTCAGTTTTGGAACAATAGATCTAGAGAAATCTGAAGAAAGAGGTATCCTATAGGACATGTGAGAGGAGGAAGAGAAAGATGAGGAGGCGGAGCAGGAGTAAGGAGGAGGTGAAAAAGGAGGTGGAGGAGGTTGAGGGAGGAGGAGTAGGAGGTGGAGAACAAGAATCTCTGACCTGTCCCAGACCAAAGACAGGATGCTGGGGCAGTATAATTTGTTTTTGGTGTTTTGCAGCCTACTGTTCAGCACACTAAGGAATAAAAATGTTTTTATTTATAAATTTGTTGTTCATCATGTGAAAAGGTTTTTGAGGGGGAGAACCACAAGCAACATTACTAATAACCAGTTGTTTGTAGTATTGTTTTGAATTTGTCTCACCAGTGTGTAACTGTGTGTGTGTGTGTGTCTGAGGGCAAGATTGAATGGTTTTGAGTGGAGAGCTTAATTTTGACCTAAAAATAAGATGTTTGGGGAATTTGGTGAGAAATTGTGGATTTGTATTTAGAGTTTTGATAAAAAGAGGCATCATTTCAAGAAACACATTTAAGCAATCAAGAAAAACTGCCATATGACAAATTAAGGAGACCTTCCAAAGCGTTTAATGTTCTCAGCAATGTTTTCCCCTAGGTCAAATGTTATGCCTATGTTTCCCCGGGTCTACATATTGAAATCACCAGCCTATAGTACAGTTTTCTGATGTTATAGTTCTTCAAACCTTGTGCCCTCAAACAGTTTCCTTGACTTCAGACGTTGAATCACCACAGTGGCTGAACAGCTTTGTAACATTCAAACTGCATTTGTGAGACACCTGTCTCCTTAACTTCTTTTGCAATTTGAACTGCAAAGTTAGCCCATACCAATCACTTACAATGCTAATTTATTTCAAGAGACACACATGCTGATAAGACCCTGGGAGCATGGGGATGATTCCCTGAAAACCCAAATTTTTGTGTCCTAGCCAAGTTAAAAACAGAACCCGGAGACTTAAACATAAAACACATGAAAAAGATGCTTTCAGTGTGCAGACTCAAGATTTGATGATGAAGTTTGTCATCAATATCAAAATGATATTCACTCTATATTTATCAAATGTCACTGTCAAGTCATTATATTCATAGTGGGTTTGATTACAAAATGCCATAACAAAGTTTGCTGACTGTACAAAATGCAACTGACAAGCCAACAGCTGCTGAAATGCATTGGCTACAGTCCAGAAGAGACCTTTTGTTTAAGCAGTCAGGGAACAAGTTCTTACAAGAGTACCATAGTACTGTCTTGCAAAAACAGAAATTATGGACAAAGTGAGCACAAGTTAAGAGACAGGGCAAAAGAAAAGAGCAGACCTGCAAGGAAATATATTCATCAGGCCTCCATGTCGATGAACTGGGTTGTTTGGAGGCATGCCACTGTAGGTTTTACAGAAATTCAATCTTTAACAAAAGTTTAAGCAGGTAAGAAAACCCTGGATGTGAGTCAATATTACGCATACTCAGACAGAGGATGATTTTTGCTTCTTAATTCAAAAATATGAAATCACTATGTATAAAGCTGACCAAAGCACTCTCAGTTGTCCCTGTAAATGTCCATATGCATAAAGGCCTTGGTGTGAATTAAAGAATGTATTAACAGTTTAATAACCTTATTGCTGAGTTACACAGCAGGCAAACAGCTACTCTGAGACACAGATTTCTTCCCCTGATCATATCCACCTTTAGCCTGAGTCATCCTGCCCTTTTTAAAGGACACAGCCGGCCTAAACATTAGTCTCCCTTACATTTACATTACATTTACATTTTGCTCAGCGAGATGTAACATTACAACAACAGAGAGCACAGGGACATGTCTGTCTGTTCACTGCACTCTCTGCTTATCATAGTCATTTATAGTATCAAAAGTCATTCTGCCTCTGTCCTGTCATTTTCATTCATCATATTTCTTTCCCTTTCTCTTTTTACACACACACACACACACACACACACACACACACACACACACACACACACACACACACACACACACACACACACACACACACACAAATACGTTTGACAAGAACACCCTCTAAGACCAGACAAGGCAACCGGATCAAATCTTAATCACCACAATGACGAGATTCTCTTCTTTGCATGCCAATGAGCATCCCCCTTCAGCAGAAAAGGTTATTCAGAGAGTTACAGGAAATTTGACTAATTCTCAGTTAAGTGAACTTGTTGATGACAAAAATATTTCATTGTTAGATTTATCTGTACTAATAGATATGGTTTCTTAAATTGGTGAACAGCTCTGTTTTCATATTGTGTTATTTATGTAAAAATGTTAACATACCATAACAAATAAAATCACTTGCTAACTAGTAATACTATGACAGTAACAAATGTATAATTGTCTTTGTTTGGTTTTACAAGTTTTAGTTAATTTAAAGTATTGTAATTCGAGCATTTTTCTATTTCACTTTTATTGTGTAAAACAAATAGTAAATCAAATTCTTAAAAGTTTAGTCAGTCCATCAGCCAATGGCCATCAGTTGTGGCTAAAAGCACTGGAAGATTTTACATTAAATGGTCCCTGTGCCAAGATTTTTTTTTGCCAAACTTTATGCAGGCGTTTTGTTCCATAAATTGTCTATTTAAAATGCAAAACTGTTCCCCTGTACATAAACATAAAGATGGCAAAAATATATATATATTTTAATGAATTACATAATGAATTTAATGAATACAAGATATTTCAGTTCAGTTTTTGTCCAAGTTTTTAAGGAAATGTGTGTATTTTTGTATGTTTATACATCTTTCTCTCAGAAACCAAGGCTGGTTGTTAATTAATTTATATGTTCTAAGCAGAAGCCTGAATGACTTAAATGTTGCATTTGAATTTAGAGAAGGACGGTAAAAAAATAAATTAAAAAAATTAAGCTTGTGGTTGAAACTCCATTCAACCTCAAGCTTTATGGATGCAGTTGTAAAATTATCCTTTTTATCATATCACTGATGAACTCTGGATGGAAGCTCATCTATAATCATTCTTGCTACCATACATTTCCATGACAAAGTGTTTGAAACAGCTCTATTTTCTGCAATAGTGACAGCCCTATTCTGAAACCTGACTAATTTACATATTGAGCTTTTAGAGCTTGATAAAAGGCTGCAGAATAATGAATGAGTTGTTTTTATTCTTCAGATAAAATATATGGGAGGGGACATCTAAATAGAAGACCATGGATAAATCCTTGGTTACATCGTTTTAGGATAAGGATCTTTGCTCTGAGGGGACAATCTCTGGACCTTTATTTATAAACCAAAGGAATGTAAAGAAATACATCTTTCGTGGCACCGGTACAGAGATTCAGAGTACCATTACATAAACTAAAAACAGGATTTCTGTTGTGAAGTCAGTTTTCTGTGCTATATGCTTTAACAGCAAAAGGATGGGACCCTCCATCAGAAAATGAAAAGCTATTTGTTGACTCTATATTGCATTATCTATCTCTAAGTAAGTTCTGGATTGGAAAAATCAAAACAGGAGTCTTACATGCATGGATTTTACATTCTGCTCATATACTCCTAACCATACTGAATTTGAACCAAAAATTTGGTGTCTTGTACAGAATTTTAACCATCTGATGTTAAAGGGTGTTTATGATCAACTAGCTGTGTTTCACTGTGATAATACAGGGTGAATAGTAACTGGATACTCAAGTGCATATGTGCTAAAACAACCTAACAAACCTCATGTGAAAAAAGATGGGTTCGAGTTATGAAGTAATGATAATTCATTCTTGACAATGGGAAATTCTTGCTTTCTTTTTTTCCCCAAACACTTTCAACCGCATTTCATGCTCTTCGTCAACGAAAGAAGCTGACTAAATTGTCATCACTTTAAGTTAAGGCTATTTTATGGCAACTGAGTCAACTATGACAACTGAATAAACTCCTTTCACTGATGAAGACTGTCAGATGCAGTTGAAAGCTCTGGAAAACATCAAGTAAGTGGACCTTTATTTAAGATTATTATGTCAAATAGAAAAGTCTTTCACTTTGTCTTATGTATCTTTCATGTATATAATTGTATGTAAAATCAAAAGTAAATAGCTTAGGTTATCTTTTAGATTGTGTTATTGACACTTTTGGTACATTTTGGCCATGATTGACATATTTAAAGTGATCCATCAAAACCTGATGACACTCTTAAAGCCAAGAGGAAAACAAATACAAGCCACCAGTGAGATTCTGTTAAGTTTAGCTTTGTCTCCCCAGTCACTCTACTACTGTAAATAAATCATCATTCTAAGGTCCTATTTTGGCTTTAACATGTAGTCAGTGTAGCTTGTGAATTATGAGATTTACCTTTATCTGGCACTTTTATCCAAAGCGACTTACAATTGCTATACATGTCAAAGGGGTTAAGCATCTTGCTCAGGGACACAAGGGTGGATGTTTCACAGTGGGAATCGAAACCAAAGGCAAGTAACTTATCTATGCGCCATCACCAGATGTACTAGCCACTGTCGCCCAGCTTAGGGCAAAAAATGCATCTGAGCCACCTGTCGTGGAGGCACAGAGCAAACTAAGTCACTGTGATGTGAGACAGGATCCGAGCTAAGAGCCTTTGAATCATGCTATAAGTGATTCTATCTCAGTCTTGTGTTTTTTGAGGACAGAGTGGTAAGGGCTTGGTTGGGGGCTGTATTCAGGGCAAGCAAAGATCCACTGAGAGTTCTTTAGCCTCATTTTTTGACCGTCCAGCTCCCAGGCCTATTTAATATTTCACAGCTCCCTCTGAAATGGAGGAGAATGCACTTAATTAAGTGTGAACAATAAATTGGCTATAACTAATGTTGTGCTGCGCATATATGGTCGGTTTAGGCTTTTGATCATTCAGCGGGGTCCCTGAATGCGTGCGTCCCTGAGATACTATGTGCATGTAGATGCATGAAATTAAAGTGTGACGTGATTCAAGTGTGGCAAACTAGAACTTTGAAGTGTTAAATTGCTGGCCGGCTGTCAGTGACCTCAAACTGCTCTGCTGCTCTAAGAGGAGGAGGAGAGGTTTGCTTCAAAATAAAAGCATGGGAGCATACTATAGCAGAGTATAAAGTTTAATTTGGCAAGCAAATACACCGACACACACACATGCACATAACCAGGTACACAGTATTATGCAAACGCTATTGAATGCATTTAAGGAAAAGTCCAACCCTACTGTGGATAAGCTTACACTGCTGCTTATCATTAAATTGGTGCTGTATGATTTGGTGTAAACAATTGAACTATTTACCTTTAAATAATCTTGTGCTGCAGCTGTGTGTGGTTTGTCCAAATCAAAAAAACGTGTGAGTTGAGAGAGGAGGATGCTGTGATGTGTCTCAGTCATTCAAGTAACACAAAAGTTGTCAAAAAAGTTGTCATATTTTGCACTGCCAATGACAAGCTGTAGCCGCACTGCATTCTGAAGACTGATTATTGGAGTTCATACAACCTTTAGGGCTTGTTTCCACCAAAGAGTTTTTTTTACCAGCTGCTCTTCTGAAAACGCTTTGGAGGTACAGCATTTTTTTCGGCTGAGACGCTTTGGTTGCTATAATACATAATATACATAAAGAGGCACATCTTTCGTTCAAGAGGCTGAGATGGCTTGGTGTGGTGTTTGTCCCGCCTCTCCTGCCCTGCGATTGGACGGATGGGTAAAACGTGACAGTGACGAGTGTTGCGTTTTGCCCAAAGTTGATCAGTTTCCAACTCTCGGCGACCGGAATAAAGCACCCAGCGCCCAGTGTGGGATAGACATGCAGCGTCTCATCACGCAGCTGCCATTTTTACCATGTTGGAAATACGCGGTGCTCCCATGGCAGTGAATTGAAAAAAAGACGCTGGCCTCAGGAAAAAACACTTTGGTGGACACAGGTCTTTAAGGTTTAGAGAAGATCCCAGCCAAATGTTTGTTGCCCCTTAATACAAAGCAATGTCTACTTGTGACCAGAGGGTGTTTCAGTTGAGTAATTTGATACTGTGAGGATTTCAAACAAAATGCCCCCAGCTCGAAACACAGGCTTATTGTTTAAAATTTGGAGTTTCAAGAAACAAGCTGAGATAACCCTGATGACATCATCAAGGGTTATTTTCACAGACTTCCCTCCAGAGCCACAGTAGACCCCATACAATGGTTTTCATAGACTGAATAAGACTCCTTTTGACAAGTAAACTTACTTTCATGTGTAAAGTGGTGGAGTGCCCCTTTATTCTTTAATGTAGCTCCACAGGAAATATCCCAGTATGAGCTATAAAGTCTGCATTGGTAGGCCTTTTATTGATGCAATATAGATTATAGCCTGGAATCCCCAAAGTTGTTCTTGTTATTGGATTATTGCTGACCTGTTATGCGCTATTAAACTATTAGTTAGGAGTTATAAAACCTTTGTAAAGTACATTTTTTACTGCTGAAATATGAACACATGGCCCTAGAAATTCAATATCCACCCCAAATATCTATTATTTTTAACAGCAGTGAAGTTTTTTAGGGTGCGTTAGTCATTTAGCCATGAGGGGTCTCGGGCTATATTCTAGGAACTTTGAACAAGAGTCTTTTAAATGTATTGCTCAGGGTGGACAGCACACCAATATAACTGCACACACCACACACAGTCGCAAAGACTCCCATTGTCCTGGCAGCAGATGCAGGGCTGTCCAGATGAGCTGTTATTGATGGAGGAATGTATCATCCTCCCTCCCACGGTCTCTGACACACTGTATTGATGAAGTATGTTTCCGCACAGGCCAAATACAACCAGAGTGTAATATGTCTTTGGGGGTGCAGATCCATATGTCCAGAGTCTTATTTCATAATCTTAAAGGCTAGTTGGCAATATATTTTATCAAACCAATAAAGTATGAAATGTATTAAATTATATGTCTGCAACTAACTGATACAAAATGTGTGAACAAGCATTCTGTGCCAACTTTTGGTCCTTAGTAGTGGTAGTTATTTTAATTTTTGTGCTAAAGACAAATTTTGGTCAGACTCTTTTTTATAACAGGCAAAAATGTATGCAACTGTTTTAGGATCCAATATGAAAGCTCACAGCAGCAGTGATGATAATGGAGTGTGCAAGGAGTTCTGGAGCTCAACAGAAAGCTTACAAGAACCTGTAGTTCTAATGTTTTAGCTTTCAATATGCCAGGTAAGTTTCAATACTTTTATTCTCCACAGCGCACTGTCTTATAAAGTATGTTTTAACTATCGGCAGATTGGTAGTTTTAATGAACTATAATTGCACATGCAAGTGAATTGTGAGGCAGACTGCCATCTACCGGCTTAAAAGCAACCCCCCCCCCCCAACCACCACCACCACCTCACCTCACCTCAGCCACCCTCCTACTTATAACTCCCACTCAAATTATCGATTACAGGAGGTAGAGAGATGCACACACATTTTGGAAACACCAAAGGTATGCATGTCCATACATTCAGCCTTTGTGCTGTGTTGAGGGACAACACAGCACAAAAAAAAACACTCACAATATTCACAGCCTTTTCTATTTTCAGTGTGACAGTCATCCACTCAGGGTTACTGGTAACTGTGTACAGGTTTTTGTAATTTGCTGTTTAAATGTTGGCCAAATAATAACTGAACTGAAGCTGTGTTGTTGAAGTGGAGGTGAAGAAACCTCACAGTATGTCACCCCACCAGTCTGAAATATCACAAGTGTCAACTGCTTAGCATAAGCCATCATGCAGGAGCTCCATTCAGTTAATTATATTCACATTAAATACTATGCATAACCCCCAAAAAATAGCTAAAATTATTAACAAGGCTTGCAGTACATGTATTTCACCAAAACTCTGAATGTATATGATTTGTTTAGTAATCAAGTTATTTTCTAGAATGATGTGTAGAAGGCAGCAATGATAATATGTGCCATTAAAATTAAGAATACGGGGGACATATTTTTCACTCTTTGATCTTTCTGTTATATTTCTGTAACTGTAATTGCATGCCACAGTCATTTGAATGGCTGAACCCCAGGTTAAATCAAGTTCAATCAGGTTAGGATTATTCCGATTTTGATCACAATTGATAAAGATAACCAAGTTAACTGTTTGCAAAGGTTTGGACTCAGTCTACTTATAATCAAATTAGTGTTTATGTAACACCATACAAACACACACACACAAGGAAAAAATGGGCACAAACAGTAGCTAGACTGTGTCAGGATATGATTAATATGCCTTTTGAGTATGTGAGGAATGAAAAACAAGTCAGTCAAACAATGGTAAACCAGCTAATACATACTGCATTTGGGGATAAAATGGTTGGATTACTGCAGCTTGCTGTCAAGAGTAAAAAAGAAGACAATATTTCCAGAGTTACCCAACATATTCTTAAGACTTAGCACATTTTCAGAAGCTTACACTGTCCTGTTTTCCTAACAAGCAGGGAACAATCATATTTGTATGTTAAGTATCAACATGGCTCTGGCTGTGATCTGTGGAGCGCAATGAGGCTCTCCAAGCAGGAAGCTTTTATATGGTAATCGTTGGACCGATGCGCACCAATCAGAAGCGTTTGATTTATGTGTAAGGGCTTTTGAGAGGAGTAGTCGCTTGGCAACCGTCTAGTTAAATGTACGAGCTGTGGCTATTAAAAATAGCGTCCATAGGAGATATTTGCTGCCCATTGTTGCGCTTTTTTAAAGAAAACAGTCCGCACTTTCGATCTTTTGATGAAATAAATGATTAACACTGAAAACTCTGATAGAAAAACGAAGTGATGGAGTTGGATGGGAGACAGGCTGTCTTTTGACTCAAGAGCCGTGATTCAAAAGCTATTATGCCCTGCATTTTCCCAAGTAACTGCCAATCATTTTAGGGTCTGGCTGTTAATTCATGGTATGCTATTAATCCTCAGTAAAAATCGTTGCCCAGTCACTAGGTGTGACGCCCATTGTAAATCTGTGTATGTAGGCTGTTTTATAGAAGCCAACAATGGACGAAACGGCTTCTTCTGAGCTGAGAAACGACGTGACATCGCTACACACTGCAAAAAATATCAACCTAAGCAAGTCCTTTCTCATTTGTTCTTCTGGAAACATAAGGGAAAGAGATTTTTTATTCAACATGATTGAGTGTAGGCTACTTGTTTGATGTGTAGGTTTGCTTTTTTGCTTTTTAAAGCAATAAGGAAGAAAACATCAGATCTCTACATCGGTTGCCAGTAGAAATGACTTGGACTAGAATTGGATTCAAGAAACAGGTTGACGTTCATTGGAATCAAGTAGAAGTATCTCCCACTCGTTCTCCCACTTACTTTAGAAAAAAAAAACACATTTCGGCGTAAAAAGACTGTTGGATGAAAATAACTATCAGGATTGATTTTTTTTTTTTTGCAGTGTGGTCTTTTTTGATCTCTGAATCTGAAGGAATGAAAAGGGATGGATGTGACTGACTGTTACTGTGGAAACCAACTTTCACCTGCCAACAGATGCTCGTACATTCTCAGCTACCCAGCTCACAGCCTCATATGTTTGCTGACAGAATTTGGATTAGACGGCTCAGATGATATCAGCCTCCATCAGATATCTGAACACATATCTTAAAAACGCACAATATGGGCATCAACACTGAATGGACGAAAACAATAAAATAAACAAAAAAGCATAACATGGATGACATGAACTCTTGCAGAAAGAAAGAAGCGTTGGTTTTAAAAGGGGGGAATTGTTTTGTCACTTACAGCAGTTGGTAACAGCAAAACTGTTCGCCACTTCCAGATTGTCAATGTGAGGCGTCAATCTGAATTCCGAGGTGCCAAATTGAACCATTCCTATCCGAAATGCGCTGTACTCTTGATCCGCACCCCTTGGAAAAAGTCCCCCTGAAACCGACAAAAATATAATACTTACAAAATTTTCAACCATATTTTCTCAGCATTTTACGCACAAATTTGTTGCTTTTTAGCCAATTTGTTTGTTTGTTTGTTTGTTTTTCATTTGAACTAATGGATACATACCAATTTGAACACTGGGCGAGCCCCCGAGCGCGCATCCCCATAAAACCAGCAGAACCGAAATGGATAAATTCACTATCTTTTCCATGTCCACAGTTTAGGTGTCCACATCCACCAAGGGAGTCTGATATTCCTCGCTGTCTCCGGAGATGTTAGATCCGACACATATTGGATACCTTCCGCTTTGGGGAGAAAACAACAAGAATCTGCAGGAAAGGACCGATTTTCTGCAGGTGGCTAGGACACCAGCAGTGAAGGAATGGTCGCCTGCGATGAAGGTCTGTTGTCTCTTCTTCTGCTCCTCCTCGTCGCTCCCCTCCTGCCGGCAGCTGATACCTCCTCTAAACGCACAGGGACACTGCGCGTCTCCGCTCGGCGCGCCGGAGATCCTTTCAGCATCACACCCACAAGTGAAGAATGTTAATGAGAAGGCGGATAAAGACGAAAAGAGCCGAGTAGAAACCCCTTGGTGACACAAGTGCTCACTGCAAATCCAATTCCCATGGGAATGATATATGTTTTAGACGTGACAAGCTTTAATTAAGGAGCATTAACATTGAACATTGTTGATTCAGAGTCCCACTTTTTCAAAATGTCAATCTGTTTTTTTTTTGTCAAAGTTCAGTTGTCAACTAAACAATGAGAACCTCATGTGGACTGACTTTGTCTGGGCATCTTCCCTACCAAGCTTCTGTTAAGGGATCTTTCCTTCCTTACTAACCGAATGTCTCTTATGTCAATAGGCTATTCCAATGAACACTTAAATGCGAGTAGATTATAGTGTTAAAAATGTTTATTCATCAGCAAAAAAAGCACAACACACTGATCTATTAGTCAATACGCCTTGACAGCATAACTTTTCATGATACACCTACAGAATTTAATAAGGCTGCAACTAACAATTATTTAAATTTTCGTTTATTTTCTAGATTCACTGTTTAGTCTATAAAGAGTTCGAATAGTAAAAATGGCACTTATGATTTTTCAGAGCCCAAGGTAACACATTTAAACAGCCTAATACATAATATATTGACCAGAATGATAGAAACAGCAAATGGAACTGGAATTATATATTATTTTTGGTATGTTTGCTTGAAAAAGAACTGAAACAATTATGGACTTTTAAAATAAATTTTTGTCTTTTAACAAACTGATTAACAGTTTCACCTCTGATGTTCATAATGATCGAGTAGGCAGATAAAGGTTGCTAAAGATTACTTCAAGAGGTCAAATTGATTGTGAACCTAATAAGGCACCACCCTACTATTGAAACCACACACAGCAGCAGCAGCAACAGCAACAGCTGTAAATCAGGCACATAAAAAATGCCTCTGACATCTATATTTGACATTCAAAGACTGAAGTCTAAAAGTGTCATTTCTACATTCACAGTGAATTCATAAGAGACTCAGCTAAATGGCCAATATTTTATCTTGAGTCTGCTTAATTCAGTACTGAGATTTTTTAACTCTCTGGAAGATGTAATCCTTTCTCCCCTAACAGTTCCTGAATGCACAATTGAATATTACTGAAGATATTTGCAACCTTAAGAACTGTTTTGTATAACAAAATATCAGACAAGCATATTGATTAGAAAATTTTAATTGAGACCTTCACATTTTTCTTTCGGTCGCTTGAAAAACTGAAAGTCTGCTCTAAACCATGTTAAAGGCCAACATTTCATACTTAGAACAGTTTTCAAGTGCATCAGCTGGAGGCCATCACTCATGCCCTCCAGGAATAACCATCAAATGAATCTCCTCTTTAACTTTGATCTAACGGTTATTACCACCCTCTGCATACAAATCCAATGCAAATCGATGGCTGGTTGTTAACCATTTTGAACAGGGTGAAATGGAGGAGAGCTGCCTCACAGCCAACAGGAAATAAATGGCACGCCTGTCCCCTGGTTTTATGATATGCATATCTCAGCCTGCACAGACAGCTGGATATTAATCATTGGACAGTGTGTGATAGCAGTCTGGGAGCAAACTAATGAGGCCAAGAGTGAGCACGAGCTGAGGGTGGCTGAAGTTAGAAGCAACAGTGTATGTCAGATTTCAGCATCATGGACAGCACATCACATGTAACACTGGCGTCTTTACAAAGAATCTTTAGCTTCATGAGTACACATGGGGTGGAAATCTAAGGACTTTATTATAATCTGGAACTTAAACTCACTGGCCACTTTATTAGGTACACCTTGCTAGTACCGAGTTGGGCCCCCTTTTGCTATCATCCATCCATCGTCAACCGCTTATCCTGCATACAGGGTCGCAGGGGGCTGGAGCCAATCCCAGCTGACATTGGGCGAAAGGTGGGGTACACCCTGGACAGGTCGCCAATCCATTGCATAGACTTGCACATAGACAAAGAACCAGTCACACTCACACCTAAGGACAATTTAGGGTCACCAATAAAACTTGGCTGCATGTCTTTGGACGGTGGAGCCGGAGCACCCGGAGAGAACCCACACAGACACGGGGAGAACATGCAAACTCCACACAAAAAGCAGCCAACCGGGGGTTTGAACCCACAATCTTCTTGCTGTGAGGCCACAGTGCTATCCACTATACTTTCAATAAGGTGTTGGAAACATTCTTCAGACACTTGTCCATATTTACATGATAGCATCACACAATTGTAGAGGTTTGTCAGCAGCAACATCCATGATTGCGAATCTCCCATTCCACCACATCCCAAAGGTGCTCTATTGGATTGAGCTCTGGTGACCGTGGAAGCCACTGGTGTACTGTGAACTCATTGTCATGTTCAAGAAACCAGTTTGAGATAGCTTTGGGACATGGTGCATTTTCCTGCTGGAAGTAGCCATCAGAGGATGGGTACACTGTGGTCATAAAGAGATGGACATGGTCAGCAACAATACTCAGGTAGGCTGCTGCGTTTAAACAATGTTCAATTGGTACAACAGAGCCCAAAGTGTGCCCAGAAAATATTCACCAAATCATTACATCACCAGCACCACCCTGAACCGTTGATACAAGGCAGGATAGACTCATGCTTTCATGCTGTTTACGGCAAATTCTGATCGTACCAACTGAACAGCTGAAATCGAGACTTATCAGACCAGGCAACATTTTTACAGTCTTCTGTTGTCTAATTTTGGTGAGCCTGTGTGAATTGTAGCCTCACTTTCCTGTTCTTAGCTGACAGTAGTGGCACCCATTATGGTCTTCTGCTGCTGCAGCCCATCTGCTTCAAGGTTTGACGTGTTGTGCATTCAGAGATGGAATACTGCATAGCTTGGTTGTAACAAGTAGTTATTTGAGTTACTGTTGCCTTTCTGTCAACTCGAACCAGTCTGCCCATTCTCCTCTGAACTCTGACATCAACAAGGCATTTTCCTCCAAACAACTGTCGCTCACTGGATATTTTCTCTTGTTCAAACCATTCTCTGTAAACCCTAGAGATGGTTATCCGTGAAAATTCCAGTAGATCAGCAGTTTCTGAAATACTCCGACCAGCCCTTGTGGCATCAACAACCATGCCACATTCAAAGTCTCTTAAGTCCACTTTCTTCCCCATTCTGATGCTCAGTTTGAACTTTTCTTGACCTCTTCTACATCCAAGTGATTGGCTGATTAGTTATTTATATTAACAAGCAATTTAACTGGTGTACCTAATAAAGTGGCTGGTGAATGTATACTCTTGGTTATTCTTGGTCATCATTTCTATTGTCTATGACACTGTAATTACCAAAATAACAGCTAATATGCAAAAATAAAGAAAGACACAAGAAACACAAGCAGTCAGATGATCAGGTTGCAAACAAGTCAACATCTTAGTCAGATTATCCAAATTGCTTTATTCAGAAATAAACTGAATAAAAAGAAAGCAAGACCACCTTAAATATTAGCAATAATTCATCATTGCACAGGAAAACAGTGTGTGCACAACTGGATGTGGTAGTTTAAATTTAAACTACAAAGTCAGTCTGTAAATTTGAAATTCATTTTTGACAATATTCACACACACACATATATATATATACATATATATAAATTTCCGAGAAATTTCCTAAATTTAAAGCCCCTGAAAACTTGATTTCAGTACCAGTAGATTGAAATCTACAGTATTTCCATATAACATTAAATATTCATGACTAAAGCAACAATTAAAGTTAAAGTTCGGGGGAGAAAAAAAACTTATTATTCTTTATTAAGAGTTGAAAAATCTTAGCTCATCTGTTTCACTGGGACTGTGTGGATGTGGTTTGATCAGATATGATTGGCAGTGCAGGCAACACAAGCAAACAATCCATAAACTTTCATCATAATTTGATTCAAATATTGCTGAATCCTAATTGATGCATGGAAAATATGTGATATCACTTCTTTACAATGGAGTCCTGCCTCAACGGAGTCCCAGCCACATCAAATCAAAAAAACAAAAAACAAATGTAGAAATCTTTATGGTAACTTTGGCAGACAATAATGTGTTTTGTTGGACTCCCTCACTTGTAGTAAGAAGCTGATCAAAAAATATGTTTAAACCAAAATAGATATTTATTTAACATATTTATTATTATAAACTTTTCATGTTGAAGTCTATGCTTGCTGGTAAACAAACTTAATTTTTTTGCATGTTTAGTTGAACTGCATTTCACTGATTGAAAGACTTTAAAGATAAATTAACTGGAATTGTACTAATTGATCACTGACTCAAGTTTCTCAGAAATTATCACAAATTTAGAGTTATTTCCACAAAAAAATACTGACAATTAGCAAGAAAATATTTAGGAATCACAGAAAAATGCAGTGGTACCAATAATTTTACTGTTTGACTGTTTGTTTAGCCAGTGTTTATTTAAAGCCTGTGTTACTGTTTGACTCATCTTACTGCATGTGTTCCTTGCACAGTGTTATAGCATTGTTGCCATGTTCTCAGATTTCAGCAATTAACTTGGTGGGTACAAATATTGTTATTAGCAATAGGAATGATTGCCAAAACTACAAAAAAAATAGTTGAATACCATCAGAATTTCCTTTTAAACCCTGAATATGGGAATTTTATTTGCACTCTACATGAACTGGACACCCATATCTCTTTTTTCTGGAGGTTCTTCCATGCATGGATTCACTCTGCTGCTGCTAGATTGAAATGTGATTTCAGTTTGATTATCTTACAGCATATTTACAGAATTTGCACCCTGCAAGATAATTTAACTGCTGAAGAGCACTCTAATTAGTTTTTAGGAGTGAATAAGAATAACTCATAATCAAATCATGAATCCACTGGCTGTGTAAGCCTTTGCGTCAATTTTCAGAAATAAATCACAAGAGTGAGATGGAAATCTTTCACATGCTGGTCTTCCTGGAGATTCCAACATTTCAGGTTAAACCAAGTCAATGACCTTTTGAGAAATGTTTAATCACTCAGGTTTGAATGTCCCAGAAATCCTGTGCGACTGCTTTTTAGAAAGCATTTACATTTCTGGCATTTAGTTGGTGCTCTTATCTAGAGAGACTTACAATAGGCCGCATTTTAGTGTCTCACTCAAGGGTCCCTAGCTTGTTGTTGTGGGGATCAGACACATGACCTTTTGGTAACAGAATGCATAACGATTCCCTAGCTGACATTAGCTGCAGTACACAGAAACAATGGATAAATGTTTCTGCAAGTGTTCTCTGGTCCATTAGGAGCCTAAAAGGAAGCCTGCTCTAAATTACATTTTTTCTCACCCCTGTTGTTTTATTCCACATTTTGGAATTATTTTCCATATGAAAACTCACGTTTCAAAATGGGTTTGTAGAGGACCTCATGAGATTTGCTATACTGCATGTTTTTATGAAAAATAAATTGAGATGAGCTGAATACTCAATCCATGGATGCAAGAAAATCGAAGCCAAGTGACTGTACAGTGTATGAATTTGTAAGTTCCATCTTATAATCTTATAACTTGGTAAAAAATTATACTGTCTTCTTTCTTTTCAGCAAGTTCCACAAGGCTGGAATCTGCCCTAGCATATGTATACAGTGGGGGAAATAAGTATTTGACCCCTTGCTGATTTTGCAGGTTTGCCCACTTACAAAGAATGCAACAATCTACAATTTTAATCATATGTACATTCTAACAGTGAAAGACAGAATCCCAAAGAAAATTCCAGAAAATCACATCATATGAATTTATAAAAATTGATGACCATCTGATGAGGAAAAACAAGTATATGACCCCCTACCAAACAGCAAGTATTCTGGCTCCTACAAGCCAGTTAGTCTTTCTTTAAGACACAGCCCCAATCCCAACAAATTATCTACATCAAATACACCTGCCTCACCTCATTACCTGTATAAAAGACACCTGTCAACACCCAAACAACCAGCATCCAACATCACCACCATGGGCAAGACCAAAGAGCTTTCTACGGACATCAGGGACAAGATTGTTGATCTGCACAAGGCTGGGATGGGCTACAAGAGAATCGGAAAGCAACTTGGAGAGAAAAGATCAACTGTCGG
>NC_060168.1:26814000-26819438 GCF_021292245.1 Micropterus dolomieu | reverse complement strand
CACACTGCCAAAGCAACAAAAGAGTGGCTGAAGAAGAAGCACATCAAGGTTCTGGAGTGGCCTAGCCAGTCTCCAGACCTGAATCCAATTGAAAATCTTGGGAGGGAGCTTAAAATTCGAGTTGCCAGGCGACAACCTCGGAACCTGAATGATTTGGAGGCTGGTTGCAGGGAGGAGTGGGCCAACATCCCTGCCGAAATGTGCACAAACCTTGTCACCAACTATAAAAACCGTTTGACATCTGTGCTGGCCAATAATGGCTTTTCTACAAAATATTAACATGCTGTTTGTCCAGGGGGTCAAATACTTGTTTTTCCTCATCAGATGGTTATCAATTTTTATAAATTCATATGATGTGATTTTCTGGAATTTTCTTTGGGATTCTGTCTTTCACTGTTAGAATGTACATATGATTAAAATTGTAGATTGTTGCATTCTTTTTAAGTGGGCAAACCTGCAAAATCAGCAAGGGGTCAAATACTTTTTTCCCCCACTGTATATACACACTCCGACTTGGCATTGCTATGGAAAAAAAAAAACATGAGGTGAGAGTGTTAGCCACTGTCTACCAATTCACTGGAAACAATATTAAACAGTGTTAAAATTAAACACTCAACTCCCTTAAGACAAATAGATTCATAACTCCAAATTAACAATTGAACAAAAGAAAGCGGGATAAGAATTATATTACAAGAAATAATGCACATAATGCATTAGCACTCAATAATATTTGCGTAAAACTGTAATTGTGCAATGTACATTTTGATCTATTACACAATTGAACAATAAAAATTTTATTACCTAAGGCAAAAAAAAAATTATTTTGTGATATTCACGCATTGTTACTTAATTCTAGGATCTGCAACAAGAACTTATGACTAAAGTTTTAGAGAAAAAAAATGCAGCACAACACCAAACAAATCATTCTACTCTGTTTTGACATGGCTTTGGTGATTCTCTCTGTTGCGTCAGTTGATCAGGAAATTGAAACAGCAGTGTCTCTGTGACTTACAGCTGCTGCTGACGTGACAGTGTATTAGATGCTTTTTAAGCGTACAGTAAAGATGTGATGTGAATACGTAACAAGGCCATCGGACACAAAGAAGTTGCTAAGCCAAGCATATACAGCCACTACAACAGTTCTGGGGTGTCTGCAGGGATTGAACCCAAGGTCAGAAAGAGTGCTGAGACTATACACTTTGACTGCATCATCTTACGTCAGTAGCACTCAATTTATACCAATGTTACACTGAGCTCCTTTTATATTTGACCTCTAAAACAGTTTTTCAGCCTCTTATCAAGTGTGGTTTGAAACTAATAACATGAAACCCATTCAATCGTTAAGTAATATCAAAGTAATAACTTTAAAGGATGTTAGTGAGGGGAAATTTCACCAGAAAATATCTATGTAAGTTGATTGTGCAGCAGCTTATTACGACCCATATTTACGTTTGTTAGGTTGTGGCCTCTAGTAGCGAAGGAGGAAGTCAGGTGATGTACTATAAAGAGCAAAGTGAGGAAGGCCGCTTAAGGAGGCTGTTTGGATGGATGGATGGGTTATACCACTGCAGGACTTTCTCATCAGTGAAACACTGTCAAGGCTGACTTTTTATTTAAAGTTAAATCAAATGAACACAGGACTTTCACACATGAGGCCGAGGTTCGAGTCCAGTGTGAAACCAAGTCATGGTCGACTTATTCTAAAAAGTTAACGTAGAAGTCACATGAGAGAAGTCACATGACTTACATAACATACTTATTTTAACCCAAACTCCAATCTTTTCGGTCACATATATCATTTTGGGACAATCAACCTATTAAGGTATGAGGACGTGTTGCGAAATATTCATGTTCATGTGCACAGACTTTTAAGAACACTGCATAACTTTTGTTGCAAACACTATGGAGCCATTTTGAAGCTAATTCTTGCATTGAAAGGCGTGTTTCAAAACAGTAACAGATGCATAATTTTTTTTTTTTAATTTTTAAAAAATTTAAATTTTTATAAGAATTACAGAAACTTTAATTTGAAAGGGGAACACTGTCTGGCTTTTTTTTTATTGTTCCAAAGTTCAATTTACCATTCTCTGCTTTTACCATCATCTCTCCTGTATTTCCTTCACTATCAGGCCTGTTGTTATTTCCCCCTCACCCAGTGCTTGAAGTGGGACGGTACGCATCGGTATGCAGTACTGGCACCTCGACATCTTACTTGGGACTTCTCCCAAGCGCACGGATGCCTTTCAAGCAGCCGCTCTTCAATGTCATTTTTCGTGAACAGACTAATCACAGCCTGGATGGGGCGGGGCATTTAAAAATATTGACAGATAGGTGTCATTTACACTGGGGACGCTGGGGACATGTCAGAACCAGAATGTCACCATCACTTTTTGAAAGCTTTTGTTAAAAATGTTCTGAAAAACAGCTTGCAACAAGAAACGTTAAATTTGTTAAACAAATAAAACAATGCCAATAAGAAAACATACAATGCAATTGAAATATAGAATAAACAAATGCATTGTCCAAAAGCTGATTACTGCATAATATTCCTTTATAATATTATATTCTCATATCACTTACCACCTTAATTGTGTTTCCCTTTAAATAAATAAAGACATTTCCACCATAAATTGGTGCAGAAAATGTCTCCCGAATGCAGGAAATTAAGTATTTAATGCTGAAAGTCATTTTTATGTTATGATGTTATGTTTTCCACTTTAAGCACTCCCTTCACTATTTCATCACCCTGTCTCTCTTCACTCTATCTTTTCTGTTTTGGCCAGAACTAACTGTAATGACAGGACCAACTGTCATGGCTGTACCACAGATTGGTTCAGTCGGGCTGTAACCGAGCTTCTCGCTATCCTGACCTCTGACAGGAAATGGCATCCTCCACACTTTCTAGGCTTCCACATTTGAAGCTCTGCCAAAACTATGCCACCAAACAGCCACCGTGACTGGGAGGGAGTGGAAAATTGCGGCAAATCCACTGTGGCATTCGGAAAATAGCCTATTATGTCTGAGGTTTCAGATAAAACCGTGAAAATTCCCTCAATACGCTGTACAAATATAAGAGTGGGTGAACAAACAAACAGCTAACAGATACAGTCATAAACCAAGTGCAGAAGTCACTGGACTGCAAGTGTAGGTAATGATGGTAGGTGTGATGAGACTTAATGATAATCACTATACTATTAAAATAAGCCCTTGCTGAAGATAGAAGTAGGATTTTTGTACAATTGTTATTTCTTTTGATAAGAAAAACTCCATTTACCCTGTATTTATTTTTGGGGCTTGGAAAAGGTTGTAAAAGCCCAACACTGATGTGTGAAAGCCTTGTTCACAGTAAATGAGCTTCCATTAAGCCCTGTGGCCTCTCCTCCCCCCACTGTTCCTCCACTAATCATTGCCTGACTGTGGTTGGTGGTTGTCTTGCTGGTCCGGGTGGCAGCCTGGTGGGAGGTCATGTTGGATTAGAAAGCACCCTGTGTGATATAGGTTACTGCACTGAACTACTAGCAGGGTGCTGAGGTGCGGGGGTGGAGCATGCACAACACATAAAAAGACACATGAGTCACACCAGTGAAAAGGTTCCTGATCCATGTACTGTCCTGGTGCTGAGGATTGTTTCCTTGCATTACCAGATTATTACCTGATCAGTAATGTTTGTTGTGCTTGTTGCAGATAACAGCCTCAGCTAAATTTTAAACTGATCTTAAGAAAAAAGCAACTGCTAAGAAGCAAAACATCACTTCATACCCACACCACACAGCCTGGTACTACATCTGTTTTTTCTCCCAGGAGAGCATTTTTATCTTATTATCTTATTACATTAAACAGATATAGATCTGGCCATCGGAGGGCACTACGATGCAGAATGCCTCTCATTTGAGATTCAGTCAGAACTGAAATATGTCTCAGTCAAAATCAATCTCAAATGAAAATATTACTCATTAATCAGTGCAAACTTGTGCTTCTCGGGATGACTCATATTGTCATACACTTGAGTCTAGTTTCAGTCTGACTCCCATTCTGTGTCTCAGGCAGGTGTTAGTAGTGACAGACAAAGATTATTTCCCATGTCTGTAACCATGGCAGCCACAGAGAGAAAAGTCGTTTTCTGATTTTGAGCTGCCAAAAAAGAAAATAAAAAACCCAGATCCTAGCAATGACAATTTTGCACTTCTTTACATGTGCAACACTAAAACCAATTTGCCTCAGACTTCATTAATATGACCCTGTTGTCGTGACATAAGGTCAGCATCTATCTTGCTTCATTAAGCCAGAGACAGATTTCATATGAGAAGTCTTGCAATGACAGTCAGGGGTCATTTTCCAAGCAGGTTTGCATGAATAATAGATGGCTGGTTTGGCAGATTAGGAGAGGTCGAGCCTCGGTGGAACAAACAGCTGTGTTGTGTGTGAAATGTGGGATACATGTGGGCAGAGCAAAGGGAAGATGATGGAGAGGCTGAATTTTTAAACCTATTGCAAGTCCCTCCAGGTTAAAAAATATGGGTACATGTGACAAAACTCCAGGGTTAAGTTTGAATCACCAGAAAGTGAAAAATCTAAACCTTATAGCTGCACTCTCACTAACTACTGTCACAAAAAATTACACAGTGTTAAAGATTTCAAATCTGTGCATTCATTTTGAAGTACATCAAATGGTGGAAAAGTAATTTGAACATTTATTTTTCTATGCTTGTAAATTTCACAAACACATGGTCACAGCACACTAGTGACCCATTTACACAATTACAGGTGAGAGATGACAAACTTTACATTTGCATGAGGAGTGGCAGTGTCACATGACCATCTGGACAGGAACAGTGTTTTACATATCCACGTATCATCTCTAGAGCAAATCATAAGTATAACTTTATATATATATATATATATATATATATATATATATACACACACACACACACACACACACACACACACACACACACACACACACACACGTGTGTATATATATATATATACAGTGGGTACGGAAAGTATTCAGACCCCTTTAAATTTTTCACTCTTTGTTTCATTGCAGCCATTTTCCAAAAATCAAAAAAGTTCATTTTATTTCTCAGTAATGTACACTCAGCACCCCATCTTGACAGAAAAAAACAGAAATGTAGAAATTGTTGCAAATTTATTAAAAAAGAAAAACTGAAATATCACATGGTCATAAGTATTCAGACCCTTTGCCGTGACACTCAGGTGCTGTCTATTTCTTCTGATCATCCTTGAGATGGTTCTACACCTTCATTTGAGTCCAGCTGTGTTTGATTATACTGGCTGAAGAGCTCAGAGACAGAATTGCGGCAAGGCACAGATCTGGCCAAGGTTACAAAAAAATTTCTGCTGCACTTAAGGTTCCTAAGAGCACAGTGGCCTCCATAATCCTCAAATGGAAGACGTTTGGGACGACCAGAACC
>NC_060168.1:26809980-26813900 GCF_021292245.1 Micropterus dolomieu | reverse complement strand
GGCTGTCCACCAACGTTTACCATCCAACCTGACAGAACTGGAGAGGATCTGCAAGGAGGAATGGCAGAGGATACCCAAATCCAGATGTGAAAAACTTGTTGCATCTTTCCCAAAACGACTCATGGCTGTATTAGATCAAAAGGGTGCTTCTACTAAATACTGAGCAAAGGGTCTGAATACTTATGACCATGTGATATTTCAGTTTTTCTTTTTTAATAAATTTGCAAAAATTTCTACATTTCTGTTTTTTTCTGTCAAGATGGGGTGCTGAGTGTACATTACTGAGAAATAAAATGAACTTTTTTGATTTTTGGAAAATGGCTGCAATGAAACAAAGAGTGAAAAATTTAAAGGGGTCTGAATACTTTCCGTACCCACTGTATATGTGTGTGTATGTATATATATATATGTATATACACGCGCACACACACACACACACACACACACACACACACACACATATATATATATATAATCTTCATAAACATGCATTGCTTTTAACATGCAAAGTAATTACAATGTTACACTTTGCATTGAGGCTTAAATAAAATTAATGCTAACTTAACAGACTCCCACTTGGCAAGTGCAAAAACTCAAATAGCTATTTACAAATGCTCTTTTACAGATCTGTGCATCTTCTGCTTGGTCGTTATGCAATCAATCTTTGTGGATTTGTTTACACCTGTATTAGCCTCACAAGTACCATTATCAATAAATTAAGTATTTCAATACAAGATGATATACATCCATTTTAGGTAAAGAAAGAAAACAAGTTATAATTATTGTTTCATTCACAAATAATGATAGTTGGCTATTTTTATGTAAAGATAAATATAATAATAATATTATTATTAATAATAATAATACATAGTTTTCTTCTCAGCAATCATGGGTAAGATTCACAATTCTCAACATTCACTTTGGAATTAAACTTTTTGAATATAATCAGATCAAGAAAGAACTCATGGGAGTGAAGTGGGGGATTGATAATACAAGATAAGACGTGAAGATAATCACAAGTATATGGACCAGTAAATCACATTAAAGAAGAGGAAGGAGAAAGGGAAGAGGGCTCGCGAGTACAGGTCAACTCTTTTGGCAGCAGAGGGGATGACTGGTTTCGGAGGAGGAGGTTTCTTGTTGTTCTTGGCCTGGGATTTTCCATGACCAGAGCTGGTATCGATGGGCTTCCCGTAGCAGTCAAAGTTCGACAGCTCAAAGTCCCGTGGGAGCGAGCCCACAATGCTGAAGTCGTTGGTCCGCAGGTCTGATTTAGAGGTACACACCTTCTTACAGCGAGTTTCTGCCACCTGGGCGCAAGAGAGTAACATGGGCGAAAAAAGAATTGATTATTAAATTCAGCACCATTTAGCATTTATTATCAACTAATAGTCTGAAAGTGCTGCATGGCCCCGGAGTCAGTGTAACCAAACCAAAGTGGTTTAAAACTGAATGAGTACACTGGGATTACTGTGCATAGATCCATTCACTCTTACTAGTGCAAAGACTATTCCATCCTGGAGAATAAATATTTTTTATAATATTGTCATAAAATAATATTATTTTCAAGAAAAATGTTGAGTGAATACAGTGGTCCTTAACTTTACTGTAACTGTTACTCTCTCTATTGTGTTATATTCAATACTTTTTAGGTCTATCAAAAGAATGAAATATATTAAGCAAAATTAGTCAGTTGCTGATCCCCACACCCACATTCCCACCTGTCCTTCTTTCCCTCATTATTGAAGTGTACATAGTAGCCTCTGTCTTTGCTAGACTGTCTATTGCGCTCAGTAGCCTTCACGTTCTAACACTTGTCTTATTTACCTGCGTTCCTGATTATGCCACCTGCCTGCTCCTTATTTGGTTTTGTTTACCTTCTCTGATGTTACCGACCTTTGCTCCATAACCTGACCAATTAAACATCCTTTTAATTTCACCTGATCTGTGTCTGAGATGTGTCTGAAAGCTCCGTACTTGTACAGCGCCTTTCTAGTCTTTTCGACCACTCAAAGCGCTTTTACACTACATCTGCATTCACCAGTCACACACATTCATACACTGAGCCTAAGTGCTCAAACGGAAACTAACATTCACACTCATTCATACGCTGGCGGAATAGCCGCCAGGGGCAAATCGGGGTTCAGTATCTTGCCCAACACGACACGCAACCAGGGGGAGCCAGGGATCGAACCGCCGACCTTCCGATTAACAGCCAACCCGCTCTACCTCCTGAGCCACAGCCGCCCCAGATCTGTTTTTGAGTCTGCACATCTGGGTCCTGAATTGTTACAGTTAATTGTAATGCCACCAACAATTAATTAAACGTTTCATCGGGTCATTTTTCTGTCTGGCTGCAAACATTACATTACACAAAAAATCTTTAAATTGGCTAAAGCTCTTTTCACTGGTAAAACAACACCACCACCTCAATTAAAATGTACTGTGAAGAAACACCCCAAAACAACCTTGTAAACGACATGCACAGTTAGTTTTTATAAAAAAAGCTTGGTAATATTTTTATTAGACTCATGCGGCAAAAACTTGCTATAGGCTTCTCATCTATTACACTATTAAACATGATCCAGTTTGTGCTTGGTCAACATCCATGCCCTCTTTTACAGATTCCTTGCTTGTGGACCAAACTGCACAAATCATCATGTAGAAACATTCCAGATTCCAGACGCTACAATCATACATTAGCAAAAGACAACTGAATTCTCTACTTTCTCTGACTGCTGTATAACACATAAAAAATGTGTGTATACAGTAGTAATGATGTCTCTTAGACGTCACACCCACGCTGCAGGTAGGTTTCATCTTAACTGTGATGAATATTTAAATGAGGCTATTTGGGATTTTTGGACTAGATCAATTAACAGACTACATTTTGAAAACCCCGTAAAGGAGCTGTTTGAAACTCAGACAAAAAATTAAATTTGCTTTGTGCTCTACAATCTTGCCTTATATGGTTCCTCTCTCATTTGGGGGGCTTGTTACCCCTCCACTGCCTCTGTATACTATCACAATGGACAACTGGAGCTAGTGCAAAACAATCTGCAGAAGGATGTAGTTTAATGTCATCCAAAAAATCCCTTTCATGAACTTCCCTGAAGGCCTGCAGGGTAAAAAGGATCTAATCAGACTATGGCTGCTTACTCACTGAAGTCATTAAGCTCATTAAAGCTTCATTATTTTGATTTGGTCCCATTAAACCTCAATGGAATAATGTAATCCTATCAACCAAATGTGGTCCAGACTAACATAGACTTAGAGCTAAATTAATTTCAATTAGGCACACAATTGGAAGACCCATACAACATACTGAATACCTGATGTGCATGTGTGTCAGGCTTGAGTCATGACTGAGCTGTGTGTGCGAGTATGTTACAGACAATGCCAAAATTGAATGATTGGATTTCCGTGTTTTGCATTTAGATTAGATCTCTATGCCTAACTGTTACTGAGGAGGTTGGATCTGGAATTTACATTTTGTCATTGTACTGTCTTACTGTAGGTGGGAGGTTACTTAACCCAGACAAACAAACACACGCTGCACACTTACACAAAGCAACACAAAAGCACCATCACTGAAATGTTTTGGTGATTAACTACAGCTTCAGCTACAGCATATGTACTGCATATCCATAGCCCTATTTTTATAGCCTATATTACCTCTCAACTATACTGCTGTATATGTTTTGTCCTGTGCAATTTTATTTATTTCTATACTATGCCGCTATGTTCTGCTGCGACCTGTTCAATGTTGCATATCAATCACATCTGTACATACAAGGTGTATATAGTGTACATTTAAAGAGGTGGTATTATGCTTTTTGGCTTTTCCCCTCTCCTTTATTGAGTTATATATCTTTTTTTGCATGTAACAGGTTTGCAAAGTGAAAAAGCCCAAAGTCCAG
>NC_060168.1:26798590-26809880 GCF_021292245.1 Micropterus dolomieu | reverse complement strand
TCCGTACTTGTACAGCGCCTTTCTAGTCTTTTCGACCACTCAAAGCGCTTTTACACTACATCTGCATTCACCAGTCACACACATTCATACACTGAGCCCAAGTGCTCAAACGGAAACTAACATTCACACTCATTCATACGCTGGCGGAATAGCCGCCAGGGGCAAATCGGGGTTCAGTATCTTGCCCAACACGACACGCAACCAGGGGGAGCCAGGGATCGAACCGCCGACCTTCCGATTAACAGCCAACCCGCTCTACCTCCTGAGCCACAGCCGCCCCAGATCTGTTTTTGAGTCTGCACATCTGGGTCCTGAATTGTTACAGTTAATTGTAATGCCACCAACAATTAATTAAACGTTTCATCGGGTCATTTTTCTGTCTGGCTGCAAACATTACATTACACAAAAAATCTTTAAATTGGCTAAAGCTCTTTTCACTGGTAAAACAACACCACCACCTCAATTAAAATGTACTGTGAAGAAACACCCCAAAACAACCTTGTAAACGACATGCACAGTTAGTTTTTATAAAAAAAGCTTGGTAATATTTTTATTAGACTCATGCGGCAAAAACTTGCTATAGGCTTCTCATCTATTACACTATTAAACATGATCCAGTTTGTGCTTGGTCAACATCCATGCCCTCTTTTACAGATTCCTTGCTTGTGGACCAAACTGCACAAATCATCATGTAGAAACATTCCAGATTCCAGACGCTACAATCATACATTAGCAAAAGACAACTGAATTCTCTACTTTCTCTGACTGCTGTATAACACATAAAAAATGTGTGTATACAGTAGTAATGATGTCTCTTAGACGTCACACCCACGCTGCAGGTAGGTTTCATCTTAACTGTGATGAATATTTAAATGAGGCTATTTGGGATTTTTGGACTAGATCAATTAACAGACTACATTTTGAAAACCCCGTAAAGGAGCTGTTTGAAACTCAGACAAAAAATTAAATTTGCTTTGTGCTCTACAATCTTGCCTTATATGGTTCCTCTCTCATTTGGGGGGCTTGTTACCCCTCCACTGCCTCTGTATACTATCACAATGGACAACTGGAGCTAGTGCAAAACAATCTGCAGAAGGATGTAGTTTAATGTCATCCAAAAAATCCCTTTCATGAACTTCCCTGAAGGCCTGCAGGGTAAAAAGGATCTAATCAGACTATGGCTGCTTACTCACTGAAGTCATTAAGCTCATTAAAGCTTCATTATTTTGATTTGGTCCCATTAAACCTCAATGGAATAATGTAATCCTATCAACCAAATGTGGTCCAGACTAACATAGACTTAGAGCTAAATTAATTTCAATTAGGCACACAATTGGAAGACCCATACAACATACTGAATACCTGATGTGCATGTGTGTCAGGCTTGAGTCATGACTGAGCTGTGTGTGCGAGTATGTTACAGACAATGCCAAAATTGAATGATTGGATTTCCGTGTTTTGCATTTAGATTAGATCTCTATGCCTAACTGTTACTGAGGAGGTTGGATCTGGAATTTACATTTTGTCATTGTACTGTCTTACTGTAGGTGGGAGGTTACTTAACCCAGACAAACAAACACACGCTGCACACTTACACAAAGCAACACAAAAGCACCATCACTGAAATGTTTTGGTGATTAACTACAGCTTCAGCTACAGCATATGTACTGCATATCCATAGCCCTATTTTTATAGCCTATATTACCTCTCAACTATACTGCTGTATATGTTTTGTCCTGTGCAATTTTATTTATTTCTATACTATGCCGCTATGTTCTGCTGCGACCTGTTCAATGTTGCATATCAATCACATCTGTACATACAAGGTGTATATAGTGTACATTTAAAGAGGTGGTATTATGCTTTTTGGCTTTTCCCCTCTCCTTTATTGAGTTATATATCTTTTTTTGCATGTAACAGGTTTGCAAAGTGAAAAAGCCCAAAGTCCAGCCCAAAGGGAGTTCCCATCTCACACAGAAAGCTCTGCTCTGAACTGCTTGAAAACAGCTCGTTTGTAGTCCAGCCCTTCACTTCCTTTACTGTGATGTCCTGGGTGGCTGCGGCTCAGGAGGTAGAGCGGGTTGGCTGTTAATCGGAAGGTCAGCGGTTCAATCCCTGGCTTCCCCTGGTTGCGTGTCGAAGTGTCCTTGGGCAAGAAACTGAATCCCGAATTTCCCCTGCCGGCTGTTCCGCCAGTGTGTGAATGTTAGTTTCCGTTTGAGCACTTAGGCTCAGTGTGTGGATGTAGTAGCTTTGAGTGGTCGGAAAGGCGCTATACAAATACGGAGCATTTACAATGAAAACGCCTCATTAAGCTTTTCTCCACCAAAAAACAAAACAAAACTGTACTTGAATATTTCCGGAGTTGAGAAGCTCCGCAAGTGGCTGCGGGGGATGCCTGTGCCAACCCGCGGGAGGAGCGTGTGAGGCCGGGCTAGCCGACCGCTCACAAAGCCCTCTGCTCCCACTGTCACACAGACCGCTGCAGCAACAACGGCAGGGGAAAACACAGCTGGAAGGTTTTCATACCGCTTATCTGTCTTTACATTCTGAGGAAGGTTGAAATGTTTTAAATTAAGAAAGCTGTGTGGATCACTGGTGTGTGTGTCGCATTGAACATTACGTCGCGGGCAGTTGGGTGTGGCGTCACTACGATGACAAGCCACGTACTATCTCTGAGTACTATCTGTGGGTACTATCTGCAATGGAAAACGGAGCAGGGCAGAGTAGAGTCAATTGATTTGCGCTATGGTAGCATTTTTGGGCAAGGCAGCATAGATCGTCAGAACACCAGCAACAGTTCAACGTTTTTGTTGTAAACGTTGGCTAACACAGCTAAAGTAATAATGTTACACCTGATGTGAAAGCTACTGAGCAAACGTTCAAATTATTTGGCCAATTTTTATGTAAAATTTAGTTGAAATATGGTGATTTTTGCAGTGGTTTATGATAAGATGTGGAACAATGATGTTGTGTGGTTGTGGACTTTTGAGTAACTTATACCATCTGCTAGGTTACGGTCGCAGTCTGAAGCGGCTTTGATTTGGATCACACTACCTTGTTTCTTACGACCCGCCCTTCTCTGCTTCTGATTGGCTAGTAATCCTTACCTGGGAACTGCGCATGTGCAACTCCCAACAAAGATTTTGTACAAGTAAGATGCATCACTCTGTAGTTCAAGAGCGGGGCGTACAACACACAGGGTGAAAAGAGGAGCTGCAGCAATGTGCAGTATGAGAAAAATATGGTGTATTTTGAAAATTAAACCATGTAAACCTGTTCTGGTACAACCCCTAATTAAGATTTTGAACCTGAAAATGAGCATAATACCACCTCTTTAACTCTTATTCTTATCTGATTCTATTATATGTTGTTGTGTTGTATTTGGAACTGTTGTAACAAGGGAATTTCCCCAGAGTGGGATCAATAATGTCTATCTTAACTTATCTTATCAAAACACAAGGGGACATTTTTTATGCTTTGATTAGGGATATGAATGTAATAAATTACATATTAACATTTTTAAAATGACTGATAGTGTGCATTACAAATACATGTTTTTAAATTTTGGTTATCAAGTTATCAAACCAGATCCACTGACATGCAAGGTGCTGACGTGAAGCGGAGTCCCTCCGGTCCCATTGACCGTGTTGTTCCTGGCAGCGGGGCTCTTTCCCGCAGCCTTCTCCTTGGATGCTATTTTGGCCTTCTCTGCCTCGATGCGCTTCGGGCTGTTGAGCATCACTTGAACCACTGCGTACTCCACCAGCGAGGCAAAACCAAACAGTAGGCAAGCGATGAGCCAGATGTCAATGGCCTTGACGTAGGACACTTTGGGCAGCTCTGAAGCCAAGGAGGTGCACTCAGAGGACAGAGAGAGCACCGAGAGAATGCCTAAACGAAGAGGGAAGTAAGTAATATTGTTACTCAGCGACATGAGAGTAAGTTGGATGTTGAAAACTTGAAATTGTCACTATCCATGATTAATATATCTTTCTTCTAAACTTTCTGTAAATGTAAGGCTACATTGTGTAATTTTGATACTATACTGAGCTATATTACCTTATTATATTATGATACCAAACCAATAGTATTTTGATATCACACTTTGAGGAATAATTATGTTGTGAAACAAAACCCATTAGTCATTTAACAAAAAAGCACATTTTCTCAAATGCAATTGTTTTTCTAAACACAAGCAGCCATATCAGAACGGACACATCTTGGCATGTGCTCTGGTTCATCATCTGACCTGGTTAATCATCTGACAGAATGTTTGTCAACATACACCACTGAATTAACACAGTCCTTACAGTCTAGATGTGTGTTTCCAGTGAGGAAAAGCATTTAATCTACCTAATTCTGAAAGAAAAAAAATTGTTTAAAGCACAAAATACTGAAGAATTGAGTCTTCCAGGAAGCACAAAAGTTGTACTAAAATGCTCACATCCACGCAGGGTTTCTGAGAACAGGACAGCAATTAGAAATTCATGACCGTTCCTTTACCTCCTTTATTAGGACATCTCCAAGAGCTCAGCCTCTAATGATGCTGATGATAATGTGATTTTAAATTGTTTTTAGCTCTGATAGCTAACAGGATTACAGGTTAGAGGTTTCAGGCTACAGCAGAAAGAATTACGACGACTCTTTGGAGGGTCTTTTAACCACCAATGGAGGGCTTAATTCCCCTTCCTGTACTGTAATGATTCTTTACAGAGATAATAAACACAATGGAATGACCAATGGGTCTTGCCTCTAGGCCCCGTTATGGTCACTCATCAAGGGAGAGTTTGAGAAGGATTCAGGATTTCTAATCAAACTGCTCCTTTCTCGCTGGAATAAAATGTTAAAGAGAGCATCGTCATCCTGGAACTCACCTATTATCCATGAACAGAGAAAAACATGGAATGTGGCGAACACGAACAACATATAATTCTGTGATGCAATGGTAAACTAACAATTTTTACTGTAATAACTGCTCACATCCTTTGCACTGTGTATACATGACCACACACAAAACACACATTCTTAGTTAAACAAACACATGGATGCATTTGCACAAGTACATGGACACATAAATACTAACACACACACACACACACACACACAGACACACACACACACACACACACACACACGCACAGCACACAGCAATAAATGAGAGTAGTCCCACACATGGGTACTGACTGACCTGGACTGATCCCATTTAGAGAGGAGTCACAGGAGGCTTCCGGGAGGAGTTGGAGTGATGATGGGATGAAAGTGGTGATAAACAACTGGAGGAAGGATGGACAAAAAGAGGAAGTGGACGACTGGAGTGGGCTAACAATGGATTATCTTATCAGTGCAGCCCTGCATACACAGAGGTGCCCCTTGATTCAGTATGTGGGTGACACTGACATTACAGGTTGAATTATGGAGGGGGAGGAGAAAGTAATAAGTGGAATGGACATGTGTAGTGTGACCCTGCATATATGGGAAATGTACAACAATGGAGAGAACTAATTCGTCGTCAGTTACATAAGAATTTAATCTCCCTGGGGATGTGCAATTCTTTGACAAATTTAAGTCTCTTTTTTTTTCCTTTTGTAATTGTTTGCTTTCCAAAGTGTATAGCCTTTAGCACATACTTAAAATACTGTTTGTAAACTGTGCAAATAATTGTATATTTGATTTATAGTTTATGCTTCATGCCAAACAGATGGGGTTCCAGTAAGAGTTATACTCAGTATATTTATAACATTGTTACATTGTTTTCATTTGATATATGATTTGAAAATTCTTTGTTTGCTGTTTTGTAACATATGGAAATTTTCAGGGGTACAAAAATAAAGTAAGAACATGGTGAACAATAAAGATGCAATGAGGAGAGTGTGCTTTAATAAGGTGAATCTGAATCTGTCTTCCATTTTGGACCAAATAAAGTACCTTTCTGTCCTTTTTCCATCATGCAAGGCTAGGTGAAACTAGGACTGTGCCAACAAACCACACTGTAAGGAGCAGGGACATTAGAGTCTCTTGTCTGTGATTTATTCAGTGCGTAAACAAAAACACAACATTAAGCACTACCAGTACTGAACCATTCTTACATCCCCTCAGGGCTCAGGCTAATAGTCTAGTAATCTAGCTGGACCTTCTTCAGGAAAGACACATTGTGTGACTCTCTGGTTTGGAAAACAGCATTGCTCCTCATGCACCTCAGTACAACCCTTCATTAATTGGGTTAATAGGGATCAGGTGTGCCTCGTTGGCCAGCTGAGAATCTCCTGGATCTCACTGTCTCCTGAAAAACCCTTGTTGCCTACACTGATTAACATAAGGATTTCTTGTACTTATTTCTTGTACTTATTTCAAAATGTACTTAATGTGGTTAAATGTTGGCAGTGGATGTGGCTAAACAGGCATCCCACATTAGGAAAAGTGGCATGGCTAGAAAACTGAATCCAGTATTTTAGACATTTAGGAAACTTGATGTACTTGAGTATGTTGGTAGCTCACTGACAGACGTGAAAATAACACCAACTTGTCATGGGTTAAATTTTGGTCTCACCAATGACAAGGAAAAACCAGCAAAAACTTTAAATATGGTCTCATGTTTATTATATTGTATTGTTGAATGTATTCACATGTATTTAGACCTACACTAAATACTAAAGCACTACTGCGGTGGGCCCCATCTGTCAATTACAGCTATATTCAGTGATTTTTCACATATAGAACGACACTGGACATGACACTACGCTTGATAGACAGAAGTCCTTCATGGTGTAAAAAGTGATTGACGGTGACCCAATTGAGATGATTAGGGCCATAATTTCAGTTCTAGTGCAGATCCAGAAAAAAACATAAATCCTACAGAGAGATTTTATTTTATCTTTTTTCCGCATGGCTTTTTATAACAGGAGTTTTCACACCTAATTACCTCAAAAATATACACACGGTCACCCAATCTTCTTTTTGAATTAATGACAAACCATTCACTCGATCCTGGTTGAACAGTGTACGGAATATTTTCAGATCAAGTGTGTTGGTAAATGCCAGTGGAAGATAGTGGAATTGATCAAATTATCCGTACCCAAAGGGACCCTGGCGGCACTCGCATCAGGGTTGATCCAGAAAGACAGCCAGGAGAGGACTACGATGAGTAGTGTGGGGGCGTAAACACCCATCATGTAGAAGCCAACCTGTCGCCTCAGGGTGAAGATAACCTCTACACAAGTGTAGTACCCTGAATGGGGAAGGAGTGGGACAGTGGTCAAATATGATAAAATAACTTCAGTGAAACACAACAATTCAAAAATTAGATGTAAGCATAGAGTAGGGTGTATTGGCATCAGACCCAATGTGCTTTTTGTTTTTCAAAATCCAAGGTTGGAATCTTTGAAGGACACACATGAGGGTGGGTCTACATAGTAACTGAGTGTGAGACATTAAGACTGTCTGGTCTAACAAAAACCAAAAAGAATGATTCAAGTCCCACCATTATAAATAAGCTACCTTTGTTGTGTTACATATTTGTAACAGTTCATACACTAGTGAAACCACATATAAACACTGTATAACGCTCCTTCTAAATGAGCTGCAGTAAGTGTTAGTGTTAATATTGGACTTTGTTGTTATGTTAACACAATGGGAGATACTGACGCTGTCAATTCAAATATGTTGGCCCATTATGACTTCATCCAGAAATGTGAACTTAGAGGAACGGTAAGAGGCAGGTTAATTCCTATAGCTGATCAGCCTGATTTTTTCCAAGCACAAAGCAAAGCGCAGCTGTGCGCACCAATAGGGAAAGCAAAAGAGAACAGAAAGAAAAAGGTCAATCGATATATAAGGACTTTAACATCATTTTAGCTAACTTTGTTAAAGCTGAGATCTGTTTGAGCACCCAGGGCAGCACCCCAAAAGCCCTTTTCTAGATTTGTACTCTGCTAAACCGCTAAAAGTTTAAGTGGATAAGAACATGCATCTGTTTTCAGAAGGTTGTCATTCCTAACAGTACAGCATACATTTCCATTCATAAATAATTATGTGTAACAGATCCATCTCTACTGGAATAACGGGGTTCATAAATTGGGCTTAAACAGTATGGAATAAGAATCTATCTACTTCAGACCTCCTACAGCAGTGTTGTGTTTCTGTCGGTAGGTCCAATGGGATGGCGGAGTGGATGGGCTAAAGTAATATTTAACTAGCCCGGGGATCTCTGGGTGAGCTTTATACAGCATATAAGGGCCGCCTGTGTCGCAGAGCAGGCTCGAACCAGTCGTACACAGAGGTGATCTTTGTGTCTGGCCAGGTTGCCATGGCAATTCGTTAAAAGGCTGACTCATTGCCAGCAGTGTGCCTCCCAAGTGCGAGAGCACTGAGGTCATACCAGCTCTTTTGGCTGATAGAGATTTTCCATTTCAATGCGAATGTCATTTTGTACTCACATTGGTCTGAAAACATGTTTGTCACAGTTTTTATTCTATTTCATAATAGGAATATTCAGTATTTTAGCCCTGCCAGTATCCTGAGAAAAAGTCCAGTGGGACATGTCTTACATTAGTCTGAGAATGTTAGCGTTTATCCCAGCTACCCCCACCTAACATCCCTAAAATATGTACCACAAAGGTAAAATTTTATAATGCAAATCAGATTTTCCATGCAAAAAGTGACTTGTGCTTCCTGAAAATACAAGACACACTAGATAACTAACTAAAGGGTTGAGATGAACAGGTGAATACATTTGGCTTCAACTATTCCACTGAGCAACAGTTGGTGGTGGTAACCAAGACACATAGTAATGTGCGAACAGAAGCAGGGGAAGAAGTAAACATGATGGTAGGCAATGCATGATTTAAAACATTAAGAATGTGGCTTTGCAAATGTTTTATGAGAAAGGAAATTCATTAAACACTTCGTGTTAGATCTCAAGGATACACACAGTGCGTTTTGGTGGGTGACAACGAATGTAAAATTAGCTCTTGTTTAAGCTTTTGAAAACTCCACAGGGTACCTATAATTTCTCAATTTCTGCGAACATTAAAAAGGAAGGACACTTTTCATCGAAGAGCAAAGTTTTTATTTCACATGTTGCCTCTTGTTTTTCTGTTTTTATTTTAACATAAACTAAATTTTACCCCAGTTTTACTGAGGTGTGTTTGTCCAAACTTAATCCTTTAAGTTTGTATTAATATAAATCTGATACTTCTCAAAGAATGATAGACGTTGAACTAATGACATTATTGAGTACTGAATTACTGATATGAGTTACACCAGTAGTTTTTCTGCTAGGACAAGCAAAAATATCTGCCATGACGAAGTTCTATACTTTGAGACTTATTATGTGCTGTGTTTTTTGATCTGGCAATTATCAGTTCACTTGAACAAGAGCAGAGGGTATCATTTGGCATGACTGTGAAAATTTCAAAATCCCTGGACAATCATTTCAGTTGACTGTATGATCATAAAACATTGCATACACATCTTTGCTCTCTGTTGCTATCTTATATAAGACTGTGAACCACACTGTAAAATAATCTCATCTTTACAATATTGTACACTATTGAGGTGTTACAATTTAATTTCCTTGAACAAATGAAAGCAGGTTGGAGTAAAAATATTTTGACCTTTACCAGTAAGATGGTCACATGACATTACTTTTTGTCAGATAAGAACATGCAATTGAAGCTTGCTCGTTGCTGTTAAGATTTCATCTTTCAATCAACAGGACCAAATTAATCTTACCTTAACAAAAAGAACCATCATTATCTCCTGACTTCTTTCACTAGGAACCTATAACACTGTTTGTGTGAAGGCTACAGCCAGAGGGATAACTACCCACGACTACACAACTAAAAGAATTTTCAACTAACAATTGATGTACCATAAATCCCAGACCAAGATCACAAAAATAAACTTACTGGACTTATTGGTCTGATGATTATCAGAACAAGCAACAGGCACACTGGTCTAAATTTATATATTATTAAATTCAAAAGGGAGGCTACTTTCAGCTAAAATAAGTATTTAAATGATTAAATAACTACTTTTTACCTTATTAATAAGCATTGTAACTTGCTGTTGTCACGGCTGTCGCTGTCACCTTTGTGTTTCCCCTTTTTCTGTCTCACCTCTACCAAGTAGGCTGTGTCCCTGGGGAATGAAGACCCGCCTACTTCCTGGTTTCTGGGGTGCTGACATCAGTCCCGCCCATTGGTTCCCTCTGTTTCCACTCAACCAATGGCTCGTCACCACATTAATTACCTCCTGCTCATATGAGAGTCCACCTGTTGCTCCGGGCAGCTTGTCACCGCCTATTGACTTGTGTGCCGCTGGTATTGACTGCATACCCTGCCTGTTAGTTGTACTTTGTGTTTATTGGAACTATCCACATTCCTTGCTTGCTAGCTGTACATTGTGTTTAGGAAAACCATTTAGCTCCACATTGGGTGCAGTGGAGGAATTCACTTAGTGTTTTGTTTACTATTGTGTTAGTTTTCACCAGGTGGAGTGGGTGCTGTGCTCTCTGTGTTCTTTTGTTGCAAGAATCAACCCGGCTTAAATAGATAGATAGGTAAAGGCCTCCTTTTGAGGACCTTTTTATTTTAACTTGGTTTGTTATTTTCGCAGCACCCTCGTCCACCCTCCTTTTGTTTATCGTTACCTGTCTACATCTCTCTGTTACCAATAAAAGTCACCTTGTTAAGATCTATACCAGTTGTGCCTATATGTTTATGGCCCCCACTCCCCTAGACCAACAGGGGTCGTAACACTGTTTAAAAATATGTAAGACAAAAATTATTTTTTTATTAAGGACAGTACCTGTTCCTGCATAGAATTTGGTGCAGTTCCCATAATCAATATCTTCCTGTCTGATATCAAACTGTGGCAGAGCGATGGCGTCCATTTGCACTGGGTCTCCTGTCTGCCACATAAATTGCAGGTCGTCTGTGGTGTAGCCAACTGGATGAAAGAGGTACAAAGACACACAAAAAAATACACATATACATAAAATGGATGTGTATTGGTGTGTTTAAACCAAATCAGTGTGTACACAAATGCAAATATACATAGTACTTTATACACTCACAATATCTGCCTGCTTGTTAAGCAAACTCACAAGTAGAAACATACAATCAGAGTCCAAAATACAATATAAATGCACACAGACCTGCAGAAAGCTGAGTCTCAGCAGTCGGATTTGGCATTAGTGGGAATAGACTTGAAATGATTTTGCTTATATAAGTCTAAAGTGCTTTGTAAACATGATGCAATTACCACAGTCAAACTCAATTAGCTGTGA
>NC_060168.1:26661328-26798490 GCF_021292245.1 Micropterus dolomieu | reverse complement strand
CCTGGTTTCTGGGGTGCTGACATCAGTCCCGCCCATTGGTTCCCTCTGTTTCCACTCAACCAATGGCTCGTCACCACATTAATTACCTCCTGCTCATATGAGAGTCCACCTGTTGCTCCGGGCAGCTTGTCACCGCCTATTGACTTGTGTGCCGCTGGTATTGACTGCATACCCTGCCTGTTAGTTGTACTTTGTGTTTATTGGAACTATCCACATTCCTTGCTTGCTAGCTGTACATTGTGTTTAGGAAAACCATTTAGCTCCACATTGGGTGCAGTGGAGGAATTCACTTAGTGTTTTGTTTACTATTGTGTTAGTTTTCACCAGGTGGAGTGGGTGCTGTGCTCTCTGTGTTCTTTTGTTGCAAGAATCAACCCGGCTTAAATAGATAGATAGGTAAAGGCCTCCTTTTGAGGACCTTTTTATTTTAACTTGGTTTGTTATTTTCGCAGCACCCTCGTCCACCCTCCTTTTGTTTATCGTTACCTGTCTACATCTCTCTGTTACCAATAAAAGTCACCTTGTTAAGATCTATACCAGTTGTGCCTATATGTTTATGGCCCCCACTCCCCTAGACCAACAGGGGTCGTAACACTGTTTAAAAATATGTAAGACAAAAATTATTTTTTTATTAAGGACAGTACCTGTTCCTGCATAGAATTTGGTGCAGTTCCCATAATCAATATCTTCCTGTCTGATATCAAACTGTGGCAGAGCGATGGCGTCCATTTGCACTGGGTCTCCTGTCTGCCACATAAATTGCAGGTCGTCTGTGGTGTAGCCAACTGGATGAAAGAGGTACAAAGACACACAAAAAAATACACATATACATAAAATGGATGTGTATTGGTGTGTTTAAACCAAATCAGTGTGTACACAAATGCAAATATACATAGTACTTTATACACTCACAATATCTGCCTGCTTGTTAAGCAAACTCACAAGTAGAAACATACAATCAGAGTCCAAAATACAATATAAATGCACACAGACCTGCAGAAAGCTGAGTCTCAGCAGTCGGATTTGGCATTAGTGGGAATAGACTTGAAATGATTTTGCTTATATAAGTCTAAAGTGCTTTGTAAACATGATGCAATTACCACAGTCAAACTCAATTAGCTGTGAGATTTTCACAACAACCTTAAAATATGATGATTTATTCCACTTCTATGTTCGCTATTGAAATTGGCTTCTAAACACAAGCAAAAGCTTTCATTTACCCCAAAACAACGATTTTATAAAAACAACAAATATATTCTCAACTCATAAATACTGTATCTCCCAAATAACAACAAGCAGTTAAAATCCAATAGAAATCAAATTTAGTCATCCCTTTATGTACTCAAAAATAATGTTGTGGATTTTTTTATGTAATGTTAATTATTTTTTTTTATTAAAAGAAGGAAATACAGTCTTTGGTGCTATAGTCTACATGTCATTTCAGATAGCAATTTAATTTCAGTTGGACTTCATATGATGAGGCGGTTTAAGGTAAGGAAAACTCACAGCTTTCAAGTTGCATTTTACACCTCTGTGTGTCCATAGGGAACAACGTCAGATCCAGAGGACAAGAAAGGGTGACGGACAACCTGGAGGAGGATGAAGAAAATTCTGTTTTCAGTTTTTTATTATGTCCTTTGTTATTCTCTTATATTCACTTACTCACACACAGAAGCTTTGTTAGCATGGCACTTATGACACACGTATTGCCTTCTCATAGGATTTAAGGGTTTATCCTTATGTCTCTTTTTTGAGAGGTGCATTTCTATGGGATAAACACTCAAAATTACAGACAAATTCCAAGGATTATCTCTGGGGACAAGTGAAACACAACAAAGTGTAGCTATAGCCCCAACAATATAGCTCCTTGGAATATAAAATCTTTTGGTAACTTTCTATGAAGGTCATTGCTATAATGACTTATGCATATATTTGTAACACGATATAATGCTTCCATAAGACATTATAACAATTGTTATAATCACTTACAAACATGCATTAGGCGCTATAGCAAAGTTCGTAAGTCATTATGACCTTTTGATTTAATGTTTTATAACTAGTAGTAATACCAGTTTATACCACTGTGCGCCCAGAATCTCCAACCATGTTCCATAGTACGTTATAACCATCAACTCTGTCTCATTATAAATACAAGACATCATGGCAACCGCTCCAAAAAACGAGCACGTTGATTTTTTTTTTGGCTGCAATGTAACGTTAGCTAAATTAGTAACAGAGTAATGTTAATTAGTTGCGTGTCATAACTACCTAACTTATAGAGGAATAGGAACATCAGGTCCAAGCTTAACTGGTGTCTTGTACACATCCTGATAGTTAAATCATATTTCAGTTTCCAGAGTCTAACAACTGGTTGTTAAAGGAATGACGCTCGTGACCACGGAGGAGCTGAGGCTAGTAAAGTAAATTAGGGATATAAATTAAACTAGTCCTTTAAAGCAATTGAGGAGATGTTTCTTTAGGATTTTTTTGTGCAAATTAAATTCTTAGTAATTATGCAGAAATCACATAGAAAAAAAGATGCATCAAGATGGATCACTGCCCTCTGAATTTTAATCAGATCGAATCGTGAGGTGCCAAGAGATTCCGACCCCTACTGCCCAACCAGTATTCCCATTCAATTACTTTAAAATGTTCTTTAAAAAGTTTTGCGGAGTGGTTGCCACAATGTCTCCAATTGGAGACAACCGCTTCAAAAAACATATTAAAGGACATTTAAAAGTAATTGAATGGGAATACTGGTTGGGCAGTAGGGATGAGAATCTCTTGGCACCTCACGATTCGATTTGATTACAATTCAGAGGGCAGCGATGCATTTTGATACATCTTTTTTTTCTATGTGTTTTCTCGATAATTACTAAGCATTTAATTTGCGCATTAAAATCCTAAAGAAACGTCTCCTCAATTGCTTAAAAGTACTAGTTTACATCCCTGATTTACTTTACTAGCCTCAGCTCCTCCTGGTCACCAGTGTCCTTCCTTTAACTATCAGTTGTCAGACTCCTCTGGACACTGAAATATAATTTAACTTAACTATCAGGATGTACAGTATGTGATCTGGACACCAGTTTAGCTTGAACCTGATGTTCTCATTCCTAGACAAGTTAGGTAGTAATTATTAATTTAGCTAATGTTACATTGCAGCCAAAAAATAGAACAACGTGCTTTACAGGGCAGATGAGATACAGACTTAACGGACACACTGTGGTTTACACTGCACATGTTCTGCCAGACTTAAAACCTAGTAAGAAAATTAATCAGTGTAGCGATGCGGACGTGGAAGATTCTGAATTGATTATGAATGAGAGAAGTGAGCAGCAGAACGTGACGGTGAAAGTTAGCGGAGGAAGTTACTTAGTAAGTTGTCAGTCTGGCAGAACATGTGCAGTGTAGGTCACAGACTGTCTTAAGTCTGTTGTTTCTGCAACTGCTGAAAACATGAAGGCGGTGAGCGCTACTTGACATGTCCCCTGTTAAGCAGGTTTTTGGCTGCAATGTAGCTAAATTAGTAACGGAGTAATGTTAATTAGTTGTGTGTCATTACTACCTAACTTGTCGAGGAATGAGAACATCAGGTTCGAGCTTAACTGGTGTCCTGCACACATACAGTAACTTACATCCTGATAGTTAAGTTATATTTCATTTTTCAGAGGAGTCTGACAACTGATTTTTAAAGGAAGGACACTGGTGAGCAGGAGGAGCTGAGGCTAGTAAAGTAAATCAGGGATGTAAACTAGTCCTTTTAAGCAATTGGGGAGACGTTTCTTTAGGATTTTAATGTGCAAATTAAATGCTTAGTAATTATCCAGAAATCACATAGAAAAAAGTTGCATCAAAATGGATCGCCGCCCTCTGAATCGTAATCAGATAGTCGTGAGGTGCCAAGAGATTCTCACCCCTACTTCCCAAACAATATTCCCATTCAATTACTTTCAAACGTCCTTTGATACGTTTTGTGAAGCGGTTGTTTCCAATTGTCCACTGCATCTTTTAGGGCCTGTCCATAGGCTCGCCTTTCGTCTGTGACAACATCTTACATGATATTATATAGTCTGCAACAGGTCTTCTCTTGAGCGATCTCGCGCCACCCGGAGAATGAGTGTCCTTGATGTAATTGTGTTTTTGTGCTAAACTGCAAAATGTTCAACATCCATACAGGTTGTTCATAAAGTGAAGAAACATAAATAAAAGTTGTTTTCCTGCGCAAAATGTGTCACTTTACTTAAAGCAAACAATTACGTGTTATAAGTTCTTATAATTATTATGTCCACCTGTAATATATTATACAGGGATGGACATTTTAACACTTTACTTAAAGCAAACAAAGACATGCTATATAACATTAAACATTACTATTATTCCATTTTATATCACTAATTCTAAATTGTGACTAAAGTGTATTTATAACGAGTTGATGGTTATAAGAGAGAGAGATTCTTGTCGCACATTGATATAAACTGGTATTAGTATTAGTTATAAAATATTAAATCAAAAGGTCATAATACGTTGTGAACTTTGCTATAGCGCCTAATGCATGTTTGTAAGTGATTATAACAATAGTTATAATGTGTTATGGACACATTATATCGTGTTATAAATATATACATAAGTCATAATAACGATGCAAGGACAAAAATATGGAAAACCCAGGGAATCCTTGCAAATAAGGGAAAATAGTTTGTAATTGATTGAGATTCATTACCTCATACTGATGAGGACGTCTCCATTACGGAAAATGAAGAGAAGAATGTTCTCCTGGGTAACGTCGTGAAAGTTGGCGCTCTTCTCGTTAGCGAAGAACAGGTCAGGTTTCCAGAGACATTTGAACATTTTGGGATCAACGGTGAGAGAATCAGACTTGAAGTCCTGCGGAAGCTTCAGCCTGGGGTCGTTCCAGCGCTGCCGGAGGAAGATGTTGACTCTGTAATCCTGTTCGGTACAACAACAAATAAGCACAAACATGGTTAATATCTTTATCAAGTTAGTACTATTGGACACAAGTTGGGTGCTTTTAAAATTTACCACAAGGGAAACTTTCTGAATGGAATTATATTAATGCTTATTTTATATTTACATTTTCTATGAAGCTGTAAAAAGGAAGGAGCCCAGGTGGATGGATGGATTGTGCTCTGGTCAAGATCCCTCTCAATTACACTGCAGGACGTCAATAAAAGCATTCTTTATCCCTCTCAGACAGGTCTCTAAAACTAATGGTTCAATGTGCAGTTAAAGAATAAGAGTTAAAGGAGCACCTTTCCTACACTGCTTTTAAAGAAACTGTCACTTTAGGATACAGCAGGTATAACTGACAGGTTACATTTTCTTTTAGAATTTTTTAACTCATTGACAAGCAGAATTTTCTCACAGCAAACATCACCAACAACTTCAACAGACCACTTAAGCATGCCAAGTGACATTTTACAGCTGCAGCGAAAACACTCATGACATCTACTTTTAAAGCAGTCAACTTACAGAAAGCTGTTTTGTCCAAGGGACAAATGTTATCAATACAGAAACATGTGATACGGCAAAGACCTCATTAGAGAGTTAATTAGTTAAATTTCCACATTTTTGTTGGTGGGAAAGCATTTGGGACGTTTTGTTGTGCCTGCTTTGATGGTGTGCCTCAAGCTGTTATAGGACCAGGTGTTCAGAAAGGACTATTAATGCTGAGGGTGAAGATGATGACATGTCAAATAAAGCTGCCAAAATATCAGCTATATGTATGTGTGTGTGTGTGCTCCTGGGTATGAAATTAACTTCCATCTGCCATCTTCCTTCGTTGTTCCCAATATTTATACTGGTTTAAACACTTTTCTGCACTCTGGTGTTATCAGATTAAAAAGGGTGTAATCTTATATACTGAGAACACAGTGAAAATCACCTGGAAGAAATGACAAAGACTTTGTGTTAAACTACTGCATATGTAAGGATTGTTTATCCTTTGGCAAATCACTCTAGGATCAAATCCAAGTCGGTTTCTAACCAAACATGTATGAAACATTGTGTAAGTTGTCCTGACATTGTTTTGAATTCATTCCAATGACATCAGGCCACCCAGGCCACCTTTGCCCTTTACACATGTTATTGTCTATTTCTGGTTGAGTCTGACCAACTGCATGCAGGTAAATTACATTAAAATGACCTATTAATACATCTGTTGGTGGTCTTTAATATAAATGATAAATGGTGCTCGCTCTCTCTCTTTCGATAAGATAAATGGTTCCAATTGTTAGTATGTTGCTTAAGAAACTTGCATTATAATTTACCAGCTGTTTCTTGTGTCATGGATGTGTGTGGGTCACGTGACCTGAACTTCCAACTTTGGCCACTATGACAGAAATCATCAAACCCCTCTGTGGGAGCTTGTTTTAACCCAGTGGAAACTTTTCACACTAAATCCTTTTCACTAAATCCATACAAACACTTTTATTAATTAATTAACACATACCATAACTTATTTTTCTGCAAATGTTCTATATATCTACATACCCAAATACAACTTCTAAATACAGGCACATTTTGACCCTTCATCAAAGTTTATCTCTCACTGTAGTGTTTTCTCCAATAAGTTAGACACAGCATTGTGCAAATGTTGATGATATAATTTTCATTAAATATCTGTATACATCCATGATACACAGTACGCACACATAGCATTTTCCTGGAAAAAATACAGAAAAGATACGAAGTGTGGTTGATCCGTGTATTTGGTTGTGGTATGTGTTGATTTACAATGTCTATACGGAGACAAGAAATCACATGAAAGGTTTCCTCCTTCTCTATATATCGGCAGGAAATATTTCAAATCTTTTTTGGGAGCAAAAACAGCGGTCAGATTGTTGATTTCTCACTTTGGAAAGCAAACCGTCATTTCTATACAACATAATTCCAACTAGTCCTGAAGCGACAGCACAAATTGCTACTGCTGGCTCTTCTCTGTCTCACACAGACGCAGGCCAATTCCCACACCTTTGCCTTTCTAAAAAAACAGACATGAAAATTTATCTTCCCTCTGGCTTACTATCAGCCAGTACTACATTTGATTCCGAAGAGATTTTACCCAACTGCTCAATATAACCAACGAGGAAAATTCAAGCTGAGAAGCATTAAAAAACAACAACATCAAATTAGTCATCATCTCCCGGTGAATACAATCATAGAGTGAAAATAGATGTGTTAACTACAGTGGACGTGGGGTGGTGTTTGGCAGAGGGAGGTGTAAATGATGAGAGAGGCTTTCCTGAGATCAAATACCCCACAGAGTGATAAATAGAGGGGGAGAGGTGACCGGCTGTCTCTTCTTTCTCCTCCCAGGTTAGTTTTGAACCTTCTTCACTATGTTTCTCTTTTTGTCTTTCATTTGGCAACAAGAGGGAAGAGAGAAGACAGAAGTTGCCACCTGGGAGTCCTTCATCTCTCTCTCTTTCTGTCAGTCTTGGCACTTACTTGTTCTTTCTCTTTCCTTCTTCTGGTTTATCTTTTTCAGTTATTCCCTCTTTTCTCTTAATTTATCATTTCCACTTCTTCTGTCTTATTCTACCCCCAACTTTCCACTTCTCACTTTCCTCACCCCTGTCTCTTATTTTCACTCTTTCTCATCTTTGGTCTCCTCCTGTCTGGTTTGGTCTTCGTTCTCTGCCCTTTCTTCCTTCTTTATCTTCATTCTCCAAATTCTTTTCTTCTTTTATCTTCCCCTCTTTTTTGTTTCCTCCAACTGTTTTTCATTTCTTCCACCATCCATGCACCCCTCTTCTACATTTTGAGTTTTAAGGATTTTCCACTTTCAGCCTTTAACACCCTAACTGGTCTGTAATTGGTCCTGGTGTAAAACTCTCCACTGGAAGATTTTATAAGCAAACACACTCTGAGCTGACTGATCTGTAGCCAAAAGAAATATTTCCAGAGTAGATTTTTATGCAGCTCCAATTCCAGGATATATGGTTCAGGGCTTTGTTCAGAGTATGGCTCCTCAAGAAATAAAATAGGAAAACATTGATCACTGCTTTGTACTGAGACACTCTCCAGACCTGCAACAGGACTCTGGAAGAAAATCTAGTACTCTACTGTTCCTATGAAGTTTGCAAGCAAAAGGCACTTATTTGTATATTGGCTACACACAATACAGCCAGTTTGCATGATAAACTTGCAAACTGTGTTTGCTCCCTGTCATAACTTGTGGTCCTCTCTATCTGTCATGGATCTCATTGAACAGACAGTGCTAGTATATTCACATTGTGAATGAAACGGAACTTGATTGCATTTGACAGATGTTTGACAGTTTTGAAAACACACCAAATTTGGAAAATATCTACTTCATGTTTATCATTTTGTATGTCAAATTAAACAGTGCAATTCTGTTTTGTTTTTGTTTTTGCTTTTTTATAAAATCTGTAATGCTCAAGTATTTGTCTTGATTACTTACAGGTCAAAGAAGTTCCTGCATGGTTTGTGGTAGGCAATATGTTGAAGTCTTGTTTTATTATTATATATTATATTAAGTTGTGCTTTAAATTATTCTGTGAGAATTTGATACTTTTATCATTCTGCACCACATTCACTTTAATTACCTTGCCACATGATGGAATATATTTACGGAGACAGACACTTGATGGTTATTGGCTCCTCCCGGCTGCTTTAAATTAATATGCACCAGTAAGCAGAGCTTATTAGAAACCTTCAGAAATGTTCCCTTTATTGTTTCCTAAATGATCAAGATTCGACCCAGCACCATCCTCGAGTTTAATCTGCTCAGTAGCATTGAAACTGTCCTTCTTTATCAGCAATTAAGTCATCAGATAAATGAGGCGTGAAAACTCCAGTCTTGATAATGATTCACTGCTAAATAGTCTGATACCGTCTGGAAAACACGCTCAGCATTCTTTTTAAAACTTGTGGGGTGAATCATTTTTCAGCTCTGATCTACTGCTTTGGCAGAAGTATTGATTACCAATACTGTCAGGCAGCAGTGGGGTTGAAGTGAATTCTTACCATGGTCGTTTCCTGAATGGAGCCAAAACTGTTGATGAAAATGTTCACTCTGTCTTCCACAGGAATTCCTGGATTTAAAAACAAGAAGACATAGTAGTATTGACTTCATTGTGTTTTACAGCTTCTTTGCAATGAGAGTGAGGTACCGCTGTACTTGTATGTTACAATAAGTGTCAGTTTGCTTTGTAAAACCCTATAAGTCTTTATTCTACATAGACTTATTGTACCTGGTGATTAAAGTGATTATGTTGCTGATCAGGATTTGTAAAAGACTTTATCAATATTGCTAAGTAATAAAGTTCCCCTCTCATTCCTTAATACATTGTAAACTGTCAAGTAGGTTGAGATCCCAGCGCTCTAACAAATCATGCCTCATGGGACTGTAAGGTACTTTCTAATTGCATATCACAAATGAGTAGAAATGACTGTGGTAATTAAAATAATTGTGTAAAATTATAGAAAGTGATACGTTAAAAGTAACAAAAATGATGAAATTACCTAATGAATGATTAATATTAACCATGAACCTCGTATAAATACACTTTAGTCACCATTTACAATTAGTGATATAAAATGGAATAATAGCTTATAGTAATGTTTAATGTTATATAGCATGTTTTTGTTTGCTTTAAGTAAAGTGTTAAAATATCTATCCCTGTATAGTATATTACAGGTGGACATAATACCATATGAAGTAATTATAAGACCATATAACACGTAATCGTTTGCTTTAAGTAAAGTGCCACACATTTTGCGCAGGAAAACAACTTTTATTTATGTTTCTTCAGTTTATGAACAATCTGTATGAATTTTGAACATTTTGCAATTTAGCACAAAAACACAACTTAATTACATCCAGAAAACTCGTTGTCAGGGTGGTAAAAGATCGATCAAGAGAAGACCTGTTGCAGACCAACATCATGTAAGAAGATGCTCAGATGTTGTCACAGATGAATGGATAGCCTATGGACAGGCCCTAACAGATGCAGTGGACAATTAAAGACAACCACTTCACAAAACGTAGCCTATTAAAAGACATTTTAAAGTAATTGAATGGGAATACTGTTAGCTAGCGCTTACTGCCTTCACTTTTCCAGCATTTGCGAAAACAACAGACATAACGGACACACTGTGACCTACACTGCACATGTTCTGCCAGACTGACAACGTACGAAGTAACTTAAATATTTTCCTCCCCTAACTTTCACCTTCACATTCTGCTGCTCGCTCTCTCTCATTCATAATCAATTCAGAATCTTCCACGTCCGCATCGCAAAGAAGTATAATATACTGTACTATAACATAATGTTCACGGAAAGCAAATGGCAGAACCTTCAGAACTGCGGAAGTGCAGCGCCCGGACAGTCGCAGGTATGCACATAACAGAGACCCGTGATCTCTGTTACTGGTCTGAGACCAGTGTTGTATTAGACGCATTTCGTCGCTGCTGAATAAAATTTCACACGGTCATAATTATGACCTGCACACCGAAAGGGGAGAACGTGACGGTGAAAGTTAGCAGAGGAAAATATATTATATATATATATATATATAAAGTTACTTAGTAAGTTGTCCGTCAGGCAGAACATGTGCAGTCTAGGTCACAGTGTGTCCGTTAAGTCTGTTGTTTGTCTGTTGGTCTGTAAAGCACCGCAGTGTGCAGTGTAACGTTAGCTAAATTAGTAACGGAGTAATGTTAATTAGTTGCGTGTCATTACTACCTAACTTATTGAGGAATGAGAACAGCAGGTTGAAGCTAAACTGATGTCCTGTACACATACTGCACATCCTGATAGTTAAGTTAATTTATATTTCAGTGTCCAGAGGAGTCTGACAACTGATAGTTAAAGGAAGGACGCTGGTGACCAGGAGGAGCTGAGGCTACTAAAGTAAATCAGGGATGTAAACTAGTACTTTTAAGCAATTGAGGAGATATTTATTTTGGATTTTAATGTGTAAACGAAATGCTTAGTAATTATCCAGAATTTACACACAAAAAAAAATGCATGAAGATGGATCGCTGCCCTCTGAATTGTAATCAAATCGAATCATGAGGTGCCAAGAGATTCTCATCCCTACTGCCCAAACAGTATTCCCATTCAATTACTTTAAAATGTCTTTTAATATACTACGTTTTGTGAAGTGGTGGTCTTTAATTGTCCACTGCATCTGTTAGGGCCTGTCCATAGGGTCGCCATTCATCTGTGACAACATCTGAGCCTCTTCTTACATGATGTTATAAATTCGGCAACAGGTCTTCTCTTGAGCGATCTCTCACCACCCTGAGAATGAGTGTCCTTGATGTAATTATGTTGTGTTTTTGTGCTAAATTGCAAAATGTTCGAAATTCATACAGATTGTTCATGAAGTGAAGAAACATAAATAAAAGTTGTTTTCCTGCGTGTGTCACTTTACTTAAAGCAAACAATTACGTGCTATAAGGTCTTATAATTAGTTCATGTGATATTATGTCCACCTGTAATATATTATACAGGGATAGATATTTTAACACTTTACTTAAAGCAAACAAAGACATGCTATATAACGTTAAACATTACTATAAGCTATTATTCCATTTTATATCACTAATTGTAAATGGTGACTAGAGTGTATTCATAACAAGGCAGAGTCGGTGGTTATAATGTGTTATGGAACATGGTCGGACATTCTTGCCGCACATTGATATAAACAGGTATTAGTATTAGTTATAAAACATTAAATCAAAAGGTCATAATACGTTATGAACTTTGCTATAGCGCCTAATGCATGTTTGTAAGTGATTATAACAACTGTTATAATGTGTTATGGACGCATTATATCATGTTATAAATATATGCATAAGTCATTATAGCGATGACCTTCATAGAAAGTGTTACCATAAAATCCTTGATAAACACAGACTGCTCCTCCTGCTTTGAGTATATTATTTCTTTTGAGGTATTTACTGGAGGCTCAGGAGTTTCATGGGATAAATTCTATCAAGCAATTCACAAAATGAATGTGCATAATGTGGATGTGGCATATAACTCAAATCTTCCATGCATTAATGCAACCAAGCAAACTAATTCATATTCAAGAAACACTTCTTGTGTTTGTTTAATATTATATGAGCCTGGGCAAAGTCATGCACAAGGCACAGTTTAGGATGTAATTTGGGAGATTATGACATGGATGTTAATGGATACGGAGCTTTCAGCCCACCCTTAAATCAAGAGCAGATGGTTCACCACTGGACCAGTCAAAGAGGGAGCAGATTCTGCTCACAACACATCAAACATTGTGTCCCAGACACAGCTCCTGCTGCCAAGTGCTGGAGGATGGAAACTAACCGAGGATCTACCTGAAGACTATTAAGACCATCAGTCAGACGTAGAGGTTGCCAAGCACCTCTTTGTTATTTTTATGGCTGTCTCTGTGAGAGTGGTACTCCCTTACAGTGTGCCATTTATAGTACACTTTAAACACTGTTAAGATGGATTGGTGGTGGACAGAATGAAAAAAACAAGAGCGGACTTTAGAGGCACAGATTTCCTTTTTTGTTACTGTAGAATTGTAATGTTTATTTAATCTCAAGTAATATGGTTAATAGAATATGAAATAACAGCAGTTACACCAAAAAGTAAAATATAATGTACAAAAATTACAGTATGTATGAGGTACGTATTCATAGTACACTTGTGTTTTTTATTTAGCATGAGAGCACTGCAGCAAAAATGTATATTAAAAATAGACGGAAACAAATGAAGAGGACAAGAGACTTGCCTTTGAAGTTGGGCCTTATTCTGGGATCATAGGTGATCAGTAACCTGTTCAAGATGTTACTGGTTGAATTCGCAGGGACTCGGGCCAGATCCTCAGATGACAGCTGTCTGCAAAAGAAAAAGAGAGGGAACTGTAGGCACGATTATAATAGCAGGTCAAATTCCTGGCAGATGAGGAGTGCATATGCACAGTACACCCACATCTACTCTGTATATTCTTTGATTAAACTATAATCTGAGACAGCAGTTAGGTCAGTTAGCAATTAAACTAGCTTTTAACATTTGGGCCACGCAGGAAATGTTAAAAGTGAAGGAATGTTAAGAAATTAGATGCATATCCGAAATGTTTCCTGATCATTACTGGAGAAGACATGATCCCTCAGGCAGATAAGACAATTATGTAATAGTAGATGACTAAAAATCAGTACAAATGTATTATGTCACTAAGGTTCATATTTCTAACAAAACTAAGAAGTCTACAGTCATGCTCATGAGCCTCTGTGAGGCTATACTTATGTATAGCCTTGCTTTGAGCTAAATGCTGCAAGCTGAAACGCTCACAGTGACAATGCTGCTGATGTTTAATAGGTAATGTTTATCATTTTTATCATCTTAGTGTTTTATCATGCTAACTCTCGCTAATTAGCACTAAACAGAGTACAGCTGAGGCTACATTGTCAAGGTTTTTGGTTTGCATATTTGAAGATACAGGGGACAAATGCTTGAAACACATTCATTCCCAAATTCCCTGATTTATTTTTAGTTGCCCTGAGAAAAAATATTTTAATGAATTTAGCCAATTAAGTAGCCATGTTGGTGGCAAAGAGTATCAGTGGCTTGTATATATCTTTTTTTGCCATGTATTTCCACATTTTATTGAACCCAAAGTGAAATTGTCTCTTTGAACCATCCTGAAAAAAAGAATAAAACATCTGTCTAATCATAATTACCACCATAAGCATACCTTTCAAAGACATGCAGCCAAACATCATTTGTTTTTTTGAGGTTGACTGATGAAAAGACAATGGGACAGAAAGTTCAAAAAAGGAGAACCAGATCTGGCAGGAGAGAAAGGGGAAACAGAAAGCCTCCTTGTGGGTGGCAATGAAATCTCCTGCCAAAGAATTTCCCCTTTTCAAAGCACTTTGCATATCATTATGTAAACCTTATCATGCACTGAGGATGAGTTAAAGTGCTCCACAGGAATGCTGTGCAGTGTGTGTATGTTCTGCGGTTCCTCTGATCAAAGTGAAAGACATAATTCCCATCCACTAAACCTCTTTTTTTCTCTCTTTTAACAGACCCCTCTGACAACCTCAAGCACAACAGCTAAACTGGAACCAAGTGGTTCCCCTGATCCACAAAGGCATCCGCAGCACTTAACATGAAATATGTCATACAGCTTACACTTGCCAATACTGGGACTACATCAAACGGTTTCGCCCTCATTCCGTGATGTTTCATTGTCGAGCCATTTGTTACCATTTAAGGAAGTAGAGGGTGCAGCTCTCCACTGCATAGATACAATGGACAGTCCAAATGTATGTTAGGATATATTTATGTTCATTCTGTTATGAGGCATTGAATTTACCTTTTTAGTTTATCCAATACCTGACAACCTCCCGAATTTATCTAACACTTCCTTACACAATATGAGTAAATCAGCTGGGCCTGATATCATCTCTGGCCGTGTACTAAAAACCTGTGCCAATCAGCTAGTTGATGTTATTACCGACATTTTCAACATCTCACTTTCCATGAGAGTGTTCCCACCTGCTTCAAGTCAGCCACACAGCATCCCTGTACCAAAAAATTATACAGTGTCTAGTCTGAACGACTTCCACCCCGTGGCATTCAACACCATTCTAAAGAAGTGCTTTGAGAAACTGGTTCTTCAGCACATTCTTTCAGAACCAACTTATCCACAGAGGATGTCATATCTACTGCCCTCCACTCAGCCCTCACAGAAAACAACACCTACAATACAATCTCTCCCATGAAACTTATTGGCCAAATTAACACTCTGTATCACACTCTGCAACTGAATATTGGACTTCCTCACAAACGGACCCCAGATAGTTCGGATTGGCGGTCACACCTCCACCACTCTAGTGCTCAACACCACAGCCCCCCAGGGCTGTGTGATCAGCCCCCTCATGTTCACGCTGTACACCCACGACTGTATCACCCGACACAGTGAGAACTCAGTTGTGAAGTTTGCAGACGACAACCCCATCATCTTTCAGATTTCAGACAATGATGAGACTTCATATTGGGAGGAAATCAATAATCTTGCTGAGTGGTGCACAGAGAACAACCTACTGCTCAACGTCAGCAAAACTAATGAGCTGATTGTTGATTTTAGCAAAAAGGAGACAATGACACACACTCCTGTCTACATCAGTGGAGTTGAGGCAAAGCAAGAGAAAAATTTTAGTTTCCTGGGAATCAGCGTCACAGAGAACCTGACATGGTCATCTCACATCTCCACGCTGATGAAGAAAGCTCAGAAACAGCAATATTTCTTAAGGAAACTTAAGAACGCTAAATTCCTGTGCCAAATTCTTATTAACTTTTACAGAGGAGCAACAGAAAGCATCCTGACTGGAAACATCACCAACTGGCATGGGACGTGCAAAGCCCAGGACTGGAGGGCTCTGCAGCGGGTGATTAAAAACACTCAGAAGATCATTGGTACCCATCTACCGAGCATCAGTGATATCGGTGAGCTGAGGTGTCTGAGCAGAGCCCAAAGGATACTAAAAGACAGCATTTACCCCAGATACAGCCTGTTCACCCTGTTGCTGTGTGGCAAGAGATACAGAGGTGTCCGCTGTCACACCACCAGACTGCAGAGCAGTTTTTTTCTCCTAAGTTATGAGACTCTTAAATTAAAATTCAAATGCATCCTCAGCACTGCTCCATACAATATAGCACAAAAACTGTGACTTTTTTTTAACATGTTACATTACAAGTATTCAGTATTTTTAACAAAACATGCTTTTGGTGGATTTGGTGTTGATTTCTTAGATGCCCATTAAAGATTCAAATCAGACCTGAGTAGCTCTGCAGTGAAGCAGCTCACGAGAAACCAAAAGATCCAAAAGTAGATCCATCAGATGTAAAATAGTTATGCTTTAACATAATGCTTAACTATCAATGGTGGGGCACCATTAATGGGGAACTCCACCAATTTCACAGAAGTGCACCTCTAATTTGCTGAGGTACCCTTTTAAACAAGTTAAGTCATGCAAGGAATTTTGAGAAAACCAGTAATGTATTTCAATTATTTACTTTTGAGCTGATGGTCACTGTCAAGTTAAATTAACTCATGGCATTATCATGTTTTGTCATCACTGCACTTACAGCAGTATTTGCAGTAAATGCTACATGAAGTACATGTTAAATTTTATATGCCAGCTCAAAGTGTTGTTTATTCCATACTTACGATGGACAGTAAACCTGTTTCCCTTTTTTCTTTCCCTTCTTTGTTCCTTTTTCTTTGGCGGATCCTCCCTCTAGACAAAGACAGAGGACCAGGAGAAAGATGGCAAGCTTCTTAATACCCATTCTGGGGTCCGTTGAGACTGTGGAGGAATAAAAAAAACTTTAAACATTCAACAAATCTCAGCATTAATTTTCACGTGACAGAAAACTTAAAGGTTAAAGGTATTTAGGAGGATCTTTTGACAGAAATGCAATATAATATACATAACTATGATTTAAGTGGTGTATAAAGACCTTACATAATGAACTGTTATGTTTTTATTACCTTAGAATGAGCCATTTCTATCTACATACAACATGGGTCCTTTACATGGACATCGCCATGTTGCACTGCCTAAACAGACAAACTACCCTACAGAGTGTGTTTCGTCACTACGTTGACTACGCACAAAAAACAAGCAGAAGTTGTAGTAGTAGTAGTAGTCGTCTGGTTTATTAGAAGTAAGAAGAGAAGGGAAATTTGGACAAATAGAGGACCGCACGTATCATTTAGCACAAGAGCAGACAGAGCAAGACAGCCAACATGGCTTCTCCTCTGCACTTGGAAAGGGACAGGTGAGCAGTGACTGATGGTGCATTCATGTGGTGTCGGAATAATCTGATTTTTCTTTTCCTCCTTAAATCTTTATCGCAAAAAGAGGAATCTAGAGTTTATGGGACATAAATAAGTATACAGAAGAGTATCCAAAAATATAAGAAGACACAAATAATAAAAACTTTGCCATGGTTAGTCTACATTATATAAAGATGTTAAAAGAAGACTATATGTTGACAGTTTTCACAGCCTTTTTTGTTGTTGGATTTAGAAAATAAATTGATATAATGCACAATCTCATGGAGAAAAAGTACAAAGTTGGGCTTTTTACTGTTGACTTTACAATTGCCATTAGAATTAATACATTTATTATAAAGTACTTATTTCGTCCGAGGAGCAAGTGAATGCACAGTTAGCCATTAGTTGCAATTGGCAACCCTGACCACTAGATGTCACTAAAACATACACACTGAACCTTTAAGCTTTGTCCTCAGTGGGAGTATAAAACGTGTACGAGTAACGAGTACTTTATCTATTTCCTGAAAACTGACTTTGCCCATTGCTTTGCGGACGTAATGCATTTCCATTTTCTCTGAATGCATGTCACATACAGTAAATGTCTGTAATGTAAATTAATCAGTGTGACATGGTTTAATCAAGTAGTGCAAGTTCAAGCATAAATTCAATCAGTGGAGTAATGCACCTGAATAACGATGGTCATTCAGGATTCGTCGACTGTGACCTCTAAAGGATAGCTGAAATAAGCATTACCTGAAATATCCTCTGCTTCAGTCTAGAACCTGCAGAGAAAATGCTTAACAATATAGTTTCTGGATGTAGCTGTAAATTTTCTTTTTTATCACCACAGTTGTTTATTATTTATAAACTATATCATTTGGTTTGATCTATGATAGCTGTGGTGTTATGGTTCAATCCTTTCTCACACCACAAACACTGAAGGAGATAGGAGATAAAATGGTCCTGTGTTTTTACCAAAAGTCTCTTTATTTAATAAGTCCAAAGCTAGCTCTAACAGTAACACAACTGTATACACAAATGCAGCCTTCTGTGAATAGGCAGTGCATTTTTGCATTTCTTGTAGGGGCCATAAATCAGCTAGCAGCCACAGTACCTGTGTGATTCATTCCTAATGTAGGTGCCCTTTCAGTACATAGGGACACCAAGACCAACAGGAAAGCCAACAGCACCCCCCCCACACACCTCCCCGCGCCAGCAAGACTGCACATTAACTGAAGCAGTTTATTGTCTAGACAGGGACACTATCTCTCTCTCTTTCTCAGTGCCTTTGCCCAGTAACTCCCTGACTGCTCCTCATCCGCACATTGATCATCATATTCTCCAGCTCCACTCAGCGCCCTTTGTCTCCATGCAAACACCAAAGCTTAAGTCAACCTTGTTTTATTGATTTGGAAGATTCCTGCAGTGGAAGGTTTGTTGCTGCTCCCATTGTGGAGGAGAAAATGGCCAACATGCTTCAACACTGACACAAACATATCAGATTGCAGCAGCTGAATTTATTTTGAATGCTTAACTTGGCAACCAACTACAGTTCTTAGGAAACATTTCTTACGTGACCCACATTCCCTATGTCCCCTTCCCCTGCATTTCTCTACAGGATCATGGGCGTCAGCATCAGACTTTGGGGGCTTTAGCCGGGAATGTTTGTTGACTAACGCTGAATCTCTTTGAGAGAAAAAAGAAATCTATAATCATCACAAAATGTTAATAATTTAAATCCCGACCTCCAAGCCTTGCTGCTGCCTGTGTGTGGATGTAGAGAGACTGGGGGAGTGGGTGGGGCTGGTTAATGTCCTCTTATATACAAGCTCAGTCAGTCCATCTGCAGCCCCCTTTTGACATGGATGCACGGCCTGCAATGCTGTCTTCTGCTCGGCTGTCATCCTCACACAGCAGCAGTAACAACACTACACCAAGGTAAGGTATAAACAAAAAGTCCCACTAGTGGCCACACTACCCCTAGATTTGCCCCTAGAAAAACACTAGAACTTGCGCATGCAACAACACGGTCTTTATCTTCAACTTAAACCTCAACTTGAAAAATGTTTTACAGGATAGTTCCCGTCCCCCTCACTCCAAATTTAGTTGCAGCAGTCGACCTAGGGAGAGAGACTTCTTCCTCAAGCTCATGATTTCAGAACCAATTGTTTATTGACGTATGTACCTAGGCAAAACCTAATTACATGATATCTGCTGCTGGTGCATTTTGAGAGACTGTGACTAAGCTAATGTTACTGGTACATGTCAACAAAGTAATTAGGGTACTGTAACAGCATTGCCTGAATATATCTGATTGGGAACAATGTTTAAGGTAAATTATTTTGTTATGTGGGCACAGATTACATGAGTAAAATGATATAGCATACTTGCCTAGGGAGTTGGTAACACAATTTTGGAAAAGGCGAAATGGTCAAACCACCTCATATATCCGGAATAGTGGTACAAATAATTTGTATTTTGTAAAATTTTAAAAGTTTTGAGTAATGAAGAGGTAAAACACTTTTCACAAGAAAAAAGCCTGGGGAAAGTGAGAATAATCATCATAATTGTGTGCAGCGGAAATATTGTTTCTTCTCATTTCCTATCTTCTGAAACAACTTGTGACCCCTAAGATTTATCTTGCGAACCCTTGGAGGGTCCTGCATTATAGACACGATGCGGTTATAACTTTTAAAAATATTTTTTTCATTAAGAAAATATATATTGAAAGATATATTATTTACAATTAAACAAGTTGCACAATTTCTCTCCAATATACTATGCATTATTACCCAACCATTAGCCTTAATCGAGGTGTTATCAGAGGCTGTTTCTACTTGGCATGGTATATTGGAGCAGATTTGAGTGATCGTTGATCTATTAATTGATTCATACTAGTCTGCAGTGCACCTTGATGTGTGTACATTCTCAAAATTGTATAATATTTAAGAGATAACTAAGACATCATGCACACCAAAGATAAACTGACTCCTGTGCAGAGAAATGTGGGTTCAGCTGTAAATTCACCTTGGCACTGCCTGAGTCAACTCTGTGCCACCACTGTAGAACATTACCCTTGCTGTGTTTTACTACTAGCAATGTTAAAACTGCAGATTCTTTGTCATGCAGTGGCTGACTCAAGCAGCCATACATGGTCTGCCCCATGGGTCCAAGGTCAATCAGCAATTCTGCTCTGCCAACAAAACTTCCTAGGCTGTGCATTTTTAGATTCTGGGCCATAAACATGCTGTTCTATGAAAAGGAATTCCTGTTAGAAGGTGAGAATATTTAGATAAATGAGTGGTATATTATTTATGAGCTATTGATGATAACAATAATACAATAAAGATATGTGATTTGGTGTGATTAATATTTATATTCACTATTTTTGTTTTAATAAGAGATATAATAGCATACAATGGACTATCCGGGTATCCTTTCCTTATTTAACTGCAAAATGGTTTAACCCACGAGAGGCCTGTTATCTGCTTATCAAAATACTGATATGAAACCAACGCAACCGTAAATGAGGACTATAGGGGCACTCACAACCTGTGGCTGCACTTCGCATTAACAAGAGAAAAGTAAGCAGAGGCTGACACTTGCCTAAAGTCTGAGCATCAGAAGAGCAGAGGGACTCGAGAGAGAGCACAGCAAACAGCGACCACCATGACGGGGGGATGCAGGAAGAAGATGCCAATACATGTGAACGCGAGCATGCGATTGCACTTAACATGAGCGCACGTTAGGAACATAAATAACACGGAAGTCATTTATCACAAAACATGTCAGACAGTCCCACTTACCGTTTGGCGTTGACACCTGTCAATTCCTTAGAAAAGTAGACCTAGGAAAGCTGAAAGTACAAGTAGTCGTTAACAGATCCTTCCAGAGCAGTCACGGTCTTTCTTTTCCATTCTGTTCTCCGTGCTCTTCACTGAAGCAATTTGTTGAATGGGATTAAGAAAAAAAAGTTACATCTCGGCAAATTGCCAAAAAATATTTATTGCCGCGCCCGGTTTGTTGTTATTTTGGAATGAGTGTGTTTATGGCTGTAGCCCTTTCGCCTGAGCTCGGGATGCCCAAGATGGAGGCTTGCGTGTACCTGACATGCAACATGCGCAGTAGCGGCTGCACAGAGCTGGAGAGCGTCAGTCCTCCCATCAGCACCACGGACAGCCGCTCTCCGCCTCCCCATCCACAACCGCTGCTTAACGCTGAAACGTGACGTGACGGCAGGAAAAAGAAATGATCTCATTCACGTGATGGGCGCAAACTATTTATGGCAGTGTCTGTGTGGTATTTAGCGGCAGATGGACGTGAATGGTGAGGGCTGATAAACCATAAAGTAGAGACCCTCGGCAAATTATGGATGCAGTTCAGGCTCATATGGGCTGAAGCTTTCCATTGGTGTTTATTGATGTGAATTATATGGTTTTCAAAGACCAGATTAGGCTTTATATACATTAATGTATTAAATTTCAATGAGCATCATAGGGTTTTTTTTATGTATAAATGCGAAATGAATGAGTAAATTACTGAGAAAAAAGAAGTAATGAAGTCATACATCAAGTACATTTGTATATATGACAACTGAAATTATAGACCTATTTTGATGATGTGATCTAAACAAACTTAAATTTAATTTAATTTTAAAAGAAAACATTAGAGAAAACTCTCACCACAAGGTCTTGCTGTTACATGATCTTTCAAACTTATCACAAGATCTTCATTATCAGATTGTGATTAAAGTCATTCATCTGCTCAGAATTTATTTAAATTGTCCATCTACAATTCCATGACAACTGGGCAAACTACATCTGCTGATAAGATAACGTGAGGCCAATCATTTAGCTGTTAGCCTGTCTGTTTAAATACATCATTGCCATTTGTTTTTCATTTTGGTGGTTGATGACATTCTTGTTTAGGCCTACATCTGGTATGTGAACAAATGAATTGAAGAACAGATAACTATGAATGGCTCATATCAGAATTTTTTTGGGGAAAAGACCAAATAGTTGCAAGATCATCAACTACTATCACTTTATATGGTCACAACATTCATTTTATATACTGTTTTAAAGGAATTTTATGCAGCATGTATAGGACTTTTATGTGACACATGATTGATGTTTCTCTTTAGTGCAAACTATTCTGTTTGGAGCTGAGCTTTCTGCTTCTAGGAACTGGAAGCTGAGAAGCCCAACTAACCAAAACAGTAGAATTCTCCTCATCCACAACATGTGTGTACAGGAATGTGTGTATTAGGCTTAGATAAGCCACATACTGCAGGATTGTCCTGCCTGCAACCTCACCTAAAGGAATAATATTTTCAAAATGAAGGTTGCATCACAACATGGTAGAGGAAAATTTAGGGGCAACAAATCATAACGGAGATGCACTGAATGCCTAAACATATGTTTTTTAGCATATAACAGCTATCATCAGCCATTTATTATGAGTAAATAAGGTCTAAATGGCTGGTATAACTAGTCTATTGTAATGACATCTGAGTAAGTCTTTATTTTATTATTTATCACAAATAGAATTGATTATCTTAGCAATGACTGAATTTTTTTAGGTACTTGGGTTTTGCATGCTACAAATAGAATTTCCTCTACAGATTTGGCATTCATTTCTATAAACCACAACATGCATACATTAGGTTGTGGTTACAACTTTTCTACAGAAAGAACTTTTTACAAACTGCTTTGTGTTTTCACTGTCATTTTATTATTTGTTTTGTGAGTTTAGCTGAAACACATGTACAGGATCCTGAACTTTTGTTCTTTCAGTGAAAATAAAATCCATCACAGGATGCAACTGAGCTGATTTTTCCCACAATTTTGATCCATATCTCATTCATCACTTTATGTCAAACAACTTGGGAGGCCCTTCCACATTGATCCCAGTAGGGTAATTTTGACTGACAAGGCATTCCATTTGCATACACAAATTAATCAGCACCATATGCATAGAGATTAATGATTTATGTCACAGGGCATGGTTCTGGTGTTACAGTCAAGAGGCTTGCAATCGAGCACAAGGATCCTTTTGTGTAGACAAAAACGTTCACTGGCTGGCTCCGAGCCATGTGTCTGATGGACAACCATGAGCCATTCCAGAAATATGTTAGTCTGGATTGAACCAATCTATTGTGCTATTATACCCGGCATGCAGACCAAAATTCTATTACTGTAGCTCAGAAGACTTACACGTGTTGTCACATTCTTATCCGATGAAAATAGAGCTTTTGACAGAGGAAGAAACCGGTTGCTACTAAACATCTTCTTCTCAATGTGCTGCTTAGTAACATGTTTGTTTTCAATTCAGAAGTGATGGCTAGTTCTTTAGCTGAACCCAGTGAAGCTTCATGGACACAGTTTTATAGGTGACAAGATAAATGGCTTTGTTGAGGAAGAAGCAAAGTGAATGTGACTTGAAAATCATGAAGGATGAAGATAAAACAAAGGGCAGCAGGACCTATGGGATATGAATATTTTCAACTATATGTGTGCAAACTGAATTTGATGTTGATGGAATTAAGGTAGCTTTGATTAATGGTAACATATAAATAAGAGGGAGATATAAATCATACATCTCCACTTATCATTTAGTGACTGTAAATATATTTGATCTTGGGATCTGACGTGTATTCTTCAAGGGGAATTTCACAATAAACTTCTTTTCTTTGCCAGGACATTATTAAAAGATCTTTTTTTTTTCTTTTAACCTCTGCACAAGCACACCTTCTTTGTGCATGTTGTTTCTTTTTTATGTCCGGATCCTGGCCTCTTCTGAAAGGGAACTCTTTGACATATACTACATTTACATCAACAGTAAAATAAGTGATAGTGAAGTACACCCATTTTCCCTATTTAAAGCAATGTAGTTACTTTGTTTTCGTTTTGCTTTGTTTTTACTCCTGTTAGAAAATACACTGTTGTTGTTGTTTGGTCTTAAAACAGTCATAGAATCATGAGATTATGATCTTTCATATGATGTATCATTTGTTGCTTGCCATCCCCAAATATAAGAACAACTAGCACTTTTAAAATGTGCACAAATAATTTTTATTAAACCTTTATTTAACCTGGTAGGGCGCTTAAGAACAACTTCTTATTTACAAGGACGGCCTGGCAAATAAAGAAATGGATTATGTTGGTTACAGCAGCACAGGCAGTTTGACAGAAAATTTACATGTTCAGGTATCAGCATCTTCCTTGTTGCTGAGTTGTCCCTTTAGTTATTGATTAATCTCTTTCCCCTCTCCATGGCACTTTCCCCATCTGACCTGTATCAAAACATGTATGAACCCAGATCAACCCACATTATACAGTACATGCTAGAACTGAAGCACTTGGATAGACAGATTTGTAACATCTTTAAACAACACAAACCTGCACATATTCAGTATGCATACTTTGTAAATTTAATAGGTATGGCCAAATTAATAGTTGCAGGCTTGCAGATGTGCTCTAGTACAATACTGTAATAATGAAGTTTGGCAGTGTAGTAGATCTGACCCCTGATCATTAAATAAGCAGATTGCCATAATGGAAATGGATTCTTTCTCATCAGCAGATGTTTAGTAAGTGCAACACCAACCAAGATTGTGATGGAGGCATCAAGCCAGGAAGCTGCTCAGCAGGATATTTGGACTCCTCCTCCTCAAGGAGCAAGATCTTCTTTCCAAGAAGAAATGTCTAACATTTTTTTAAATGTTGCACTGAATGAAAATATAACTGTTTGTTTTAATGTATATTTAACTAACAGTGGTTTGCTTGCGAGATGACAGTTCTGTCACAATATTCCTTATTCTTGTAATATTCCTCTCTTCATTTACCTGCATACTAACTCTCCTATCATTACAGATCCTACCACTCCCTCCTGACCTACAACCCCACAGTTCTCGCCAGTCCCCGTCACCCTACTGCCCCACCCACCTACTCACCTGTTCCCACGTCCCTCATTATCCCTTCAGTTTATATACAGGCACATTTCCATCTGTTACCTGTCTGACTGTCTTATGTGTTCCTTATTAAGTGTTCTGTTACCTGTCTTCATGATCTTCTGCCTGTACCTCAGACTTTTTCCTTTTTGCCTCCCCCTTGTCTGGTCAAGTTTGCCTTTCATTGCTTGCCTGCCTGATTACCTGACTCCTATTATATTTATCTTCTAAATTAACTTGGACTCTGGGTCAAAATGTACATTCACTGAGTCATTAGATGCTTCTCTGTTTATGTGATCATATAAATTCGTGAAAAATTTAACACCACTTGAAATGAGATTTTATATTATTATTATAATATTTATATTACACACCACACACAACATGATAAAACTCATAAGTTCAAATGAGGGAGCTTGTTTTCATCATAGCTTGTACTATCACACTGTGAACTTCCTCCATAATTTTCAGACCATCCAAGACAAATAACAAATAGAGTCAGACAGCATTGTGAAAGTAGCAAGTGAATTTAAATTGAATTCAGTTAAGGCTCTGCTGTGAAGCACTGACTGCAGACACATGTAATGGATAAATGTATCAGACAAGAAATTTTGGTGTAATTAATGGGTAGAGCACAGCACTAACAGGCTACAGAAAGAACTGTTTTGCAATACCTGTACTTTATTAACAGAGCTGTCCCAGAGTGCAGACTCTACCACATGAAATGTGTTATATCTTGTACAGGAATGATTTGACCTGTGAGAATAAGTTTAGAATTTAATATCTTGCAATAAACACTTAAAGACTCAATTAACTACCCGAATGGTACATGGTGTGGACTTGACTTAAGCATTTCCATTTTATGTCACTGTATAATTCCACCCAGCACATTTCAAAGAGAAAAATTATGCTTTTTACCCCATTACATTAGTTACTTTGCAGATTGTGATTTTATATACCAAACATATGATCAGATGATCAAATATGATGCAATGCCCTTGATTAAACAAGCCAACAATACACTAGTACTTACTGTACAATTGACTCAATCCCCTAAAACAGCAAATAGCTGATTACATGTTCATCAGTACTAATAAGCTGTACATATATTAATTACACTCTTAAAGGTGGCAATATACATATTGGGAACTTTTTCTTTTACTCTAATTTGGTGATAATACTGCTGTACTTTTATTTGAGTAAAATTTTGTTGTATTGCTACTGTTATTTAAAAATGAAAGATTTCACCACTGCAAAGAGTTTTTCGGATTGTTGTTAGTGGAGTTAATGTATTTCATGACAAAATGATCACATATGTGATCACAACCTTAGAACTGATGATATGAATATCTTTGACAGACTACCACCAGGAACAATGTAACCAATGTCATGTTTTCTTTCAAAATAGAACACAATGCAACAATGCCACAGCAGAATAAATCGAAATTTCCAGATAATCAGCAGTCAATAAAAACACTTGCTGTTTGCCCAGCTCTATTTGCGAAGCAGCAGGTCCCCAAATTGACAGTTGTCTGAGCTTTCTGAGGAAAATGATGTTTTTCTATGACTCGCTTCTACAAACCAGGCACTTGAAAACAATGGTCTAACCTTCTGTACTGCATTAATGATGAGTGTTTTTAGAGGTGGAAATCACACATGCATGTAAATGAAGACTCCAGCCTGTCACAGCATTGGACAGGATTAGCAGATTAGAAAAGAAAAGAAAATGGATGGGTGGATGATTCCATTAGAAGATAGCATGTTAACATTTTACCCTATAATTTATTTGAATTACATGATGACATGATTTCCTTTTGTAAAGACTGGAATCAAAAGATTTATTTTGTCCAGAACTGAGACATGTTCCACAGTACTTTAGTGGCATCAAAAAGTTTTGAAAGGGCAAAGGCCTGACTGTAGCCCTGAGGGGCACCACCAGGGGGCTCTGGTTTCAAAGCCAAGTGCAGCCAGGGGCAATTAATCACCATGATGCCACACTTCTCACATCTCAAACTTAAGTGTTTCTACATATTGAAGGAGACAGCACCCTTAGAGGAAACATTAGTACAACCTTGTATCTGTGTTTACAATAATAAGAACCCATCCGGAATAACAATGAAAAAAAGAATTCCATTTGAAAATATTTCTTTCTAAATTCCTCTGCTGGCACATTTCCCACTTTCAGTAAAAACCACACACGACTCCTTGCTGGACCACACAGCAAAAAATCCTCCTGCGGCTACAGGAGGTTTTTACCATATAAATGAAGTCATCTCAAAGGCCCTTTTCTTCAAGGTGCAAATAATGAGCTGCAATCTGAATTTTGCAAACATGTCTGCTCCCTTGTGTTTCACTTCATTTCACCTAGAACAAAACTGGTGTTTTGCAGACCCTGTGACAAATGCGTTGTGTAATACAGACTGATTGGGAGAAGGCATTTGTTTGTTTGACAGCATGTGTCCCGAAAAGGCAAGCAAGTCTAATGGGATTTAGCTGGGAGCCGACAAATGTGAATTCTCTGTTGTATACATTTCCATCTCCAGTCTGCTTTTTGGACACAGAGCCCTCCTGGCTGGCATGTCTCTGTATGTTAGCCGTGACCCAAAAGGTCTGCCTTGTTTCTAATTTCCTCTGTTTATTATATTTCTTTGTATCAAAGCCTCCACATTTCACAAGACCACCATGGAAGCGGCAATCAAATGTGGACAAGGAGACAAAATACCCAGCTTTTACAGACAAAACCTCAAGGGGTGACTGAGTGTGTATGAGTGCGTGTGCAAAAGAGAGAGGGATTCCACAATGTGAAGTGCTGACATCTGCTGCAGGCCCTTGCAGGGCTGGAATGTGATACTCTCCTTTACACAAAGGGCCTTGGCCCTTGCAACAAGCACAAGAAGACCTCTATATGCCCCTCTCTACGGGGGCAACACACGTATGAAATGACTGTATCAATGCCCCATGCCTTCTTTTCCCAGCCATTAACTTTGATTAAAACCACAAAACCTTCCTTCATACCTTGATGCTGGATAGAGGGCTTCTCTGCGCTTTCTTTGAGGTGGTAGTTTCTGAGCTATGTGAGACTGGGGGTAAATTGCTGCAGCATTGCATCATGTGTCTGGCTCAATGGGTTCAATATGTCTCCAGCTCTCCTTTGATTGTTGTGTCTGTACTGGAGCGGACTTATCATACAGTTGGGGGATACTCTGGCGGATTTTGCCAACAATAGAATGGGAGGAACCACATGAAATGCAGTTGATGAGGTACAACAGTGTGCCGCGGAGAAAGGAAATTGGGAACAGGAGGGAGTATTGTTCCAAGCGGTGTCTTTGCTTTGATATGACAAATTGAGAAGCCCTTAAACATTTCCTTCCACAGAAACATTTAGACAGAATGCATAACAGCGTGTTAAAAAGTTTTGTGTGGGTACATATTTATCTTTCATCTCTCTATGGGGAAAATGAATCAAGGGTTTAAACAATCAATACATGGTTACAACAAGCTTACTTAGTCATATTTTCTTATGGAAAGTTTCCTTTTGAATGATGAAGCTCCTTATGTGAATATGCACTCTGGATTTCATTGTTTAACCATGTATATTTTATAAATTTGATGCATCATGATATACTGGACAAAAGATGTAAGTGGGCCACAAAGGCCACATGGACGTAACAATACAGTGGGAGCAAATGGTATACACACAGTGAATTTTCTTTTCTTTCCCCAAATAGGCCATATTGTTATAACAGAGCTTTCTTTTTTCATTAGCCAAAACTATTCTGTTCTCCAAAATTCACACTGGTTATAAAAAGATAGCCATTATATAAAATTACATTGTATTGTGTGAAAATCCACATATTCTCATCTTTAGTCTTGAAACTCAGTTGGAAATGTTATTCAGACAAAAGCAAAATGAGACAGATAACCTCGAAAGTATTCGACTTTAAATATGTTAAAAGTATTTTATAGTAAGCTGTTCTAATATTTTTCTTAACTCCTATCATGACTCTTTTATTGATAACAGACTAAGTTATCTGGAGACACCGACAGTTTCCTGGAAACTACTGGAAACGTGAAAAACTGTTTGCAATAAGTTCAACTGTATTTGCCAATCTGTGACTGACAGTGGGTGAAACACCTCAGTAGACAAGGCAGCAACGAAAGAGTTAAAATGCCTGGGAGTTTCCTCGGCTGGGAAGTTGTACTTTATGTATAGCACCTGTTGTGCCGTCAGTTGGCAGTCTCCAAAAACCCAACCCCGGCCGCGCAGCGATATTTTATCTCAGTCTCCAGCAAGTTATGACTCAAGACTTTGCCAGACAACAGAACTCGTCTCGGTGTTGCGAATGTTTTCTGGGTACAGACTGTATCAGGTTGCTGGATTCTATCGCTGTCTCTGTGTGTGAGCTTTTGCTGTAATGCGTAAAGAACTGCGGGGATTTATTCAGACGGAGTCAAGAACGCACCATGGACGCGTGCTTTAGCCAAAATGCATCTGTGCTTTTCTAAAGATCTCGTGCCATAGATGATATGCCTGCACAGAGACACTTTCACATCTAATTCCAGGATTATAATTACTTAAACCAAAACTTTGTCCAACTCAGTATCCAACTTTCCCAACAGGTGCGCACTTGCATTGCGCTGCAGCAGGTCTGGAAGCTTTGAAGGAGGATTTCTCTTGATTTCAGGAAATATAAATTTCACTTTTTCCAGAAGGACTGATGATCAAGATTATGTGGATTCTACTCTGCGTTTATCCTCTCCAAATGTGTCCAAAACAGCACTGGTGTCCTGTAAACGACGCATGTGTGTGGTGATACAAACCATCCCGTCAACAGCGCTTTCTGATCGCCAACCACCACTCATCCAAATGATCCTTCCATTATTATTCCTTCTTGCATCGCTTCTCCAACAATATGGCTCGGAAGCTGAATCAAGTCATGTCAGCAAATTTCACCCTCCAAGTGTAAAGGAGCAAAACGGTGAGTTTCTATTGTTGTTTGTAACATTTAGAAACGTTATTGAACATAAACCTGGGTCTTTCCCACACATAACGAAATGCTCATTCTTACTGGGCTTACATTCTTTTATAAATACACATCTTGCTTGAGTTTAAACTGCAATGAATGAGAGAGTTTCATTCAGTTCAAACAGCATTACAGGAAGTGCAAAATTACATTTTACCTTTAAATTGTACCTGTGTATGTTTAAGGGGGAAAAGTCTCTGAAATTTCAGGTCCCCAGGGAGAAGTTTTCCCTGTGATCATGAAAAAAGGCTCCATTCATGCAGCAGCAGTGGCTCCGGGCGATGTAATTTGCTTATCCTCTGAACTGCACTGAGCTGCACTATCAAATTCAGTTTTTAATGTCATTCAGTGTTTAATGTTGGGCGAAAGTTGATGGTGTATCTAAATGATTACAATCTCCAATGATTTTTTGCCATTATCGGCAATTTGGCAATCACGGTTTTTGTTGTTGTGAAGTGTGTTGGCGCGCGTGTATGGGCGCGAGCGTGTGTAGTGGGGAGAATAGGCTACACAAAAATGAAACGCTAGATTTTGATTTTACAGTAATGCACATGATGCTCCGACTGATGTATATTGTTTTCTCATCCTGTTGGGATTTTGTTTATCCACGGATTCTTTACTTTTACCCAAAAATTATTTTGTTTTTTATAGTATGCATGATTTGATATGCATGCAAAAGGCAGTTAAGAACAATTCCAAGCCGCAATATACTGGCATTAGAAATGTAGAATTTGCCAAAGGAAGTCCAGCTTTAATTGGCATTTTTTGAATCCTGTGCATGCTGTACAGGCCTCTAAGGCAGGAGCAATAAATAGGAGGTTTTAGTAATACATACATACATACAATAATAATAATAATAATAATAATAATAATAATAATAATGCTTTCTAGATATGTTAAGAACTTTTTGGTTGCAGTCCACCTCCAGCACAGCAAGTGCTGTGCAGGATGGGGATTTTCCAAAATTTGGAATCTAAAATGGTGTTGTCATTAATGGCTTATACTGCACTAGTAAATCATTTATTAACTATCAATAAGTGCAAAAAATAATCAAACTTTTGTATCGGACTGACATATTGACACAGATTACAGTTCAAAGTAACAACATTCCTGCATCCTGCAGATGTTGCACAGGTCAAACTTCATTCATTACTCAGTCTACTATAGCCAGTGGGTTTGACTGGCCTTGTGTGAGGACATGCAGCACTGACTTCACTACAGTAACAGTCAGGGCTGGGAAATCAGAGCCTCCCGCAGGGATTTCCAGGTTTAATCAGGATGGTTGAGAAAGGAAAGGGTGGGGGGGTGTTTGGAGGGGAAGTGTGGGGTGGAGAGATGTTAAACAGTCAAAGAACTCTTTAAAACAACAGTCACACATTGGCTGAAGGTGAAGCTAGCCAGCCCATCTGTAACCTTTGACTTGAGCATCTGAGTGCTCACCGTTCTGGCGCGCTTGATCGGTGATGCTCTGTGAGACAATTTGATATCGATCTGAGGGAGGGGAGAGAGCCAGACCTGTCTGGCATGTTTAGTAGTAGTTGCCTGGAGAGTTATGGTCCCCAGTTCTATTAAACTTGGCAAGTGGCTGCTGATGACTCCATAAGATATCAGAGGGGCCATTGCTGTGCGGGGTAACCATCTGTCACAATAAATGATTTGGACAAAAGTCTCCAAACGCCCAACAGAATGGGCATGAACTCTGAAATGTAAATTGTGGGTATTGTGGTCATAAATAATGTGAACATTTCTTCCCTCCACCACAGAGGGTTATGTTACAATAACATGTATAGCACATTTAATTTTCATGTGTTTGCCACATGGCTATAAGCTTTCATGATTATCTAGAAAAACATTGCTAAATATATCTGCAGTTGCACTACAGAAATTTTTTGTATGGTCTTAGAAATTAAACAGCGCTCAAAGCAAATGCACATAGCCATCCAGTCATCCCTTTCTTGTGAGAAAATAATCTTTCCCTCATGAATATTTTACACAGGATCTTATTTGGTGATTGGAGAAAGGCTAGTGCAGTTTTAATTTACAATTTCCTAAAAATGACATTTACTGTATATTAAACTAATTTGCATTAGCAAATATGTTTTGTAAGAAACATAGTGCCACCTAGATTAAGGTTTTTATAACATATAACATATAACATAACATATTGAGAAAATGCAAAAAACTGCATTTGTTTTACATAGAATATTTGCTACTGGAAACTAATGCTGATTTACAGTTTTATGGATACTGTAGGTTAATGCAACACAAAACACTTGGTTTGGTCTGGGTTAAATATTGAAAATGTCAATGGTCACCTTTTCGGGATTTAAGCTAGAGAGACGAAAGTGTTCTGCCTAAATCTAACAACGCGTGATGCAGGACCTCAACCACAGACAACATTATGTTACTTCCAAGAGCAAATTAGTAGCACATAAATGCATTTTTGAGACGATAGAGGTGTACATGATTTGTATGTATCTGTGTATCTAATAGAGTGGCATTTTTTGTACAGTCATTTAAGAAAATAGACTCAGGCATATCGCAATAAAGCTACAGCTACACCTTGTCTTCAAGTGTATTAACTAATGGCCTGTATAGGTTTCTTTAATTACATTGAGATGGCCTTTGTTCATACTACAGTGTTTATAATGCCTATTTTATTAGGCTGTGATTTGTTGGCAGACCTACTAGTTGTATAATGCTGCACATCTAGCTGGAGATGCATTTCAGCTTCCCAGTCACACAGGTCATCTTAGGGTGTGCCTGTTCATTCACTTCTCACAGTTAAGAGGCCTGGCTTCACCCTCCTGTAGATGGCGTTGCTATTATGTTATGTTATGCCTCTTATTAGAAATATCCAGCTGCAAATATTAGTAGGAGATGCTGATTACCTGCAGATATTCCCACATATCCCCCCACTGGAGCACCACCGGAGGAAGGTATGCAACGTGCTAGACCTGCCAATGATCACAGAGGCTTCTGTTCCGCTAAAGATTATGAGATTAGGGGGAGGACTGGGGTTATAAGGGTCACAGGCCCATGGGGACCATGTGCAGTTTTCCACATATACATACATACATGAAGGGTTGAAGATACAGAGTTGCATTGTGCATTCATTAGATTCTGATGCAGACAAAAAAGCAGTTTATAGTGGGGTCTAAAAAAAACAGGAAATAGAGTGGGTGGCCTTGTTAGGAATCATGATTGGTTCAAGTGTAATGTACAGTGTACATCATCCATTCATTTATAGTTAGCTATTATTATTTTGGTCATTTAGGGTTCAGAAAGTAAAAGTCCTCCTCATTTTTTACATAGACACTGATAGGTGAATGGCAGTTGAAGCACTTCTAAGGCTTGTATAGGCACGAAACTCTCTCGCTTGAATGGTTGGAGATTAGCAACTGCATTAGAAAATGTCTGGTTCTATCATAAGATGTCAAAGGTATAATCCTGTATACTGTACATAAAAACTTAAGTGGAGAAGTCAACAGCAAATGCAAAGAAGTATTTTCGAACTATCTAATCACAGAGCTTAAAATTTTGTTGGGTGTTCCACTGCATTGCATAGAAACCTGATAATGCATTCAGCAGCTTAATTTAATTCACTTTCAGATTTTGGGGTGATTTTAGATGAATTCAGTAATTATTGCAATGACAGAGCATGCCTTAGAAATGGCAGCTGAAGCTCAGGGGTACTGCAGTATTTAGAGCCATCCTCACCACGGCAACTGACAAAACAAAAGAAACAAAGTTGAAATAATTAAAAGTTCTGATGGTCAAAACACAAACTTATTGTTTTATAAAATTACACAGGAGACTTCCGTATTTCTGGATTGAGGAAATTTGGGGATAATATTAAACTAAAACTTTCAAATGTGAATGTATAGTGATACGAATAAAGTAGGTCCTCCCACTTCATCAGTTTCACACATTTGACTCTCTTAGTTATTTGAAACAAATTTCTTTCATACAAAGTCAGGCACCATTATGTTGGCTCAAATCCTATATGCATGTAAAGTTACAGTAAGAACAATCAAAATGTTCTTTCTAATTCTAAACCAATTGTTATCAAATCTGCCCTGACCAGACCAAACACAGTGATATATAGTGTAGGGGCAAGACTCTTCTAATGGCAGCTACAAGTTTGGCCACCTGGTATTCAAGTTTCATGTTATTTTAAGTGGTTTCCATAGTATTTAACTCTATGTTTTAATTTGAAATTACGATATGCCTCTTAAACCAGTGAAACAAAACTGGACGGTCGGAATCTCCTTTCATTCTTTAATACAGGTCAGATGTTTCCTGGGAAACATCTGACCTGTATTAAAGCTTCCCTGGGAAAACTTGTTTCCAGTTACGAGACGCTGTGCTTTGATGGATATGCTTGAATGAATGAATGCTGCACTATGCAGTTAATCATTGTGGTGGGCAGTGCAATAGCAGCCAGTATGCTTGGCTGAATTAAAACCATCAAAGTAAATGGATGGCTCCAATGTTAAATGAACTCACCAGGAAGCAAAGAGGGCAACAATTACACAGAGTTTCTCACTATTGTAAGATGAAAACCACATATCTAAAAAGAGGTTTGTCAGGATGGTTAAAATTAATATTTTTTTCACTGATTTTCTTAATTATGCCATTGTATTTTTAATGAACAAAGGATTGTTTCACAGGCCGGTCCATCCTGAAAGTCACTAAATGCATCAGTTCCCATGTAAACATTCAGTGTAAGTCAGAAAAAGAAAATCCCCAAATCTGCATTTATGTGATTTTTTTTTTTTTACGAAGGCAGCAGTAGACACCCCTCGCCCACTGAATACAGGCATGTCTATGTCTACTGGCTGGAGGAGTTTTTCCCCTCAACATCTCACTCCAGAGAGGGGAACCCTGGATAACAGTGTCTATGTTTTTCCTGTCAGCACTATTTGAACGTAGAGTGCTGTATTTGGCAAGCAAAGCATGCCACCGCCTGCCTGCTGTTTGTCATTTCAGGCAGCAAGAGTACTGGTTCCCCCACCTTCTCAAGCAGCCAAAGAAGTTTTCAAGGGATCTGGGTCACAGGTTTAAGCTATAGAAGAAATGTTTCTCCACAGACACCAAGTCTGTCTAGGCCCTGAATCAGTGTTTGTGAAGTTTTTCTTGCTCACAGTCAATGCTTTGGTCAAGGATGGTTTAATGGAGTCAAAAAAGCAGAGTTTGGTGCAGAGCAGGTAGTGTACAATGGATATATTTTTTATTATTTTTATACTTTTCACCCAAAACAACAATGCCTGCTGTGGCTGAAAATGAGGTTGGTGAGGTTGGTGAGGTTGGCGTAAGTGAACCAAATCAGTGATGCTGTAGAGCTGAGGGGAACTTCAAATTCAGGTGATACTTGTTTGTGGGTTTGTCACTATGAACAACGACTTTCACATTACACATTAAACCCATGGTTGATATGAAAACGTTTATAAGAAAAGTGGCTTTACAAAGTTTGATGGCTGTGGTCAGCTTAGTTTAAGTTACAATGGTGAATGGAGGAAATGGTGGGAAAAAGTGGGAAATTGTCCTGTGTAACTACTCCTACAGCATCATACACTTCTCCATAAGCCATCCGTCATACAATGTTTTGTTCCTCTTATTCTAATATAGTAACAAGAAAACTGGGTCAACAAAAGTATAGACCAGTGGTTCTTAACCTGGGGATTGGGACCCCCTGGGGGCCGCGACCTGGTCCCATGGGGTCGCGGAAATGCTACTATAGACACAAAAATAGAAAAAAATAACTTAAAAATAACTCAACAGACTATAGTTGTGAATGGAATCACTTTGGGTGGACACTGTAAATATTTTGCACTGTTTAATCCAGTAGGTGGCGGTCGGACTGCAAGAAAGGTTAAGAACCCCTGGTATAGACTGACGTTAGCTGTCAGATTAGTTACATTGTCCCTCATGCCATTAAAAAACTTTTAGCTATGTTTTGGTCGCTGCCAACCACCATTGAAATATCAATTCTCCGTAGGAAGTACAACACAGTAATTAATCTACAGGACACACACGTACAGTCTACAAGAGTGTAAGTGAAGGGTATAACACATAACATCAACAATTAACCAACAGTTACAGTAAATGTTGTAATAGCAACACGTTAGCCTCAGACAGCTAGTATAATGGTTACCATGATACCAAGCAGTAAACTGATCACGTAAATACTACCAAATCAACTGCTGGTGACAGAATCTAACAATTTATTTTCTTGTATGTGCACTTTGTGCTATTGTCACACATTCTATAGTGAAAATACAAAAAATGAAAATACAATTATGTGTTTATTTGTGGAAGGGTAACATGATTCAGTTATGAATAAGAAACTGAAAAGTTAAAGCTTAATGTGTTGAAAAAATCAACACCTATTTTCTTGGAAACGTGAATGAGGCGCACTCATATCTCAGTAGCTACTACTGAAGTTCTCTTAGGCAAGGCGCCTAATCCCAGGCTACTGAGTAACCAGTACTCAGTTCAGTGGGTGTACTTGCAGCTCCCAGGAGTGTCTGAATAGAAATCAGGGTGTTGGTGAGGAAACACATTCATACTCAGCAAACATTGCCTGTATAAATAATGTGTTTAAGTAATATATTTGATGTGGCATTGTGTTTCTCCTCTTTCATTTTTTTTTATATCAGTTCAGCTTTTGTAGTGGTCTCATTGTCCTTGCTCTATCGGCTGCCGTCCAATAAAAAACCCACTTTCTGAAATATTAACAGTTTGCAGATAAGGATTGTCAGCAGTAAATATAATTTCAAATCTTTGGCTTTGTCAAATTTTCATTGCAAATGCTTGTTCTGAAAGCCACCATTTCATTGGCAGTTGTAAAGATTATGTATTACCACTTGCCTTCACAAGCCAAATAAATACAGATAACATTTCTATCCTGTTTTTTTCCTTATCTATGAAATTAAATTACTTGAATCCAAAAGCAATTTAACTTCCTTAGCGGAAAGACTTAGTGAATGTTATCAGCTGTTTCTGCACAATGACTCAAGTAGCTACAGTCTGACCAGTTGGCACAGACCAAAGCAGCTACACATGAAGCAGACTGAATAAAACAAAGCAACAAGAATATGAACAATTGAGAGTCAAGTGCATGCCTTTGAGACTCCCAGAGCAGAAAAATTTACAGTGTATAAATTTTGACTTCTAAACAAGAACCTGTAAATAGTCCCAATGCTAACTTTGATTCTGACAGGCAGAGGAAAGTGTCTGCCTGCTGCAGTCTAAACATGAAGGGTGGAGTATGTCTGCCTGAAGTCAAGATTACTTGTCAGAGCAAATACCTGACATTCACAGTGAGTTAGCACAGTTGTTTCCTCAACTTTCCCTTTGCTTTTACTGGGCTGACATATTGCTGTTGTGTGTCAACAACACATCTACAAAGGATGGTGTGCTTTCTTTTTTAGCAGATTAGAAGGATTTAAAGGCGCAGTGTACAGGATTTACTGGCATCTAGTGGTGAATTTGCAGATTGCAACCAACTGAATACCGCTCGCCTCACCCTCCTGTACGGAGTGTGCAGGAGAAACTGTGGTGTCTCCAAAACTCACAAGAAAAGCAAAAGGCCCTCTTTAGAGCGAAATTTTTGGTTTGTCTGTTCTGGGCTACTATAGAAACGGACTCTGTTGAAATTGTTTGAGAGCATTTCTGCAAAATGGCAAGGCTCTCAGGGCGTCTAACGTCCTCATAACTAAACGACTAAACAGGTCGATTGCAAGTGTCCCAAAATGACATGTAAGACTGTTTTCCAAAATTACGTATCTGTATATCATATATATGTATATCATATGTCTGTTGGAAAGCACAATGATATATATGACCATTCCCCAAAACAACTTGTACAAGTGTTGGCAAGTACCAGTCCAGCAACAGCCGTATTGGACCTTGAGTACATGACACGTAACACGTGATAAATGTTTTCAAACGGTGGTAGTTTAGTTAGGTTTATGCAACTTGGTTAGGTTTAGGAAAAGATTGTGGTTTGGGTTAAAATAAGTACATTACGTAAGTCACATAAAACATCGACAAAAACTTTGACTTTCTTTCACACAGGACCTCAGTGTCCTGAGTGAAAGTTCTGAGTTTACTTGACACATCCATCCCCCCGCCACTCTCCTTACTCTCCTGACTTCTTCTGCCATTAGAAGTTGCGGCCTAAAAAAAAAGTAAATATGGGTCTTAATAAGCTATATAATAATCAACCTATATGGCAGTTTTTCTAGTGACGACGGCCTGAAACATCAAACGGCTAGGACTCATGAGCATGACTATACAAAACAAATTTAAAAAAGACACCTTTCAATGCAAAAAGCGCAGCCTGTCTGATCATGGCCTGATCCAAGAAACATATCCTTGAAAAACATATTCAAGACAAGATAAAATGTTCCTTTATTGATCTCTGTAGGGGAAATTTAAATTGGCACAACAGCACAGAGTAGTGGTGGCAGGTGTAGTGCAAAGAGTAAAATACAATATAAGAAGCATCAATAATCCAATCAGATCAAATTCAGCACAATATATTACGTTTCCGTGGTTTTATATACTTAAATAAATAATCTTCGTAAAGGGGTAAACTAAAACTGATTCCCTCTAAAACAGAAGCTTCCATTGTTAAAGTACTTGGATCAACTTTAGGCTGTGAGGGTTTGAAACATTCCCAGTATGGCACTATTTTTACACAAACTTCAGTTGTCCTGTGAGTATTGGTTTTCTTACGGCAAATGGAATTCCACGGACTTAAAATCTTGGCAGCAAGATGAGTTGACCTTGGCTAACATCTCTGGAGGACGTCCAGCAGCTGTGAATTTTATGATTGAATAAAAGATTCTTGGTAACACTTTACATAATCAAAATGGTTTGATCCCCAGTTCCTCCTCTGTCCTGCTGCTACCTTCCTTGTCCTTCGGCAAGACACTGAACTCCAAATTGCTCCCGATGGTAAGGACAGCAGCTTGCACTCTATGCGTAAATGTGGGAATGCGAGGCAAATTGTAAAGCGCTTTGAATATTTAAATGCAGACATTTAAAATAGTTGTCTGTCTAAAAAACACTGAGTATTTACCAAGAACCATGTCAGAAACAAATCAGGAACTACTTTCTAATTTACTGAGTTCCTGAATAACTTTGAATCAAGCACTATATAAGTTAATTGGGAACAGACTGCTAGATACTTAATGAGCCAGTGCCTAATGATCTACATACTGGCCACTTTCTTGATGAATCATCCGTGATTAGCTTTTTATCAGCTGGTAAATGAAGCATAATGAAGATGTCCTTATTATTACCATTCTGTCCCCATTTGTGAAAAAATAGCTACATTTTAACTTGTAATACACTATTTATTCACAAACAACACATCGAATAATCAAACAACTTCATAACTACAAAAACACATTGTGTAACATTTAATATATCGAAAATTGTAACCATTAAATGACCCAAACGTATTTCAGTCAGTTCCATGCGTGACCATATTTTCCAAAAAAAATGCATTTCTCTAATATTTTCATACAGGAATTCCACAGAAACACTGTAGGCGAGGAAACCACATTGCTTGCTAGCAAAAATCCCACTGTCTCAGATGTCATAGTAATGAAACCCATTACTGTGGCAAAAAAAACAAACTCAACTGGTTCCACTTTAGTATGCCTCCCTTGCTCTTTATGATATGAAATGTTCCTAGTGTGTGAAACCGAGCTAGTAGATCCATCTGATGCAGCAGAGACATTTCATGGTTATCAAGCGCCATCATTAATGATGCTAATTTTAGAAAGTAGTAATGAGAGTTACTGATGTGTGAGAAGCCTCATACAGTTTAGAATACACATTAAACACCCGCAGCTATGACATGAATAAGCAGTTGAAAGGAGAATAAAATAAAGAAGCATTTTACTGACCTTATAAATATTATTGTGCAAACAAAATGTGCTGTACTTACAGAATGTATTAGGGTAGATTGAATGCTCCTTGGAACAGGCTCAGTTAAGCCCACAAAATAAGCTTAACCAATAACACAATGACATATTTAAAACCCCTTTTATATTCCATACTGAATGGACTGCACGGGTATGCTCTCAATCAAATCTTAACATGGTAAGGTAGCATAGATGTTGATTGGCTTCTCCGGTCAAATGTTGACTTATTTCTCACTGCATATATTGCCAAATATTGTTTTGGACTTTTGCAATTTGAAAATGCACACCTCATGTGTGATTTGATACTTGACATGAGAGGTTGCTATAGAATACATGCTAGTAAATGTCAATAATAATCACCAAGACCCACATTTCCAGTTGATGACCTTCCAGTTATTATATATATTATTTCTATATATATTTTATTTATTGGACTGGCGACCTGTCCAGGGTGTACCCCGCCTTTTGCCCGATGTCAGCTGGGATTGGCTCCAGCCCCCCGTGACCCTGTACGCAGGATAAGCGGTTGACGATGGATGGATGGATGGATGGATGGATGGATGGATATTTTATTTATATATTTTTGTTATATTTCTTGTAACCTCTCTCCAATAAGATCTTGATTTTCTACTAAACCTCAGATTTGAGATACAACTGGGACACTAGGCTTGTTTGGCTTGCTAGAGATCATATATGTATAGTAAATGTAAACCTTGACATAATCACCATTTTTCTTCATGAATCATAGCTCAAATATGCATCTCTCTGAAGTTTATATGGGGACATTTTCTTGCTTTCAGTTCTCCATTACCTAAAATGTTTACAATACTAACTCATAAGTCATGCACGCCTATGGAAATCAAACCACCACTGTGTCTTCTTTATGTGCCGTCAGAGGAGAGTGAGAAAAGAACCAGCAGCTATTAACTGGAGATGTGAAATATCCCAGCTCCAAAGCATCTGGGGGTGGGGGTAAAAAACACACCTGTCCCAGTAATCATCGGCACAGCGCCGTCCCATGCTGGCTGGATTATGTCACCCAGCACATGGTGAGATGTGATATACGACACTATGCCAGTGGAATACAGAGACTGTAACCCAATCACACATACTATTTTGAGAATGTATGACTTTTCCCAAAGCACAAATAGGTTTTCGGTGCAGACTGGATATGCTCTGCCACAGCATGCTTACACTTGGATCCTCATGGGAGGGTATCCATTTCTACAGCCCAAATGGAATGAAAATGCACATTAGCTATTAGGTCTTATGACTGACTGAGGAATGATTTTGCCAACTGTGTGCGTGCTTGTGTGTAGCTGTCTGAGCACTGAACAGAGTCTGCAGCAATCTCTAATTCATAAAATAGACTCAACCTCTTACTCAAGCCAGGTCCTCTGTAATACAGGGGTGTCTTTCGTACTGGAAAATGTTTTGTCTTGGAGCTAAAGCTTCACTCTGGTTGCTTCTACTGCTGGTGATCTGGAATTTTACTCTACTGTCACACTCACTAAAAAAAGACACTTGTTGCCAGGGCATAATTTAATACCAATATTTTAATATCCTCAATGATTTTTCAAAATTATTTATTTATTTATTTATTTATTAGGAGCAGGGGTATACATAATATCCTGACTGTTGGCTTTGCCTTTTTTATTTGACTCCCAATTGTTCATTGAGAAAACAGTTGTTTTGAATTTGATACAATGTGCAATCTATAACTTTGTTGCAGCGTGAGGAACTGCTGTCCTTGTACGATGTAAAAATGACTTGGCAACACTGACTCATTTACTGGAAGAGTGCACTTATTCTTTCAACAGCATTGTACTGAAACACACATTCTCTTCCAGTAAGTCAGTTAGAGATGCCCAGTTATTTTGCACATTTAGTTCTCTTATTAGATCTAGTTGACTGCTGAAGTAGCGACACTTTTCCTACAAGTCCTGTTCACTGTTTGCCAGTGTGTACCTGATTTGTCTCTGCACACGTTGCCATGCTAAACGTCAGTAAAACATATCGTAGTTGATGATTAAATCTGATTTATGTTGTGGTTAGACACTTGGTACAGAGGTGTGGAGAGGATGCCCCAATGTCGCGTGGCTCAGTACCAGTTGAGACATACAACATATGACTAATTCAGTCAAGTGGTGAAAACACTGGAATGTTAAAAAAAGATCTGGAATTACACAAACGATGTCAAATAAGCTTAGAACTGGAAGTAATGTGATGTATGCCAGCTGGTTGATTCATGGCTGCACCAAAGCAGGAAGTACTATATAAAGTAATGGGCATACTATAATTTACTGCTACTGTAGATAGGATAAGTGGAGAATCTTATTCGTATAGGGTTGGGGTAGCTAATAGGCATTTCTCACAGCAGAACTTGTCGTAGCAGGAAAAGCACAGGTGTAACTGATAACCTTAATTATGGCTGTACTCCATTTAGGTGTGCCAGTAAGCTGGGCACAGTGGTCCTAGAACCGGCTGGACTAAATACAGTGCAGCCTTTATTTATGTTGATATTTAGACCTGTGATTGACAAGTAAAAATGTCCACTGTGAGAAAGGTCTGGAGACCAACAAGTAACCACCTTTAATCTTGAATGCAGTTAAAGATAATGTTCTCGGTATGGAATGGGTGTAGAGTGAGTTTGTGTTTCTGTCCAGGTGATAATTAATATGACATAAACAGGGCAGCTCGCCACTCAAGTCAGTAATGGGCATTAGGGAAAGGAAAACATTATTTATTTGTGTTTTCATTTTGTTTTCCCAGCACTGGCACTTTTGCTGTACGTTAATGTGGACGTACACATACAGCGGCTGTCTTATTTGTTCTGTCAGCAGTTTAACTTAAAGTTATGAAATACAGTAGTATACACATGGGAAATGTAATTGTTGATTTTTCTATGTATGTATTCCTCTGTGTTTGGCCTTAGAGTCACACTAAACTGCCATTTTTCACAAAAAGTATGCTTTTTAAACATTATTTTCAGAGCGGATAAGTCTAAAAATCATGGTCTTGCAATAATAGTGTAGCAAGTTGCTTTTAGATTTATCTTCCTTAGTCAGGTCTAAATCACACGCTGTACATTTGGGACTTCAGTGTACACAGTAAACATCAGCTGCTGATTTATCCAGCTGTGCACACCAACCATTTTCTAAAGATACTCAAGATATACTGATACTCAAACATTAAAAAATATAAAGAAAAAAGACCTGAGAGTACCATGCACAACGTTTGCTTATCCACAATGTTTGCTTAACAGTTGATCTGTAAGAAGTACAGTACCAACTTACAATGGCATGTAAGAACTCCTCAGATTACATAGACAATATTGTAGCTCCTTCTACAGAATACCACTTTGCAGCTAGCTGAAACTGACTGACCAGAATGTTAGACATTTTGTTGTCACTCTTCAAATCGCTACAAGACTTTTCTTACTCCATTTTCTTCTTCACAGGGAAGATTATGTGATAACAGCTTGAAAGGACACCTTCTGAATGAATAATGCTGAGAGAAAGACAACCTCTGTAAGAAGAGTATGACAGGTTACCAACCAGTTAGTAGAAAAGGTGTTAAGCCCCATTTCCTCCTCCTCCATTTCCCTCTATATTTTACATCTGTTCAGTTGCCTCTATTTAGGGCTTTGACAGATGACAGCATTAAAATGGCCCCGGAACCATGCCAACTAATGAGACAACATTGGCAAGGCAGATCTTTCATGCACAACTACGTTTGTCAAAATCTATCTTTCATTTTTTGCCTTGACAGCCAAAGTTTGTTCAACACCTTGTCTGCCTTCACACCTGTTGACAGGTCTTAACTGAGATTTAAAGTGGGTCACTGTGTTGGCTTGTTTTTGCCATTGTTTGCAGCACCCAATGATCATGGTGATGGATTTTCTTAGGCAGATCATTGACATGTTTGCATGCATGCTGTGGCCATGCAACACTTTCTTCTCTGTTGCTGCCAGTAATTCTATTATGTTGAGCAGAGTCAATTCATCACTCTGCTCTTACAAAGCATTTTTGTTCAGATGCAGATGAGAACAGTGCAGTTAAAACCCATGTTAGTTCAGTAGCTACATTTCATACATATTTTGTACATGGCATTAAATTACAGATACAGTTGCTTTTGGGATACATGAAAAGAGGTATTGTCCTCATTCACTGCAAAATATGGGCTATTATTAACTGGGTGCTCATGTATTCATAACACAACTGAATAATTGTAATTGATACATATAACTATTTTAGCTATTAGATGATAATTGATCAGTTCTCATCTATTCACTTATTGCAAAATATTGCACTCAAAATCAGATCATGAATAGTTAGGAGGAGTCACATAACGTGATTGGCTGTACGTTTGTATGATGATGTGGTGGATGGTGATTGGCTGTATGTTGTAGTGTTTACGGATACTAGTTTTCAGGGGAATTAATGTTATGATGCTAATGTTAGCTGTCAATCCACTTAAGCTAACGTGTGTGTGTGTGTGTGTGTATGTACGTTATTTCCATATTGCCAAAGTAAATGTGAAATAAAAGAAAAAATATTAAATAAAGAACCGAGCAGATCTGATACCTACATTTATAACCGGGGCACTATGTAGTTTGTCCGAGTAGCTGAAGTTAGCTACCGTTATCTTAACTTGATCGGCAACTAACGTTAACTAACTAACTAGCATTGTAACTTTAATACACAGCTATTGCCAGGCTGTGTTAAGTCGTGTTTAATAAGTAGAGCTGTATTTCATTGTATAACTTCTCCCAGAGCCGTTAAATGAGATTATTTAACTTAAATAAGATTATTTAACGGCTCTGGGGTCTCCATAGTTATCATGAAATTAATTCAAATTCAATTAAATCACATAGTTGATCCGAGGACCCCTTAAAACTATATCCGTAAGCACTCCGACATACAGCCAATCACAATCTGCCATGTCATCATGTTATGTGACGTTATCGACAGGCGCAGGCCCCTAAGCAGATCTGACCACCCAAGCACATCTTGTACCTACACCGTATCACTCCGCGACGAACAGGGTTCAGGTTATAATCTGAGCTTCGTGGGGGTCTCACGCCCCATTTACACCTGGTATTAAAATGCGATCTGATACAGATCTGATATAGATCACATTTTACCAGCGGAGATAAATAAATAAATAAATAGTGAGAGAGTGAGAGAGAGAGAGAGAGAGAGAGACAGACAGACGTGATTCAACATTTCCTTCTCTCCCACACAGGAAAACTCACAAACACACACAGCAGTCCACTACTTGCCCCAGATGTCTGCGATTTTGCAACAAAGTTTAAGTTTCAATAGCCTGTGCAAAAGACTATTGCTCAAGGAGAGACGCAATTATAGGTATAATATTAAAGTGTTATTATTTTAAACACTGCTGGCTGCCGGCACACAGTAGCAAGCATATTATCATATAAATTCAAGTTACCAAAGTCAATCTCCTGACGCTGGACAGTTTTTAGTGGCTGCACAACAAACAGCAACGTTCAAATAGGAGCTCTAATAATTCTAGCCTTTGATGTGTGTTGCTAAGCAACCATCATGTAGCGACCGGCAGCTTGGTGGGACTGCTTTATTGAATTCATAAAGAAATGTCTGTTGATGAAATAAAGTCAAATTGTAGTGCGTCTGTTAGCCTACTTTATTTTTGTCATACTTGGTAACCGTTTTATAAAAGCAATAGCTCACTTCAGGTTAAGGGCGTTGTTAAGGGCGTTGTTCAGCCCGACACGAAAAAGCCCCTTAACTGTGATATAAAAAGCGTATACCACGGCCTGTCATGAGCTGTTGCTTAATTAAATGTCATGTGACTTAGGTCATGTGACTTCTGTGACATACTTCAGGTCTGGTACCCCGTTCTCTGGACTGGTGCTCGTACATGTCATTTAGGGTAACTGTCATATATGTCGTTTTGGAACAATTGACAGTCAACATATTTTGTCATTTAGGTATGAAAACGTGTTGTTTCTGGATCATTCACCCAACCATTCACTAATCAGTTATACATCTGTGATTTAGTAGAAATCAACTCTGCAAATCCTCCTATACATGCTAATTACTGGTTGCTGCTGAGGCCACGGCTCATAATTGCTTAGTTCAGGAATTGAATTGTGAAGTTTTACCAGGAAGTATTTACACAGATGTACAAACAAGCATTGGAGAGAAAGGCATCTGTTTTTCAACCATTTATCTCAGGAGCTAATTACTATTGATGATGCTATTGTTCTTTAAATGCAGCTTCATGAATATAAATTTTTCCAAAAGATAAAATAAAGCTTTTAGTGGCTGGGTGTGTACTTCCATTTCTTGTTCATGCTTTTCTGATAACAACTGCGTGAAACAGCAGGGTTAGAGGCAAATGGACACAGATGATTGAAAGGCTTTTTTATGAGCAGTTAGAGAGAGTCAGAGAAGAGTGCTTCGAGGCCTTTTGTCAAACGATGGACAGTCAGAGGCTTAATGACCTGTGTAGACTATTAAAAAGGCAAACTGGGTGCTAAGTGCTTATGTCTCGATTTATTTGCTATTTCTCAAACCATTCCCCAAACAAGCACATAAAAATGAGACCCACTGAGTTTGTTGACAGCACATTAGTCCTCAGCATATAATAGTCACAGTGACATGTGTATGTGGTTGGATGCAAACAAGAGGTTACTTGCAGTTCAGGTGCATAAAGATACTTAATGAAATCTCCCCTGTGCAATAAGAGACAAATGGTTTGATGCGGTACTATAACATCTACACAGCAACTGATTACATAACACCAACCACTGGGTTTGCTAGATGTGAGTAAATCATAAGCACTTTCTCTTTTCAATTACAACTGCAGGCTTTTAATTTAGTTGTTGGAGTTGTTTATATGGAGCAGGCATGTTTTAAATGAGAATCAATATTGTTTGCCTTAATAATTTGCACAGAATTAAGACTGGGTCAGAGGTCCAGCTAAGGTGAAGCACAGACGGTCATTGAATCCACAGCTTCAACTAGTGTTCAGTAAGTCAATCAAGGGGTAAAATTCCACATTGCATTTGATCAGACTCAATTGCCTTTTCCTTTCAAACCATTAATTCAGCCTGACATTGTGCCCATGTCAGCCAATTTCAGTAGAGAGTGATAAATAAATTCCATTGATGTAATTTAACAGTGATAAAAAATAAACTTTCACAATTACGACAACCTTAACTACGGTTGTGTCCATTTTTCTGTGGATATTTTTCATGAATGTAGCTTTGTAGCTAAGTAATTAACTAGCGATGTATAAAGATGATTTTCATGCTCTTAGTCCCATCTCAACTCTGATTGATCAATTGTATCTCTAACTTATTGGTCAGCCATCAACACCAGACCTATATAAATCGCAGATTTGAAAACAAATCTGAAAGGTGGACAGCACTTTGCCAGGAATGTTGTTTAAATTTCACACATTATAAACAACTTTGAAATAAAGGCTATTTCACTAAACTTATTTTAGTGACCCTGTTGGCTTTTCCCCGCTATCATTTGTGATAGTGTCCTCTCGTATCTCATTTGAAGCTTATACCCATTTTACACATCAGTGGCTTTTATCAAGAATAATGTCAAAGAGTGCAATGAGTTCCTGTAAATCACAAACATTTAAAGTAACCAGCTGTAAGAATTGCAGGAGTCATAGACATAGCACTGATGTAATGTCAGTAACACTGCTAAGATCAATAAGAGGCGGCGGGAAAGAGTAAGATGAAATAATTCATGAAGGATTTTAAGTTTTGCCAGTCATAACATTGCTTTCCAAAATACTCCAGTGTCTTTCTTTAAACAGTGCTTCCATAGTCGTTAAAATATAAATCCATTTGAAACCCTTGGATGAATGGATCCATAGAGAGATGCTCTGTGAGCAGCATTACAATTATACAATAATTGTATTCCCCTCTTATGGGAATTAACCTGCAGACACTAAGTCACTGCCTTCGCCTACAGATTTTTCCCCTCAGAAACATCAATTTTCCCATTTTCTAATCCTCAAATTGCTACTCATGTCATCTCTGAAAATCCAGGTACAAACTTGCTTGGTTTAGCAAAGCCAGCCCTTTGGCAAGTTCTTATGCTGGGTTGTATGCACAGACATTGTTCCCTGGAGTTTAGAGGACATGCATTTGGTTTTGGCATTGAATGTGTAAAGCAGTGTACTGCGTGGGTTCATGGTGGTGACTAAATTATTAGCAAAGCAAACTTTTGACCAAGGGTTCGTCAATTTCAATCCTGTAAGAATTTTGGACAGTGAATTAGACACACTCCTTATCTTTTTCAACAACTGGCGTCACAGTGCTTTATCCATGTGAGCAAGAGCAGGATGTTACAGGAAAAGAGCAGTTGTGCTCAGCAAACCCTCCCTTGGTAAATAGAGGTTGAAAGGAATATACTTTCATTACTCTGGGTTCTGCACTGCAGCTCCTCTTCTCTACACAGTTGGGCCAAAAGGTTATGAAGGCTTGGTAGGGTGGCAGTAATTAGAGATCCAAGGCAACCCGCTTAAAGAAATCAATCTGTATCTGGAAGAAAAGCCAAAGACCAGAGAATTTTATCCTTTAACTTCCGCAATTCGAATGTTATTTCACTTGTCTCCTTGTCTGCTGCTTTGGATTAATCATTCAATTTGCTACAGCTGAAAATCTCATCAGACCTTTGAAGACTTTACCCAGATTTGCTTGCATTGCTTGTAGCTTTTAAAAGGGTTGTTAGGTTTAGGTTGTGTTTTTTGGAATTCTACATAGCTACTGTGTTCAGATGGATATTAGTTAGTGGCTATAATGCTCTAAGTTTTTAAGAGCCAGGGAATTGAATACAGTGAGCACTGGGAGGTCTATGTTACTTGGAGTTTTATGATTTAAGATAAAATTAAAGTAATGGAACAAGGGGAGGAAAATGTGTGAAGACAAACTCACTCAGAGTGTAAATTTGGCTGTTATCCAAGTTGCAACCTAAGTTTTACTGAGATTCCAGCACAGATATGTGCGGTCCCAGATCAATTTAGAAATCATTAGTTGAAAACATTACTGACCTCTTTCAAGCTGTTCATTGCTGATTTGAGTGTTTCTGTCTTGGAGCCAGGGAGCTACAAAGTGGATTGTGATCAGCTATCAATCATCCCAGCTACCTTCATTGCAAAACCTGCATCTTTGATCAGTCTTAATGGCAGTGTCTGGATCTGGTACAGCAAAGCTGTCTTCCAATCTGGCTCACCACAGAACTGTAATTTTCTCTAAACATCCAGCTGTCCAGCTCACAGATGTGACAACAAAGCAGCCTGGAGCTGGTGTCCACAGCTGTGGAGAGAAGTTTAAAAAAGATGTGGTTCATCTGTCAACGGTTGGTTTCAAACCAGGAGGCAAGGTTAGGCCCATCTTCCAGTGTTTGTGAGAAATATCTCAAAGCCTTTTTACTTTCTTTTTTTGTGCTAAACTATCAGTCGATCCTATTAACAATAATTAACTTTGATATTGATTCTGAGTTTCACGACTAACAAGGAAACTGATAATGATTTGGGGCATCCTGCATTCATGACATGCCATGATTGTTATTTGAATGAGCGAGACAGACAGACTTACAAACCTCTACACTGTTGTAACTTGTTGTGTGGACCTACAATCAAACAAAAATCAAGTATATTCATGTATATGAGATCCCTGTTCTTGAATGAAGGTTTTAGCAGCTGTTTTGGTTATCCATTTTACACTTTTTTAATTTTCTTGGTTAATGCTATAGTGATTTTGCACTGTATTTTCTAGGAATCATTTGTTAATCATTGTCACTGGTATTGTGATGTCTTTGTCCCGGAAATTTTCTATATGCTCAATTCAATTTATTTACTGTGGTAGTCATTACACTTTTCGATGTAGATGCTACCAGAAATGTTTCCTCATAAATTAAACAATTAAGAGTACTAAAACATGTGATCATTTTAAGAGATTTGCTTGAACTTGTTGGGGCAATTTGTTTTATAAATCAAAAGAAAAAGTACTGAGGTTGGATTCGTTTATTCTTCATTTTATGGGTGATTTTGGTGCTGATATCATGTTTAAATCCAGGCTCAGGGGCTAGGACACAGAATACCAGAGGGTCAACACAAATAGACGGCTGTAGTGAAAAGACTGACACTCAATCTTACTTTTTCTGGATGCCAAACACAAGTGTGGGCACTAATTAGAGGCTCCAAGAAATCATTCAGGGGTGGGGAACCATTGTAACCTGAGGAGAGGCTGTTGTGTGGTGATGAGTTTCAGTAGCTGTGCTGGACAGGCCAAAGCCTGAGGGGTTGAAAGACTTCAGTTTATCTTTGGTGTGTCTGCTTTTCACACAACATCACATGTGGTTGCACACTACTATGCATTCACCATCATTAACAGCCTGCAGCTGTGGTTTTATAAAACCTTATCACAATTTGTAATCATTTCTCAGATAAAAGTTTGTGCATTGCATTAAGGGTACATTTCATAGCAGATATGGAATTTAAATACTTCATGGGCTTGAGGGCTTTTTATGTTATTTAATTTTTAATGATTTAATGGTTGGCTGAAACACATTTTGTGTTATTTTTTCAACATATCTTCTAAGAGTATATAAATCCAAAAATGTGTTTCCTGCTGCAGGAAGACAAGAACTTTGTCTCACGTTCCTGCTATATCGTATTATAATACAGTTTACAATGTGTTGTAATCTTCATTCTATACTTGTTTAGAAGTTTATATAGTAGTAATTCATGTATTTTACCATTTTAATAACAGAAAAAGTATATTGTAGAGAGTATGAACTGGTTGTATGAGTTTGAGTATTCCTAGATAGCTCTTCAATACTAATATTTTTAGGTACATATAAACATATACCCAATATTGACGTTCTGTGGGAAGGCAGTAGATATGACACATACATACGACCTATACATACACATGCACACACAAACTAGTTGGCCATCAGGTTGAGCCATCCGATATGATCTGCAGATGTTTTGCTTTACTTCTGCAGCAGGTGTCAACAGATGTCCCTCCTGCCCACTTGGCGAAGTTGACCTCTTGGTTAGAGTGAGACCACCCTTCAGTCAGAAGATCTTTGAGTGCAACATCCCTGCTTGAAATGATCTGCCATGCTAAACTGTTCCTGAGCATGTCATTATACTACCCTGCCTTCTCCAGGGTCTGGTCTCCCTGCAGATAGAAGGGCATTTCATGACGGATTACATTTCTTGTGACCTTTGGCCTCTTCACTTTAAGGGCTTTCATGGGTCATAACTGTCCACCTGTTGATGACAGGACTTGAAGTCTAAAGGGTTGAAAATGTGAAGTAGACCGTAGAAGTAGCTGTACTCTGGTGACCAAATTCAAAAGTGATAGTGTAATGCAGTTTTTGCATGCATTTTTCCCCCTTGTTCTGTTGGTGTGAAAACATCCACAGTTTGTCTGAGAGCCCAGCCACTGTGTCTTAATTATTTTCTGGCATCCTCTTATGACCTCCATTGGCCAGTGATCGCGTCACACACAGACACAGGTGGTCCCCCTCCACCATACAGACCTATTCTAAAGCAGGTTTTTGCCCAACTAACCAAATGTGAATTTAATTTAATAATAAAATCAGAGGAATTTATTGAAGGTGACCACATTTTGTGTTGAGGAGCATTAGTGTCTTTGTTGCAGTTGTGGGTGATTGGACAGTTAGTATTGGTGAGCCCTCTAGAGGTTTAGGACCCAACTGCATTTGCACACTCTGCCTATCTAATATATTATTATCTAATATATATATAACATTATAATATACTTTATGCACGTCAACATACATGCATTCAACAATTGTTGAGACAAGAATCTGTTTTAGTGACTTATCTATATCTCCAGCTTCTGCTATATTTCCACCCTTATTTCTGCGACCTCCACAGGGAATTTGGCTGTCAAACCTATTTCCTCTTCGGCCCAACACACAGGGGCATATGCCTTGCAGATTATATCGCTACAGAAGGGTCCCACGCAGCCAAAATTATTTTTCAATGGTATGAAAGATTCCTATGGTTTCAGACCCTTTTTTTGTCTGACTGACTGTAAAACCCAAAAGCAATAAATATCCTAAGCAGGGTTGGGAATTTACTGCACCTGTAGTAACCACTGCACCATCTTAATAAGCAACAGATGTTGGCATGATTGCAACGAGCCTGACACGCATGCTTTGAAAAAAGGAAATTCTTTGTTTGGTACAGTTTCATCAGCTGAATTCTGTTGCTCAGGGCCTCACATTAATTTTGATCAGCAGGTAGCAGGCCTGAAATTAAAAACAATTTGGATTTAGTGTCACAGTGACTCGGCTATCGATTACCGGACAAGAAATAGCTGCCTTGAATGGTTATCCATGATGCATGAGGCTGCTGGGAGAACACAGTGTAGTACTGGACCAGTCTTTATTGGTCCATAATGTGTGAAAATTACAATTTAGCCAACTTACAGAGCAAATGCAACTCCCATGGCAGAGTAATCCATACTGATTTGATTTGGACCTAGTGGTATGAAACTTTTAACCCACATTTTGTGTTTAATTTTAGTCAGGACCAATTGATGGTAAATAATGGAAGTTCCCCTTTAAAAATATCTATTCTGACCTCATATTTGAGGCAGGCAGAAATATTTATTGCTTTCTCAGGGCTGAACAGTGGTGTGGCCTAAATTTTCCTGGTCTTCCTGAAGAAAGGCAAAGTTCTGTCTACTGTATCATGCAGTATGACCACCTGATAAACTCCCAAGCCAAGGGCCGATGTAGTGAGACATTGTAATGATATCATGTGAAGAAAGATGAATTTAGTGAGCTTAACAGAAGCCAGAATTTTAAAAAATGGTTTTCATTCCTCCCACTTTTTTATGAGAAACATGCAGCAGTCTGGACAAAGGGTGTGCTCTCATTAGTCAGCCTTTGCTTGAAGGCATCTAACATTTATAAATGCATCTGGGTATGCATGCACGTATGTCTGTGCGATTGGGTGTATATGTTTTTGCATGAGCTTATGAGTGTGTGTGAGGGGATGGGGGACATAGGATCCACTGTACTCTATGATCATTGTGCAGTATATTGATATTATACTTTAAATCCTATAGTTTATTATCATGACCAGTAGTAGTAAGTGGTAGTAATAGTAATAGATGCTTGTGTGTGTACTAATGTATAAGAAAGTAATGTCCATGGTTCTCTACATGTGCGCTCCAGTTTTATTTTGGCAGGGGAAAGGTTAATGTTTAACAGCATGAATGGTTCACCCACTAACGTGTGAACAAAGCACAATGGCTGCACTGTATAGGCTCCTATTTATTCAGAGTTACTTCCTCCCTTAATAGTCGACTCTACTTTCCTCACACAGGAAAAAAGTAGGTCAAGAAAAAGTCATGTTTGAGGTAATTCACTCTAGGGGACCGCTTCTCTGATCATTAGATGACATTGGTTAACCCCAAGAGTGAGGTCATTTTTAAGTCAAAGTTACACCCAGAATCCATCCTGACTGGTAGCGTCTCTGCATTTTACAGTACACAGAGTGTAAATCGGAGAGGGAGGACATCAATGGGAAGGCTGAAAAGAGAGCATGAAAAGACAGTATTGTTCATTAAAAAAGCTTTAGGAAAAAAGAAAGGAAGCTGGTGTGTGACCTTGTGGATCTTGCTTTAATCATATATTGGTTTTCAGTTGATGTACTCTGAAGGAGCACACTCTTAAGACGTTTCTGCTTTGATGCAAGTGAACAAAACATCCACAGCAAAGAATCACTTGGATGGTTCATTCTTGAGCTTCATGCACAAAGACCTGAACCAAAGAGGAATGCAAACACATTGTTCACCCACCCTACTGCAATTACTTGTGATGAGTGTATAAAGATTAAGCAGGATATTTGCAGACTTTTCGGATTAAGTATGATTTCATCCATGCAGATCTCTGGAATATCTTTTCATCAGAACCTAATGCTTTTATATAAAGGCCTTTTTTCTTATTTCCCCCCTTTCTCTGTAACAGCAAGCTCAGATTTTGCGTACCACATTCTCCCCATAATGACAGATTTAATAAAGAGGAATTAGAGTCATCATATAACAAATTTCCCTAAGGAATTATGTACAGAGAGAGCCCTGAAAAGGCCAACATATTTATAATTGTGCAGTAGATTATGTACACCTCCTATAACACATGCAATACTGTACATCTGGACTTGTATATTAAAGAATCACGTTCTGTTTTTCACATAATTCATTATGTACTTTATGAGCCTGTATGTTGGAACCCACAGTAATAGGTATGTAATTAAAAACATGTCATTGTGATGGAAGGCCAAGCTTTAATAGCATGAAAGCTATCGGCTTGTTTCCTCCTGAGCCAGCAAATGGATATAAAAACAGTCAATCAAACCTGTGTGTGTTGCTGCTACTTGCACCAAAGATTAAAAGAACAATCAGCCATTTTTTCAGTAGTTTCTGCAAAGAAAGTATTGACTACAAGCTAAAAGGTAGGGTAGATTTCTTTGAACATGATAATGATAACCCCATGAAGAAGGTGTATTCATAAACCACAAAATATTGCTTCAGGGGCCTTTTTTATCCAATGCTAGATAAAATGCCTATTTTCTGTCTGCAAGGTGATGATTTTAATGTATAATCAACAGTCATGATTGGCTGGCTTGGAGAGTGCAAAAAGTTTGATTTGCCCAAAGAAGGTGGCCCATGTTTGGTGAGACAGTATGTACTTGAGGGCAAACTCTTCATACAGTTATGAAAGAGCCTGTTCATTGAGAAGTCATGCCTGGGCTTTGTTTTTCTTTGCATCTGGCACGCTGTCATTCAATCTGTTCCCACCTGGCTCACCACCAAACCCAAATGAAAACATCAAAGTTATATCTGCAATCTATCGAATTGATTTTTTTTTTCAAAAGTGTCATTGTTGTTTTATTTACTTACTCTATTTGATAGACAGCATCAGTCGGGATGCCAGAAGAGAAAGTCTGGATGTCATCAAGTTACATCTTGACAAAAATTTAGTTTTTTATTGGATCGTACAGGGGATGGATGCCTTTTTAATCAACAAGAAAAAGCAAAACACAAAATTAAAGGGACGTACAAGAAGAAAATTTGCTGATGCCATAAGCTAGCAGTTTTGGGTATAAGTAGAATTTAAGGTATGGAAATGAATATGTTCTGAAAAGCAAATTTGAACAAATAGGCATTATAATTGACTCATTTGAAATGGGATGTGCTTTAACTTAACAATTGACTATTTGCTAAACCCCTCCGCAATAATAGCAGCTGTATCTAGGCACACCCGGCCTGTCAAGATTTGGATTTCTCCACATGTTGAAGTGGTCTGCATGGGCACTGTATTAAGAGCGATATTCAGTATTTAAGGAGTTTGAAGGTTGTGTCTTTTTTTTTTTTTTGCTTTTCCAAAACCCCCAAACACAGCTCTGTCCTGTTCCTTACTGAATTTGAGGAATGTAGCTAATGGTTACATTATGTAACGCACTGGTTAGTCCTTATCCTAAAATACTTTTTTCCTGTAACATTAAAAATGAAAAGATAAACTTTCCTACTTGGCCAAGATTGTACCAAACAAGGTCAGTTTAGAATGAAACATGGGTCTGATCTTTCATTTTTCCACATCATACTTTTAATACAAGGACTTGCTCCACAGTACAACAGAAAAACACACTTTCTTTATTCTGAGAATTTTTGTCTGGGAAGTTGTTTTGTCTGTAGCCTCTTAGCACAGTATCAAGCTATCAAGTGCATAATTAAAACCCCTTTAACAGGGCGAGTAAGCTGGAAAGATAACAGTCAGTTTACTTACTCAGTGAAGCTAACATTAGCAAAATTAGATGGCTAGCTGATCAAATCTTTCAGCGACAGTTGACGTTTCAGCCTGCTTTTGTCTCCCCCTGTATGCAATAAAGGACACATTGTTTCAGTTGTCACTAACGAGGTAAATCTGCCACTTTTATAGTAAACCACATTAGCTCTGACCCCGAATAGTCGAAGATTGGATGCTTTGATGGGCGGAGCCTGATTCGACTGTCAATCTCACAGTGGAAGCATTGCAGTGAAACAAGGATCATGCCATTTTGGCGATATGGGGGTGCTCAGCGTCTGATTTTACATAGAACTACCAGTTTTATCCCAATTTAGTCCCAAGTTAATATACAGCCTGTTACTATATACATTTCAACGTTTAATGCTGTAAATAAATATGTAAAAAGAATAAAATTTTCAATAAATGTTTTTGAAGTGCGTGAATAAATCCAAAATTGTAACCCTAACCCTGGGTCGTCAGTGCGCATGTGTAAGCGTAGCGTGTGTTTGTGCAGTGGCAATGGAGGAACGCTTGTTGAAGAGACCGAGCCCCAGCTTCACGGTGTTGTGCCCTCGCGGGACTTTCGGATTATTTATCACCGTTGATGAACCACATAAAGAATATTTTATCGTTTTTAAATAGCCTGCTACTTGAACAGGGTACCAGGGTGTTAAAAGTATTTAAAAAGTCTTAAATTTCATATTCCAAAAATAAGGGCTTAAAAGTCTTAAATTTCATTACCAAAGTATTTTATTTCATTTACCAAGGTCTTAAATTTTTTCTTGTCCTTTCGTAGGATTTTATTAATGCCGTAACGTCATAAATGAATACTTTGTATGTGTGAGACTTCATAATACTCCATTTGGTGTGGGTGTGATGTTATACGGCAGTGCAGGTACTGTTTACGTCAGTGTTCACCTTTACGCTCTGAACTGTGAAGTGTTCGCGGTGCACGAGCTCTGGCATCCAACTCTGCGCGAATCAGTCAGTTGTTAGAAAAGAAAAGAAAATGTCTCTGACGTGCTCAGCTCGACAACTCAGAATGGGCAAGTGTCTGAAATTCAGAAACATAAAACTAACGCACATTAAACTTACATCACCCAGATATATCACGGGAACTAGGGAAAAACAAACCGGAGCCCAACTCCTTATCCCCGCTGCTTTCAAGTCAATACCAACGTTATATAACACTATATTTCAAACAGCCTTTAGATGCTTTAGAAAAACCGAACAGGATGAATAATCACTGAAGAAATTGGCATATTATATTACTTTACCTTATCTAGCCAAGGTTTAACTAATTGCAACAACTCATAACACAATTTGTTTTTATTTTTGATTTCACCCCTTAAGAGTTCTTAGTACACAAATATTGGATTCATTTCATAGGTGTCATTTACACTGGGGATACTGGGGACATGTCTCCTTCACTTTTATTTTTTTTAAGCATTTGTTAAATATGTTCTGTAAAATGGCTTGCAACAACAAATATTAAAAAAACTAATGAAAATACTTTGAGAAACGTTTATTTGCACAATAAGAAAATATGCAATTTAAAGATAAAAGAAATAAATGTGCATTGTTCAAAAAAGTTTAAGCTAAAAAAATCTGAATCACTTTATTTAAATAAAGACAATTCTACCATAAATTGGTGCAGAAAATGTCTCCAGAATGTAGGAAATTAAGTGTTTAGTGCTTAAAAATTTCTAGGGGACCGACATTTATATATATTTCAGCATTGAATAGCCTATTTCATCAGTTAGTGTTAAAATATCATCTTGTCTTGTTCTCGTGAACCCAATATTGAGAATTGTGCATGTGAGCTAAGTGTATCGTCACACCCCTAATCTTGATCCCTTATGTTCCCACCACTTTTCAACTCAAAGTAAAGTCCTTGATTCACTTTATCTTATCAAAGTACAAACACACCCCAAGCTATAGTATGTTGAATATGAATGTATTATAATAAAATGTTTTATTAAATTCATGTAAATAATTTTCTCGGGCTTAAAATTAATACAGATTTTTCATTAAACGGCAGTGAAGTTGGTATTAAATTTCATCCTAGGTGGTATTAAAAAGGTCTTAAAAAGTCTTAAATTTAACTTTGAGAATCCTGGGGGTACCCTGTTGAAATAGACCCGCGAGGAACCGCGACGTGCATGCATTTGTTGGCAGCAGTAATGCACGTAAAACTCTGCAGAGGACCGGTGAATGACAGGCGACAGAGAGAAAGGGGTCTTCAAAAAGCGTCAATTTAGCTGGAAATTTACATTGTAAGTTGAATGAAAAGAGACTGCAGCTCTGTAGCTTCTGGAGATTAAAGCACAGCTACCTTGTGTAGCTGCACGTGTGTAGCCCCCCCCGGCAATCGCCGCACACAAAAAAACATGATTCGACTATCAGTCGACTATAGGCAGGACTTGACGCTTCTGATTCGATTATGTAAATCCTTAGTCAGGGACAGCCCTAAACCACATATGTGCTCTGTCAGGATGGAAAGCTTGACATGAGTACAACAGGGTGGCGAACTGACAAATCTCTGAATTGTTGCTGGCTTTAAATGCTAAGAAAAAGTACCCTGCTGAAGTAGGTTTCACTCACTTATTTTCAGCGACCACTCCTTCAGACAGATTTGTTGTCCTTGGAACCATCCTGAGTTGCTGTGGAACTGTTAGACATTCTTCAGGGTGAGCACATGGCACAAACTTGACCTGCCTGTGTTTTTGTTTCTATTGCAAGCAAATAACATCAGAATTAATCACACTGCTGCGTATGAATCACATCCATAAATCAAATTTATGGCAAAATAAAGACTAATTAAGCTCAAAATGTGTTTCAAATATAAATTTGTCTACAGTATACAAGTTGCACTGGAGAAATGGTTACTCATCCGTTTAATGCACTGACAAACTTCCAGAAGCACACTCCTTCTCCTGAGCACATTAAACCCCTGCTGGTTCCTCTGAAGGCTAGACGTATTGGTTTATAGACGAGTGATCATCAGTGATACTAAAATAAATACTGCTTAAACAAATGGCTGGGGATGGGATAAATGTATCAGTGAAATCTCAGAGAAAGAATGTCAGCAAAATTTCAACACAGCATGTTGATACTAATAATAGTAGGTAATATTGAGCAAGATATTGTTGTGACAATTTTGGTTATTGCTTTAGAACATAGTATTCTTTTATGTGACAAAGTAGGAAGTTATGCTGCTCTCTCAAATGTGAAACATTATTTTGTACCATATGACAAGATCAATATCAATTTCAGCAGTACATTCAATAAATTGCTCCATGGCAGATTTAGCCTAGCTTAGTACAAAGACTGGAGGGAAACACTACTTCACCAAATGTGAAATGTGTCCACCAACTGGAAAGCTGATTTTTAACGCTCTGTATATGCATTTAAAGAGACATTAGTTTAATGAAATGAACAGTTAGCTAAGCAGTTTCCTACCTTCAATCCTGCACTTCTGATCTTTTTCGAATACTTTTATAAATCTGGACAAAACCCAACGAAAGTGAAATTTGGTTACTAGCTAACAAGATACAAAATGCTGAAAGCTTCATTTTTCACATATGTTGAAGACTAACTCTTTACTTTTACATTCAGTTCTTGTGCTAAGCTCAGCTAACCATCATATTGAAAAAAGTATTTGTGTTAAATTCCTGTAATTGTCTAGTATTTCAGACTGTGTTGCAATGGTGATGAAGTTGATTGTTCATGGCAATTATACTAAGAGATTAGCAGTTATTTGTAAAATAATACAATGACGCTACGTTGTATTTATTTTGACAGCTTAAAAATGGTAATGTGTCTTCTCGTATACTTACATTTGATCTATTATTTAAACCTGGTAAATTGAAAACAGTCCTGCAATCAGCATGGCTTCAGGGATGTTGTCATTTCAGTTGTTGTGAGGCTCAGGTGGAAATATCCTGGCAATCTTTCTCCTGAAGGTGACAGGGCCTGATGGAGCCCCAGGGGAGTGACAAGCTTCGTCACTGTGATTAAATCCCACAGCCACTGGTCCCAGTGGGCCTTAATGGCTTTATGAGAGGAACTTGCTGAAACCCATCAGGCAGTGTTCCCATTGAAGTACTCAGCATTGAGCTAATGTTTTAGATTCATGGAATTATAATAACAACACATAGTTCAACACAAGACCATATATCGTATATTGGACATTTGTTCAGTTTAGCTTAGTTTCTGGAAGAATAGCTGTCGTGCTCATATTTCCAACACTGTCAGCTCAATCTATCAGCTGATTTTTAGGCATTCTCACTATTCAGCTTCACCAATTTGATTTGTTGTTGTACGTTTCCACCCTTCTTTAAGCTGTAATTTCAGTCCTACCCTTACTCACCCTGTATTAACCCTTAGCCTCTTGTGTTTATGAGAGCAAAGCCCTGAGTGTGACTCAGCTGCAGGTCTAGGCTTCTTTTCCTGGGTCGTGATGAGGTCGAAGACTCATCAGCGATTTCTATCATACGATCAATGAAAATTGAGATATCAATAATGACAAATATCCTTAATTTTCCATAAATTATTCCTGTCAAATTGATGTAGGTTTTGTATGTGTGTATTTTAGTGCATGTGTTTGTGTATAAGTGTACAGTATGTTAGTATGTGCATGTTGCTTTACCTAACCATAACCCAAAGTTTAGTTATAAACCCAAACAAAAACGGAAGGGCAAAGGTGGCCAATTATTTATAATTATTATTTATATATATTTGCCTCTATTATCATTTGTTTGATGGAACAGTTGGGTATGTAACTTGTTTGAGTAGGATCCAGTCAGGGTGTGAAGATATATATAATACATACAGACCCCACCAATGGCTAACTTAATTGATAGGAACCAATCAAACTGCTACAGCATATCCAAAGCACAAAAAATATTTTTTCTGTTTTTAGGAGTGCAAGATTCCCATCAGGAGAAGATCGTAACAGTATCTGGCGAGGGGATGCTCCACAGCCCAGATTTCCCACGCACGTATCCCAGGAATACCGTGTTGGTCTGGAGACTAGTGGCATCCAGTAACATGAGGATCCAGCTCACCTTTGATGAGAGGTTTGGTTTGGAGGACCCTGAAGATGGCATATGCAAGTAAGAAAATTAAATGCAGTACAATTGTAGATTTCACATCTCAGTATAAATACAAGCAGATAAAATACTATTTTTTGCCTCATAAAGGAAGCATACACGTCTTTGGGAGGACTGTGGCTGATTATCTTACATGTGTTGCTCTATGCTAACAGACTACGCTAACATCCTGATTGATAGCAGTAGACTTGTCAGTGGTTTTTGATTTGATCTGGGATTTGGACTAAATAAAGTGAACTTTGTATTTGTAGGACAGCATTTTGAGTTGTATAATGTATCACATTAATTTGTAAGATGTTTCTCTCCTTTTCTTGTTCCTGTCCTCCAACTAGGCGGGATATCTGGGCATGCACAAAAAATATTGGGATACATAATTTTTCTCTCATGGTCCTCCTCACTGACTGACAAATGTGCCAACCTCCAAACAACTCAAAGTGTATTCTTTAAATGGTTTATATATTTTATTTTGAAAGATAAGAATAAGTAACCCATGCGATGGACTGGCGACCTGTCCAGGTTGTACCCCGCCTTTCGCCCGATGTCAGCTGGGATTTGCTCCAGCCCCCCGCGACCCTGTACGCAGGATAAGCGGTTGACAATGCATGGATGGATGGATGAAGAATAAGTAGCTTTTTTTGTCTAAATGAAATTTTGATCCATTACACTTGATGAGAAGGTTAACCTCCTTCAGCAGTGTATAGTTTTTCATTAAGAGTTTCCTCTGCTTGCTTGGCCAGCTCTCATCAAATGGGGGCTTCCCCAGTTGGGATGCCAGATTAGTGTTGGGCTGGCGTAAAGACGTGTCTTGCCTGTGTTGTAGTCCATCTTTAAAGATTTAGAGTCAGAGTGTGGCCATTTGTGAAATTGCCTTTGGTCGGCTGTGGCAGCTCGTGAATATTGAAAACCCAGCAGCAGAGTGATTTGTTTGCCTGAGACCTCATGATGACATGGTCCAGACCAGCATATTTTACTTGATGTAGTCGATATTTGTAGCTGCTCACATGATTGTTTAAAAGACACATGCCTCATGTGGAAACACATAAACACAATTATACATACACATATACTGTCCATACAATATATCCTCTGCTTTATTGAGGAACCCACTTTCATTACTGCCTGGGTTTGCCTGTTTTGCCATTCAATATAAACAGGGATTCCAAACCTCAATGATCGATTTACCCTCTTTCCATTATGCTCAGTGCCCTGCTGTCAATATATCACAACTGAATGGTGAGCATGGAGGAGGCAAATCAGTTGAAGGTGGAGAAGAATTGGGGGAGGGTGACCTCACTAGTCATTCCTGGAGAGCCCCCTCATGGATAACAAGGTGAATGACAGTTCTCTACCGAGCTGACAAGATGTTGGACATAGCTGCACTCAATGAACATGGTAACTTTTGAGAAATTAAATGTACATATCAGGAAATTAAAAGAAGATGTGGCCATGAATCAGTATGCTTCTGATCTAGTGACAGTTCCTGGTTGTCAGTCTTTCTGCACCCTGTCTGCTCATCAGAAAAAAAGTAAAAAAAACAGTATATGAGTGTAGGTAATGTGAGCCCCCCCTAGCACACCTCTGTGGTGGGACGGGTGAATGTTGACGAACGAGGTTAGTTTTGCTGCTGAAACCCCGTGAGGGAAAGTTCCACAGTGGGGCAGGGTGCAGATTGACTTTTGAGCCGTCCTGCCTTTACAAGACTGCACTAGTCCGCGTCCTCAGGGAGAGTGGCAAGAGACAATAACAACATCCTTTTCCAGGGTCATGCAAGTCATCGCCACGTCTACCGCTCCAGCTCTCACATTCTCTTCGCCCACCCCCACCCCCCATCCCCACACCGTGGCCCAACAGGTTTTGATCAGATCCCCAGATACACACTCTTAGCAGGGTTGGCAGACAGATGAATTCAGCATGCAATCACAAGCAGAAACAGACACACATTCACAAATCTACTTCTATTTTATCTTACTCTTTCCCCTTCTTTTTCTCTTAAATACACATACTGTCCCACATACATACACTCACATAAACAATACTCTAGCCTATAGTCTGCATATCTACTTTATGTTTCATGTGTGTTTACAAATTTATTCACAAATCTGCCCTTAGACCTTCATTTTACTGGTGTTACAGCAAAAGACAACCATAAACAATGTTATTGATACACTGCTCTCACCCTTGTGTCACTGCACAATGTGATGCAAATAAACAAGACTGTAATCTCCTGTCCATTGATTCACAGCAATGGCAGGGGATAAAACAAACAACAGTGGGAGATGTGTTTGGCTCTGGTAGCAAGCCTGAAGCGAGAAGTCTTTGCTAAGATGAGAGAGAAGCTGTGTAGTCGAGATGCTCATCTGCTATTCTGTTTGTCTGTGGCATGATGAAAAGCATTCTTACCAAATCCACTAGAGGAGAGGCATATTGAAGAGGGATTGGTCTTGCTGCTGGTTGGCATGGCAGCAGAGTCGTGCTTGATAGTTCACAGACAGGACTGTTCCCAGAAAGGCACTAATGCTCTGTCTTTAGTCTGAAAGGAGAGGACTAAAAACAGTGTTTGTGTTGCTAATCTGCTTCGTTTTAGTTGTATCTATCAATAATGTACAAGGAAAAAACCTACGTAGGAGAAAGCTTTGTGAATATAAACAGTTTCCTTGCAGTATGCAAGAAGGTAATCCAATGTGGTAGTAGGCTACTGTATATAAGATTCCCTTGTTGCTCTGGTCATGTTCACTGTGACTGTACGTACAGTTTGGTATGTATGTCAGTGCATTTGTAAATCTGAGAAACCGCTGTTGGACATGGTGATTTTGAACACATGGCAATGTGTAATGATCAGGGCGTCCTGCATTATTGATGAGCCATCTGTCAAAGCTCTGGAGCTGTCTGAGGGCTGATTTTCAGAGAGGAAAGATTCTCTCTTCTCTGACCTCCATCGAGAAGGCAGAAAAAACTTAAACTGACATTTCATCCTCTTCCAAAACCATTTCATGCCAGTCTGGTTTGCATTTATATGCAGTTGTCTAACATATGTACATTTAAACTGTGTATGTCTGGTTTTGCCAAAGAACAGTTTCAGTTTTACCTTTCCCAATATGTTTGTTTTGTGCAGATCACAAACTTCCCGTATAACTTTCTAAATCAAAGGCAGCAGAGTCAGTAAATGTATTGACCCCCTCCCCTTCTGTTTATTTAACATCACAGAAAATCCATTTTTAGTCTTGCTCATGTCCCTCCATGTTGTTTTATTGAAACCAGCTTGAACTGAATCTGTCAAGCTTGTGCAAAATGTAAACAATGTCCTTGAAATCCAAATATCCGAATTGGCAGCACTAAATGAGAGGTTAGCGTGCCTGTTGACGCAAATGGCAAAGTGATTAATCCCAGACTGTGAACAGTCAGTGAAACAAGGCTGTATTGAATGCAGTGCAGTCACTGGTTACACACACAGGTATAAATAATAAAGGCTGAACTCCTGAACTGCGTGTCTTAAGTGCTGAGGTTGGTCAATGTTAGCCTTGGCACACGAAAGGAGTCTGGAGCATGGCCATATGCTTCTGCACTTCATAATGTTTACTGGTATTATGGGTTGGCAGGGTGGCCATTGGAGAGAGAGACTGTCATGTAATTACAGGGAAGCAAAGTTTGATCCCCACAACAAACACAATGGTGCTTTTATTTATATTTTTCTCAAATGAATTGAATATTATTGGTATTTTGTTCACATACAATTTCTGATTTTCAGCCACCAGAAGCTTCACGGCAGTTGTCAGTGATTGTTATGTTTATGGACAGAAAAATAATGTATAATTGCAGTTGCAGTCCAGTTACATGGGTAATTCTGACAGTGAAAATGGAAATTTGATTCTAAATACTCCATATAATAAAAGTTAAAAGATAAAAGCACATTATTGTAGAATTAGTGTATCATAGAGCTATTCATAATGTATTTTCTGTTCACACTGATATCTAAAAAAAGTAGTTTATCCAGTACAAAGCAGCAATCATTATGCTGTACTGTCCAACCTGAGAGTTGTCCTTAATACACTGGCAATATCCATTAATTTTTAATTTAATTCAGGCAGTAAATAACAGAAACAAATCTGAGATATTGTAACCTGCTGTTAAAGATATTTATTTTTTCTAATGAGGTTAAACTTTTATTTCCCTGGGTAACTTTGCTGATATTAAACAATCTCAGCTTCAGAAGGGAAAGGCAGAGCTGAGAAGACAGCACCAGGTCAAAAATGAAGGGTGCTAACATTAAAATTCAAATATGCATGTATCAGGGTCTAAATCTACTATATGAAGGATCAAATAAGGCCAGTAGTAGCTGTTAGTTGTGGTATAACTTGGGCAAAGACTATTTCATGATAGCAGAACACAGTCTTCCGAGTGGGCCTGTTAACTGGTGAAGTCTCAGACACTAAACTGATCATTTTCTGCACTTTCTCTGTCTCACTCTACCAGGTACGACTTTGTGGAGATAGAGGACCCGATTGAGAAGACCATCCTGGGTCGCTGGTGTGGGTCACAGTCAGTACCAGCTAGTCACACTTCCAAAGGCAGTCAGATCAGGATCCACTTCATCTCTGATGAGTACTTCCCCTCTGAGCCAGGATTCTGCATCCACTACTCCCTTCTGCCTGTGGTACGTATAGTATCAATTTGCACTGTGAGTAGTTGAGAGCCAAGCTGTCATTAGCTTTTCTCTGCTTCTATCTCCAACTTTAGGGAGTTCACATGGCAGTAAGAAATGCCTCTCCATGCAAGCACAATTGCATTAATTTGCTTGTTACAGAACATGGTGTCTTAATTTGCAATCATCCATTTCTGCTTATCTGTACCGAGGTTTTAAGCACCACTGGGGAGAAATTATGTTTGAGCACTCTGGAACATCTGGCACCTGTACTATCATTTATTATTTAGTTATGAAGATACACACAAACAGCTCTTACACTTATACACAGACAAAACTGTCATGACTGTGGTGAGTACAACCAAGTTGCCAATGTAAAGGTATGGTCACCATTACAAAAATAGATCTACCTACCTATTAGTTCTAAAACGTTAGACAGCACACAACAAATCAAAATATATTCCATTCAAATGGTTTCAAACTCTGATTTTCTCATTTTCTGTGACTAGTATTGTTTCCCTTTTTAAACAACCAAAGTGGTATGTTCTATACTGTTGTACATAAAACCATACAGCCTCTGAACCAGTACTGTATCTATGGATACAGTCAGATGAATCTGACAGATGGGGTGTCTCAGTGTCGCTGACAGCATTGCTTGAGACTCAGATGGAGAAAATAAGTGGTTACACATTCACAAAGAGGTTCTTTGACCTGGAGGGATTCATTCAAGCCCCTGAAATGAAAGTCGGAATTAAGAGATAGAAGTGCTTTTTCAGTAGCGAATTGTCAACCTGCTGTCCGTCTGTTTCATTTTCTGTTTGAGTTTTATCATCACGCCATGGTAGTTCAAAAGTAATACCCCTTTTATGTGTTCTTATAGTACCCCACTTCACAAAGATATCCATGTTATTTAGGACTGAAATATATTTCTGGCAACAAAACACAACAAGGACTGGGGTCCCTTCACTGGTGTTTTCCTAAAGATTATAATCACTAATCTTTCTTTCCGTTCACCTTATAGACTTTTGGCAGATACTTATCCAATAAAATGAAGGGTGTGTGGATAGCATAAGCTTAAGCTCATTCAATACATCATCAGCTTTGCTAAAGCCCAGTGGACATATTTTAACTTGTATCCTTTGTTACTTAGAACCATGGCAATCATCACGACAAGATATGACATGAAAGGACTGAAACCATGCTCTGGATGAATAAAGAGACAATTAATGGCAATCCTTGTTTCCTAATGGTTTGTGGCTCTAGTTAGAACCTTATATCCGTTACAGTAACAATATGGCAACTGGTTGGCGTTAGCCAGCAAGCTAGGCTATTCCCACAGAACGAAAGCGGGGTGGGGAGGGGGGGTATTGAAGTGCAACTATGTACAACGTGCTAATCTGACAACCCAGCTGTATTCTAACGTTAACATAGCTATCCTTATTAGCTATGCTCCTTAGGTGCTTGCTAATAACTTTTTAGAAAGTGGGTCTACGATTATACCCATTTTCCATCCATCCATCCATCCATCCATCCATCGTCAACCGCTTATCCTGCGGGTCTCGGGGTATACCCATTTTAAATATAAAAAAAAAACAATTGAAAATCAAAATGTGGCAGCCAGCCTTGATATTGTGGCAGGCCGCCACAAATAAATCAGTGTATGGTAAAAACTGACATTAATGTTTCATTTATATAGCTAGCTATCAGAAGACATCCCTATGCATATTCATGTCTACAAATCTCTGATTTGTCAGTTGTTTCAAAACTAAGGAGAGCAACCATCTATGATGTCAAGACCCAGTTGAATTGTTGAACAAAATGTGGACAGTGATTCAGAGGTCAAGACACAATGTCCACACTGGACATTGCTACTTGTTCTTTGACTCCATCAGTGAGATAGGGCAATTTTGCCTCCAACAAATGCTAAGTGTTAGTGTTAGAAAATACTTCTGTGTCTGTGTACTTCTAGCCATCTTTATCTTGGTCCATCCTGTTAATATTGCTCATTCTTCTTCACTTTCTTGCTTTTTTGTCCTGTCCTGTTTTTTAGACCACACACACACAATCACACAGCTTTTTTGTCCTGTCCTTGTTTTTTAGACCACACACACACACAGAATCCCTTCGTTGCCCTGACAAAATCCTGGAGATAAACTGAAGAGATGACTGCCATGTTTTAACCTGTCATGTTTTAGTTCTTTTCTCTTGCTTTAAGTAAACAGCTCCACTCCTCATTAATCCCTAATGGCCAGCGGCACTGTGAAATCTGACAAGCACAAATAGGCAACTGAGGTCACTGAGGGTGCTCTATATTCTCTCTGTAACAAAAGCTTTTTTGTTCTTTTATTCTTCATACATGTAATTATTGCATTCAGCCTTCGCCCTTAAAATCCAAAACACCATTGTTGATAGCAGCACTAACTGATATGCTGAAAACATCTCATGCAAAGTATCAAAGCTGTATTTATCAAGATAAAGATGTCTTAAAAGTGAAAAGTCAATCATTACATATAGCCTACTTGCTCCCTGTAGTAAATACACTTAGCTGAATTACTGCAGACTGCTAAATTACTGAGAAAAATTCTCCAGGAATGATCGTTTTCATGTTAGGAAGGAAGATATGAAATAGACTGCAGTAATTTGTGATGTTAAAGCCACAAGCATGGCCTTGTTTTATTTAATGGAGATGAATTCATCCAATGACATTATTAAAAGCAGTTACTCAATACCAAAATCCATGAAGCTGAGGAAAGTGTCCTCTCATGATCAATATTCACTGGATTTTTTTATTTGAGCAGCAGTCCTGTGCTATTGTAAATTCTTCAAATTGGACCATGTACATTCTATGGTGTTGTTTTGTAGTCGTTTTACACATTAATCATCTTAATAATTAGGTCGGGTATCATTTGAAATTTATTTCTTGAAGTTCCATACCCAGCTCTCATTTATCTTGTTAGCTACATTATATAATTCTATGCTGTATGTTGTAGCTTTAAAAAACGTGAGATGTTGTGAAATATTTTAATTTGAAAGTAAAACACCCCACAAAACTGTGGTTGTTTTGGTATTTAAAAGTCAAATTGAACTATTTTGCAGTAGAATGAAACTGCGGTGTTCAAATGTCTGTCACTAACTATATGATGGAACAAGAGCCCGGGTTTGTCTTTCATTTTCCAACTCTAGAAGGTGCGGAAACCATGTGGGGAAATGGGAAGCTTTGGCCTCTGCACATTCAGTCTGGCTTCCCTTTGAACTTTCCTCAGGGTTGAACAGCAGCACTGTGTTTCCTCTGTGGTCAACCAACAGCTACTGGAACCTCATGCCACGCAGGGGCCAGCACTTTAGTTTATATTTAAACAAGCAATAATTTCTCCCCACCACTTCCATCGAATGGAAGGGGTAAAAAAATAAGACCCGGTCTGTAATTCACAGGAAAAGATTTTAGGAAAAGTGAAAGGGTCGAGGCAATGAGGTTGTTAAAACATGGAACAGAGAGAGTGTGTTGAATGGCGTGTGAGGGGTGTTGAGTGGTGGGTCAAAGGAGCAAACAAAACATACATCATTGTATCTGTGAGGTCCCATTTCAGAATTAAAGTCCACTGCTACCCAGGCAAGAAGATTGTTCAACCAGCTTTGTTTATTTTAATGGAGTGAAGAGAGTTTCACTCACACGGACTTGAATAGAGGGAGCTATGAAGTAAGGAATAAAATTCTAGTTAAAGCAGATGGTAATGACTAGCAATGCCATGCAGGAGACTTACCGTTGGCATGATGAAATTGAAGTCTGTTTTTACACCAACCTCAATTACAGTGTGTTGCATTTAGTGAGTGAAAATAACACTTTTTTCACAGACAACCGACCTTGTTGCTTACTCAAAGCTCTCTTGTGCAAGGAAGTGGTTTGCGACTCCATGTAAAAGAGAAGATATTGTTTTTCAGAGCTCTCCCAAGATGCTATTTCAGAATTTTCATCTCAACATAGTTAGCTGAACCTGTCATTTTAGTTACCAGAAATAAGAGCATGTGGTTGTCCTGTGAAAGAACAAAGAGAGCTGGAAATGAGGTAATCACAGCTTGAAAATGAGGTTATTTCTTGAGGGGCAGGGGGTTCAGAGAGTTTGACAATAATAGGAGGTATGTTACAAGCTTTCACCTTTGATTCTGTCTTAGGACATCTGGGAGAATGAAAACACATTCAGCTTTTACCATTTAAAAGCTGCTCTTTTCAAAACACACAACAGTTATACACTGCAATCATATTAAATATCCCTGCTGCTGCCTGTAAATGTTTAGTTACTGCTCATATTGATGTGATGTTCACAGTTGCACATATTTTGGAACATTGGTTCAAACGTACAAACACTGAGTCTCTAATTTCAACTTTCAGCCTGCCTGGGTCTGCTGGCTCAGATATATTTTCATAAAAGATTGACATAAACTGCAACTATCAGTTAACTCCTTTTCTTAAGCCAACTAAAGACTATAAAATGCCAATATATGTTTGAGTTTTATACCTTGAGTCTAAATTTCCAACAGCAAGTTGTTCCTAAGTTCAAATAATTGTAATTTGAGCTTTTAGAGTCTGTAATTTAGTGCTAGATAGTTTGAAATCGTTATCAGAATCCTGTATTTTCCCTGCCATGTAGAAATAAGGAATGTATCTCCAAATGTGCGTAACATCATGTTGTTCTGTTATATACTGCAAAATGTCTTACATACAGAAGACCTAATTCTTAACTACACAATGTTAGCCATCTCAGCTATATTTTAACTGTGGACAGGTTTGTGCAGCGGTGTTCATGAGAGAGAGAGAGGGAGGTAGCGAGCGAGCGAGAGGAGATGCTGCATGAATACGATTTTAAATACACCTAGTAAAAAATAAATAAAATCAATAACGGTCAGTGTTGATAATTGTTCCATATAATCAATATTAATCAATAAAATAGAAAATCAATAATAGTCAGCATTGATAATTGTCCCATATAATCAATATTAATCAATAAAATAGAAAATCAATAGCGGTCAGCGTTGATAATTATCACACTTCACTACCACCCCTCTTCATCCCCAAACAAAGCAGTCGCTCCTGACTTTATTAACTAATATCATATTCATAACAGCAGCAAGGAGTATGTTTTTTACAAAACATTTAACATAATGCCACTGGCTAAAAAAAATAAATAAATAAAGCTAGTAAAACCCGACTTTTGAACTACTGTCATTCTGCACATGTAGCCTGTTTATAAGAGCAGTATTCAGTATTTTTACAAAACATTACGTTAACGCCACTCTCTCCAACGAGTCCAAGCATCAGTGACAGTAGCTGCTGGAGTTTCTTTGTGTATGTGTCACGTTGCTGTGCTGCTTCAGCAGATGCTTCAATAAATTAAATGAATCATTGTTCCCAGTTGAAAGCGTTTACAATAGACAACAATGTTCTTTGCATCTTAGACTGTCAGACAATAATGGCAGTAGTTACTTACAACTGTGGAAAGAACGCCTCTCTCCCTCGTTCTCCTTTCTTCCTTTAGTTTTTGGCTATCAGCGGACATGAACAACAAAGTCCAGTGCTGCTCAGCTGCCGCACAGTCGCACATTCATGTAAAGGATGATGCGTTCAGTAACGCAGTAACGCTGCCAACTTGGATTAGTAACTGCAATAATATTACTGTTTTACAAAAGAAATCCATTGCACTACTAGTTACTGGGAAAAATAATAATATTACAGTAACGCGTTACTGCCCAACACTGTTGTCAACTTATTCAATCCAATACTGTATGTATTCATGCATAAAATCCTTGATGTGAAACTTGACACATGGACACTCCTTTGAATTCATGCCAGCTAGAACTTGGTGGTCCATTTAAGTACTTTGTTCATGAATTTCTTAAATGGGAGGTCTCATCTGCTACTCATAGCTTTATTTACACCATCTTGATGTGTCTCTGAAGGATTGCTTGGCTTCTCTAATTGAAGCTGAGCTTGCAGAGCGTCGCTAATTGGGAGAGTGTTGCACCGTCAACATTCACAAGCTGTTAATAGCTTCCAGTCCACGCTTTTATCTACTTCCAAAGCTCAACTAATAAGAATCACATCTTTTCTCTTTTCTCTGGAAATACAGCTCCGCTCAGAGAAATGACTATTCAGTTTAATCTTACTTATATTTCTGTGAGCCTTTATGACCAGTTCTTTTTCCACAAATATTCTTTTCACATTTGTGTCTGTTTATCTCGGTAGGTGCCAAATAAACCAAAGATATGTTCAGTGGTTGTGAAGGCAGCCTCATTAGAATGAGTCAAATCTGTGGCATGAGCACAGCTGCGCATCAGCTGTATTTTTGTAGCCTGTGGTGCAGCCATGTCAAACCACTGGCATCTTATTTTAAAGTCTACGCCAATGTGACTTGGATTTTGAGTTTATTGCATGGACTTACGCAGTCAATAAATCTTATGGTTGTTTCCTGTGTAACACCTATTATTCAGTGTAAAAATCCCAAAACACTTATGTTTTTTCTGATTAATTGCCTGTACTTTGCCTTCTGTCTACTTGAGGTGAAAAAAGGACTATATCCGTCTTAAATATTGCTGTTGGCTCTACTGGGGGTTGATATAGGTAATGTGAAAAAAACACTTCCAGTAATTACAATAATTTTACTTACAATAAAATATATAAGCCATTTGATGGATAACTTTAAGTAGTAAATAAGAATCAAAACACAATCTTCTCACTGGATTCCTTTCTAATTAACCCCTATAAGTCATCAAAGGGAAGATACAGATTCCTGGAATCATTTTTTTCAAACATTCTTTTCAAACATTTCTGCCTCACCAAAAGCTTAACGACCCAGCTGTCACAATGTTACCTTTTACATGTCAGTCACATAAGATTAGAGGGACCAGCAAGCTGACATGTTGGACAAATGCAGCGTTACAGGACTGAAAGGTTTAACAGATTAGCCTCCTCTCTCATGGGAAGACCAACACCCCAGGTATCAATCTTCTCTGTGACTGCATGCTGTAGCCTGGAGGGCTGGGAGCTTAAAACAAATAACACTACCGTCTATGGGAGAAGGTGACAGCAATGTGGCCATGTCTGAAAACGTAATTCACATTTACCTCTCAACTTCAGTGCATGGAACAATTTCAGATATAGTCAATGTCATACGTACCTCGTTGGAGTTCAGATGTATGGTGACCTTCCTATTTTTTCCCAGCCAGTTAATATAAGTGTGTTATATGTTATATGCAGGAAGACAGTCTATCTGGAAGACAAGAAAATATTTTAGCATTGCTTTGTAGAAAACAATTACTGCTGAAATTTATGAATATATATGCATTAAACATTTAATTTCCTGCATTCTGATGAAATTTTCTGCACCAATTTCCTTTCCTACAATAATTTATGGTGGAAATTATTTTATTTATGTAAAAGGGAAACAAAATTCAGGTGGCAGTTGAAAATCTAAAAACTGTGTCAAGAAGTAAAGGACTGGTTTGTGTGCATTTTGGGGTCATTTTATAATTAGTACTTTGATTTTTTTTTTTACTTAAGTTAAATAAATAAGTGCAAATTGACTTGTCTCAAATCATTTTCATTTGTTATGTAACATTTCTGGTTGCAAGCCATACAGAACATTTTTAACAAATGCTTTCAAAAAGTGGTGGGGACAAAATCGGCCACCTTTTTGGTTAATATTGTAAGATAGCTTACTTCTGTCTTAAAATTTGAAAAATGGACATTATACAAGACTCAAAATGGCCACATTGGAAAAGAGCTACAAATAAATCCATGAACAGGACTGTATGAATGATGGGGACAATATATAAAATATATATATATACACAGTACATATGGAAAAGTGTTGCTCCAATGTATTGTCCAGATTGGGAATGCTTTGCCAAATTTCTTCAGCTCTAGTCACAACTCTTCCACACATTACCAGGTCCAACACATAAAGTTTAAATTGGGCCTCATCTGACCTAGACTGTCATGATTTCTGTTTATCTCAATTCAAGTCCAAACCGCTGTCGCATTTAATGAGCCTGAACCCAATTTAAACCCATTTACAAGGACATAAAATGTACTATTGTAGAGTCAAACTCTCCTTTTTTCACCTCAACAGTTTTTAACATTGTAGAAATACAACACATCTTATCACTGCTGACAAAGTTGTTCCTTCTGTGTAATTTTACTGTTTCGGTACCTAGAGCAAAGTAAATGTCACAGAAAATGGCTACTCTGTAAAAATCCTGAGGCAGTTTGTGCAATGAGGTGGTTTTGGGTATGGAAGCTATAGCATATATATATATATATATATATATATATAACTAACTAACTTACTTTTCGGTAAAACTTTATAAGACAGCCCTGATTTACAGGGTAATTTCTTTGTATGAATAAATCGCTGTGTTATCAAGTGTTACCAACTTTTTCAGTGAACAGGTCCATCAAAAGTTGAAGTTAATGAGAGCAGGACCATCTCATTCATTTTCCTGTTGTAACCCTATAGGTAAATACTATGTACTGAATAAATTACTTTTCATTCATGTGTGTCTCTCTATCTCATCTGCTGGTATTCCTACAGAGTGTATCAGAACCCGAAGTCCCTGAAGTTCTCCCACCATCCCTGCAGGGTATTGAGGAGTTGTCAGAGGCTGTGGCAGGGCTGACCACTGTGGAAGAGGTCATGAAGTATCTGGAGCCAGAGCGATGGCAGGTGGATATGGAGGAGTTGTACAAACCTACATGGCATGTGCTGGGGAAATCTTTTATCCATAATAAGAAAGCCAGAGGTAGGACATTTTTAACATGTACATTACAATTAAATTAAATTAAAAAGTTGAGATACAATAATTTACAAATGCCACTGAATATAAATTCAAACTACTACTAAGAGTGTAATTTGTGTTATAAAAACATGTGAGAACTGCAAACCGAAGTCCAGTTGCCATTAACTTTAACCTTCTTTGGATAACTATGACCTGGATCACTGAGAACCTTCATTGACATTGAGAACTGCAAAGTTTGTTTCGAGAGAAAATGATTCTGATAATGTCTTCTCTGTGTCTTTGAGGAGGAGTTGATCTTAATCTATTAAGGGAGGAAGTTCGACTGTACAGCTGCACTCCACGCAACTTCTCTGTGTCCTTGCGTGAGGAGCTAAAGAGGACAGATGTCATTTTCTGGCCAACCTGCCTCCTGGTGAAACGCTGTGGTGGAAACTGTGCCTGCTGCTCCCACCGCTGCTACGACTGCCAGTGTGTTCCCACCAGGGTCACAAAGAAATACCATGAAGTAAATATCAATTTGATCATTAAAGGGTTAGGGTTATTTATTTACAGTATTTGAATATTTTAATTAATACTAGTTTTAATTATTGCTAGAATCAAACATTTTAGAGGTTAAATTTATATACAGGTGCTGGTTATATAATCAGAATATCATCAAAAAGTTGATTTATTTCAGTAATTCCATTCAAAAAGTGAAACTTGGATATTATATTCATTACACAGACTGATATATTTCAAATGTTTATTTCATTTAATTGTGATGATTACAACTGAAAACTAATGAAAATCCCAAATTCAGTATCTCCCCGAAAATTTGAATATTACTTAAGACCAATACTAAAAAAGGATTTTTAGAAATGTTGGCCAACTGAAAAGTATGAACATGAAAAGTATGAGCACGTACAGCACTCAATACTAAGTTGGGGCTGCTTTTGCCTGAATTACTGCAGCAATGCGGCGTGGCATGGAGTCGATCAGTCTGTGGCACTGCTCAGGTGTTATGAGAGCCCAGGTTGCTCTGACAGTGGCCTTCGGCTCTTCTGCATTGTTGGGTCTGGCGTATCGCATCTTCCTCTTCACAATACCCCACAGATTTTCTATAGGGTTAAGGTCAGGCGAGTTTGCTGGCCAATTAAGAACAGGGATACCATGGTCCTTAAACCAGGTACTGGTAGCTTTGGCACTGTGTGCAGGTGCCAAGTCCTGTTGGAAAATTAAATCTGCATCTCCATAAAGTTGGTCAGCAGCAAGAAGCATGAAGTGCTCTAAAACTTCCTGGTAGACGGCTGCATTGACCTTGGACCTCAGAAAACACAGTGGACCAACACCAGCAGATGACATGGCACCCCAAACCATCACTGACTGTGGAAACTTTACACTGGACTTCAAGCAACGTGGATTCTCTGCCTCTCCTCTCTTCCTCCAGGCTCTGGGACCTTGATTTCCAAAGGAAATGCAACATTTACTTTCATCAGAGAACATAACTTTGGACCACTCAGCAGCAGTCCAGTCCTTTTTGTCTTTAGCCCAGGCGAGACACTTCTGACGCTGTGTTTTGTTCAAGAGTGACTTGACACAAGGAATGCGACAGCTGAAACCCATGTCTTGCATACATCTGTGCATGGTAGTTCTTGAAGCACTGACTCCAGCTGCAGTCCACTCTTTGTGAATCTCCCCCACATTTTTGAATGGCTTTTGTTTCACAATCCTCTCCAGGGTGCAGTTATCCCTATTGCTTGTACATTTTTTTCTTTCATTTTCATTCTTTTCCTTCCCTTCGCCTCTCTATTAATGTGCTTGGACACAGAGCTCTGTGAACAGCCAGCCTCTTTAGCAATGACCTTTTGTGTCTTGCCCTCCTTGTGCAAGGTGTCAGTGGTCGTCTTTTGGACAGCTGTCAAGTCAGCACTCTTCCCCATGATTGTGTAGCCTACAGAACTAGACTGAGAGACCATTTAAAGGCCTTTGCAGGTGTTTTGAGTTTATTAGCTGATTAGAGTGTGGCACCAGGTGTCTTCAATATTGAACCTTTTCACAATATTCTAATTTTCTGAGACTTACTTTACTGATTTTGGGGTTTTCATTAGTTGTTATAATTATCAAAATTAAAATGAATGAACACTTGAAATATATCAGTCTGTGTGGAATGAATGTATACATTATACAAGTTTCACTTTTTGAATGGGATTACTGAAATAAATCAACTTTTTTGATGATATTCTAATTATATGACCAGCACCTGTATATATTGAAATGGGTTTTACATTTAGACTGGATTTTAAAAATCCAGCTTTGGTTAGGTCTTTAATCAGTTAAAAAAAGTAGCCTCTGCTCTGCTCTAAGAAAACAGAGCAAAGTGATATCCAAAGAAACCCAACCAGTAGCAGAATATCCAATGACAAAAACCATCATAATGTACAGATTTTATGAAACTTGCAAAATCACAGCGCATTTTAACAAGATATCTCAGACAAAGGGAAACAGCAGGTTATCACAGTTTACTATATTCAAAGGAATCTAGAGCTTTTCCCCCACTGGCAACAAAGACTAGGATTGGCAATGTTGATTGATCCCTCTGTACAGTTTAATATTTACCCTTGCACTAACCTTAGACCAAATATCAACTTTACATACAAGATAATGTCATGAAAAAAACATTGAATTTTTACCTTATGCCGGGCTCTAAGAAAAGCAATCTTGACACTACAGTGCAAAATACTACAATAATTGTATTTCTTTGTCAGTTTAACACTTGGCTTTGGATTTTATTGCCAGTCACCTGAATGGCTTGGGAAATTAGATTTGTAAGCTAGAAATGTAAGCATCTGATTAGATTATCTTTTTTTGTGAAATGGGCCATAACGGTCAATTTTGTCCTTCAGTGAAAAGAATCCTCAAAACCAAATGTTTTCAAAAAGTATTTACACAAACTGGTTTCATTTTTGAATACCATAACCACTGAGCATGCTTTAAATGAAGTGTTTGATGTCCAGCTGTTAACTAAAACATCCTCATTTTTGACAGGTTCTGCTGTTGAAACACCGAAGCGGTGGCAGAGGCCTGCAGAAGTCCATGACTGATGTTCCCTTGGAGCACCATGAGGAGTGTGCCTGTGTGTGTAAAGATGACTGGGACTGACCTCAGACATGTGTAATAGCTGCCACTGGAATCACACAGAACGTTGAATGAACCTCTGTCGTTGATGCAATGTTCTATTTCTCATCCACTTCCACTGGAAGCTAACAAGATTCTCCCTTCATCCTGTTGTCCTTTCGCTAATTGGATTATCGAGAACAGACTGGAATCTAATAAATCTCCTGGATGGATTTGACTGCTGTGGAATACTAATATTGTACTCTGAGTGCATTTTAGAGAGACAAAAAGTAACTGGAGCAGATTTGGACTATTACCTATGTGCTCTGAACACTATATTCTTCAGCTCCTCAGAGATAAGAACAGTGAGGCATTTTGCCTCTTCTTGGGGTCTTTTTTAAAGTTCAGCCAGCATGGGCTGATACTGTCTTGGAACATGGGAGAGTATGTACTTAAAAGTGAGTTGGCTCCAGTTGCCATGCTCCCCCTGCCCCTCAATTATTACCATCAAGGCATAGAAAGGTGCATTTTCATGAGCAGTTTTCCTTTGCCCCTCTCTGTTTTTACCACAGATTTAATTTGTGGTGAAACAGAGCCATATCATCGCTGAAATGCCCTGCTAATAAGACTGTATTATGTGTAAATATTTCATTTACATTTCTTTTCTGTACTATCGTGACTTTTCTACCAAAGATTCTCAAGGAGAGGATGAACTTGGACATGTAGAATCAGTTAGCAGTTGTTCATTACAACTCTTCATTCGACCCATCTCAGCAATGTCAAATCTGCTTGCTTCAGGAATGCCTAGCGTCAAGCAATTCTTGCTACATTTCGTATTGCTCATATTAAATATTTATTTGTTTAATTAAAGTGGAGTTTAGGTCCAAAATGTCTTGTTTGCTACATGTGTCACTGTACGGTAGTATTAGCCTCCAGTTTTCATTGTTAGTCATTTTACATTGTGCCATGGATGTTTTCCATTTTCTGTATGCCAAAGTTATTCATCTTTACTTTTGCAATAACTGTATGTGTTTTTCATTGTGCTGAACATCAAAAATAAATTCTTCCATTTCTAATTGGAGGGCCATTACTTGGGCCTGGTTAACAGTGAAAAATCTCAACAGAGAAGATAGAAAAGATGATTTTAAATTAACAATAGTAAAACCATTTCCAAATCATTGCATTTACCTTAGTCCTAAAGCAAAGATTCCCACTGCTGGACATGAGTTTAAAGATGTCGCTGGCAGAAATGATGGTAATATTTGTAAAAAAAAATAAAAAAAAACAACTGTTAAATAAAGTAGTTTGAGAGGTTGTCTGTGAAGTATAGAAGCTCAATGTATATCTTTCTGCAATTCAAATAGGGTGAAAAGCATTGGAGAAATGTGACTCAAGAACCCAACCCTCCAGTGTAACAGTCATATGTGCAATATATTCCTCTTAGCAAAATCAGCAACATTACATAGTAAGTATATAAGGTTTAAATGAATGAGCTGTGGGGGAGGATATAAATTTACATGGGGTATGTTGCCTTAAATTATTAATCAGATTTTCTTTCAACATAAATGGGATTTAATAACAGTATTTCTCTCTAATTGCAGTTTACAAGTACTTTACAGAAAATCCACAACTAGGGTAAAACATACAAAAACTGGGCTGAACGATTAATCGTTTTCAAATCCAAATTGCGATGTGAAAGAACATATCTAATTGTGAAGATGGTGATTAAAATGTAGGTTAATTATACAACACATCTGACCCGTTTTAAACAGTCATGCAGTTACAAATTCTTTCCGTTGTCATCCTTGTGACAGACTTGCTAACCAGTCACAAGCGCCATACGCCTCCTGTTATGGCCCTACTCACCAGAGTGGGCACAGGGCGTATACATTTTACAACAATAAACAAAATTTGAGGAAAATTTGGGATAATGGCATCAGGCGAACTGACACGGGCAGCGGCTGTGCCACGATTATGTCCGGTGTCAACTCACACTAAAGTGTTTCAGCAGCGGAGAGTTTAGTCTGCCCTACGTTGTTTACGGGTGATTCTGTGTGCTTCAACTATTGATGACAGCTTTCTGTAGGCCCGTTCCGCTCTGTGCACAGCTACGCCCACATGGAGCATTTCAGAATAAGAGTGTTTTGCCTGCCTGAAATTACTGACTTGTTCAGATTTTGTTAATTTGTTCAGTTGCCCTTGCTTTTTGTGTTTCTCCTATGGTTAAGTAGGCTATGTTTTGTCCGTTTTTTGATGATACGAGTGTGCACAGCTTTTTTTTGCCATTGTTTTATTTGTGCAATGTGCACACCTAATAATCTACAGTACAGAATTCAGGCCATTAGGTTTTAATGTTTTAACTTACATAGTATCATCTGCAAAGAAAAAAATTTATGATGTTTCCAAGTTGCCACATCCCACTTAAATATCCAGATTTGTCCTGATGGGATTCTTCAGTGCCTCAATAATGCACCAAAATCACACTAAAGGGGCTCACATTGCGCCATATTTGTAACTGTGTAATTTCGAACTTGTAGGATTGCAAGCAAACCATTAAACCTAAATAGTAAGCACTTTTTTCCTAAGCCTTATCTATTTTTTTTCTGGATTTCACAAGCTCCTTATCAGACACTGAGCAGTGTTGTTCATTCTCCCCTCGGCCATCAGGTCACTCAGGAGGAGGTTCTCATTTGTCCATCTCACGCTGCTGTCCTGGACAATTATTCTGATCTAATGTGCGCCCTGGCAGGCATCTGCGGTGACGCCAGATGCTACTGCATAAACCCACCGGCTCTCAGTGTGGTTTTTGTAATATTAAACAGACTGGCTTCCTTTGTCGGTGCAGTGTGTCTTTGTAGAGGAAACCTCAAGATGGCACAAGGTGTGACACAGCATGGGGAGTTGGTCTGGCTCTAAGTAAGTTTGTGTTTGTGTATGCGTGAGTGTGGATGTGTGCAACTATAGTCCTGCACTTCTGCTCTTTGTCTCCTTCACTGTCAAACCAAAGTAGTCTCAGTCAGACTAGACCACAGCACTATAGTGCAATTTAAGTGTCTCTACTTAACCCAAGAATCAACGTTTTTATTTAAAAAAATAAAATCTTAAAGTGCACGCAAAAACATTTTGCCCAAAAAAATCCAAAACCTGAGTAACTAGCATGAATATTAAACAAAAAGAGGTGAAACATTTCTAACAAGAAATTCAAACTGCACTGGTCCTGTGCAGTACAGTTCATAATACAGAGTGCAGACACTAAGCACCAAAGGTGTTAACAAATAACAAAATTCACAGAATCTCACTGACTAAAGTCTTTTAATGCTTTTAGAGTGTGACACTTGCTCTGTCCAAAGGCTGACAGTCTCTTCCTGCCTCCTCTACGCATGAATCCTCTCTACAACAGGAACAACAAACTCAGCTGTAACATCTCCTCCTACACAGACTTGTTGAATGAAATCATAGGTCTAACCTCTAATACATTACAGGTTTGACCTTTCCTCTGCATATCTGAAAGGCTGAAAAGTTGGAGCCTCCTACCTCTTTACAGAAATACAAAATAATAAATCCAAACTCTGTGCAGTGCGGCACAGATATAATATTTGTCCCTGACATTTTTCTATAACTGGACAGGTCAGTGTGGAAGTTTGACCATTTTTTATCTTATGTGGTTCCTTTACTGCTCAGACAAATCCATTTTAATGTATCCGTGACTATTTTGTTACAGACGTGAAAAATTCTCATAATATTACTACTTTATTCCCATAATATTGCAACTTTATTCTCATAATATTACTACTTTATTCTCATAATATTATGACTTCATTCTCATAATCTCAAAATCTTTTTATCCTCATTATGGCCCTAATACTCCATCGTAATAAATACATCATATCATGAAATATCCCCTGCGATGGACTGGCGACCTGTCCAGGGTGTTCCCCGCCTTTCACCCGATGTCAGCTGGGATTGGCTCCAGCCCCCCGTGACCCTGTACGCAGGATAAGCAGTTGACGATGGATGGATGGATGGATGGATGGACACAACAGCTTTTGCAAGAATAAAACATGAATCGCCACTTTTGTTAAAATGAAGGTTGAACAGGAGGCTGTGATGCACAGGAGAAATGAGAAATGAGTAATCTGACGTCTACTGCATGACAGGCCGAATAATAAGTTAAAACAGACCAGTCTGATGTGTCAACCCGTTCTCACTCCCCAACTCGTCACATATGGACACATGGTCAAGTTTGTAACGCACTGGGGATCCCTATAGTGTCACAGTTCAACGCATTAGGGGAAGCCCTGTAGCGTCAGTTTTACGGTAAAGGTAGGTATATGATATTTCACAGAAAAGACTGAGTAAGGAAGGGGTTGGGATGGATGGAGGGCCAGAACCCGACTTTGAATCAGGAGAGCGGTGCTCGTGGCACGTGTGAAACAAAAAGTTAACATTCAGTATTTTTATTTAAGTTATGCAAGTTAGGTAAGTTGACGTAAGTGACGTAAGTCAACTTACGTGTTAACTGACATATGTAGTTCTTTTAACCCAAACCATGATCTTTTCCTAACCATAACCAAGTACTTTGTGTGCCTAACCAAATTGCAGCGTTTCACAACTTTAATAACATGCATTTTCAAAACGGTGTTCGTAACGCTAACGTCTAACCGGACATTGCATATTTATTGTTGCTTAGCGTTGTTAACTTGACCGCGGAGCCCTAAACATGTAAAAATGACGCAAAAGTGGTACCCAGGGTGTTAAAAGGCGACGCCAAAGGGCCTGGACCAATATGTGACGAGTCGGGAGTGAGAATGTGTTGGATCAGAATCAGAATCAGAATCAGCTTTGTTGCCAGGTATGTGCACACATACGAGGAATTTGACTCCGGATTGTAAAGTGCTCACGATTTGCTAACTTATACAATAATACAATACATTTACATTAATTCATTTAGCTGATGCTTTTATCCAAAGCAACTTACAATTGCTATATATGTCAGAGGTCGCACGGCTCTGGAGCAACTAGGGGTTAAGTGTCTTGCTCAGGGACCCCAATAACACCACAATAACACAATAATACAGTAATAAAAGTAATAAAACAGTAATAAAAGCAAACACAGGCAACAGTACAGAGAACACATGTATATACACTATAAACAAAACAAAATAGATTGAGACAATAGTGCAAAATGCAATGAGCAAAGGATGCAGGAGTAAATTATTATTACCATTATTGATATTATAATGTAAATGTCGGATGTGGATGTGATATACAGGTGCAAAGGTTTTGGCTTACAGTGCTTTGTAGCGCCTAACAGTGGAGAGAAGTTGGAACAGATTGTCACTGGAATTAAATTGATCTGTAGTGATGTTTCCTGCCCGTTTCCTGACTCCTGAAGTCCTGAATTGAGGCGCAGGAAGTACATCCTCTGCTGGGCCTTTTTGATGATGGTGTCAGTGATGGGCTTTCATTTTAGGTCCTGGGATAGTTTCTTAGATTTCTTAGATTAGATTCTATAGTTGTTCCCAGAAACCTGAAGGATTCCACAGCAGACACAGGGCTGCTGAGTATGGTGATGGCGAGCAGAGTGGGGGTGCTCCTCCTGAAGTCCACGGTCATCTCCACAGTTTTGAGCATGTAAAGCTCCAGGTTGTTCTGGCCGCGCCAGAGAGTCAGGCCGATGACCGTTGTGTCGTCAGCAAACTTCAGGAGTTTGACAGATGGGTCTCCTGAGGTGCAGTTGTTGGTGTAGAGGGAGAAGAGCAGTGGGGAGAGCACACACCCCTGGGGGGCGCCAGTGCTAATAGTCCAGGTGCTGGATGTGATGTTCCCCAGTCTCACCTGCTGACTCCTGTCAGTCAGGAAGTTTGTGATCCACTGACAGGTGGAGGCTGGCACAGTGAGCTGGGTGAGTTTGGTGCTGAGGAAGTCCGGGATGATGGTGTTGATTGCCGAGCTGAATTCCACGAACAGGATCCTTGCATATGTCCCTGGAGAGTCGAGGTGTTGCAGGATGTACTGCAGTCCCAATTTGACTCCATCATCTACTCACCTGTTAGCCCTGTAAGCAAACTGCAGGAGGTGCAGCAAGGGGCCTGTAATGTCCTTCAGGTGGGCCAACACCAGTCTTTCAAAGGTTTTCATGACTACAGATGTCAGGGCGACAGGACTGTTGTCATTTAGTCCAGAGATGGAGGGTTTTTTGGGGACCGGGATGATTGTGGAATGTTTGAAGCAGGAGGGAACTTCACACAGCTCCAGTGATCTGTTGAAGATCTGTGTCAGGATGGGTGTCAGCTGGTCTGTGCAGATTTTCAGGCAGGAGGGTTACACACTGTCGGGGCCAGGAGCCTTCCTGATCTTCTGCTTTTGGAAGAGCTGGTGCACATCCTCTTCACAAATCGTGAGTGCAGGTGAGGTGTCGGAGAGGGCGGGTGAGAGTGTGGCAGTCGTGGGAAGGTGACCTACAATAGAAACCATTCAGCTTGTCAGCCAGTCGTTGAGTACGAGCAGTGTTGGGGGATGGTCTCCTGTAGTTAGTAAGTGTCCGCAGGCCTCTCCACACTGACGCAGGATGCAGGGTTGCTGGCTGTGAAACTGTTTCCTAGCTTTTCAGCGTAGTACCTCTTAGCTGCTTTGATATCTTTAATCAGTGTTCCTGGCCTGGTTGTACAGGACTCTGTTCCCACTTCTGAAGGCCTCCTCTTTGGTCTGACGGAGCTGCCTATGTTTCGCTGTGAACCAGGGTTTTTCATTGTTGTATGTGCAGAAGGCTTTAGTCTGCACACACGTCCTCAAAAAAACTGATGTAAGATGTCACAGTGTCAGTTATTTCATCCAGGTCATTGGCTGCAGCCTCAAAAACACTCCAGTCAGTGCAGTCAAAGCATGCCTGTAAATCCAGCTTTGACTCATTGGTCCATCTTTTCACACACTTAACAGGTTTAGCAGATTTCAGTCACTGTCTGTATGTCGGGATAAGATGAACCTGACTGTGATTAGAGAGTCCTAAGGGTACATGGGTAACAGAGCGATTGGCGTCTTTTAATGTAGTGTAGCAGTGGTCCAGTATGTTAGTGTCCCTGGTGGGACACTTAATATGCTGTCTGTACTTTGGGAGTTCATGGCTGAGGTTTGCTCCATTGAAGTCCCCGAGAACAATGAGCAGGGATGTTTTTTTCTCAACGCTATTTATCTGGTCGACCTTACTAACTCGGGCCTGAGGTGGAATGTAAACAGCGACCAGAACAAATGAAGAAAACTCCCACGAATAAAAAGTGTGAATAAAAAGGTTTACAGTTTATGAATAATGTCTCTAAGTGAGGGCTGCATGATTTCGTCAACACTGTGACATCTATACACCAACCTTCGTTTATGTAGAGACAGAGTCCTCCACTCCTTGTTTTTCCCATGAGCTCCGTTACGCGATCCACGCGGAAAAGATTAAATCCTGGTAGGTGAAGTGCGCTGTCTGGGATATGCTCTGTGAGCCAGGACTCGGTAAAGCAGAGGACGGCAGATCTGCAGAAGTCCGAGTTAGCTCTGCTGAGGAGGAGCAGTTCATCCATTTTGTTGGCCAGAGAGTGGACATTCGCCAGGTTTATAGAAGGGAGCGCAGTGCAAAAACCCCGCTGTCTCAGTTTAACCAGAGTAACAGCACGTTTTCCTGCTGGCGCTCCTCCAACTAATAACTCTGGGAAAGTTTCAGGTTCGATAAGGAGCGGTGGAATAGTGTGAGCAGTTGAAAGTCCGATGTTTAAGAGCTCTTCTCTGATGAATGTTACCAAAGAGGGTTCGGCAGAAAAAAGAGTTAATAAGCAAAAACACAAAAAGCATTACGGAGCGTAATCCAGAGGCTGCCATCCCCCGCGGCGCCATCTTGCTATAAGTGTGTAGAGGTGTGTGTAGTTATTCTGCAGTAACCTGTTGTCATTTGATGCTGCACTGCTGGAAGAATCAGGCATATTTACTTATGGATACATGCTGACTGCTTTACGTAGATATAATGTTTTGGTAATTTTCTTATGCTAACTCATCTACTGGTTGAGGAGTGTTTAATTAAATTAGATTATTTGTGTCTTTATTGGATTATTGTTATAATTTCTGTAAGTATTTTGTTTGTTTGTTCAAACTGACATTGCACCAGAAACAGATGTGGTTCTGACACCAAGCTTCTCAGTAGTGTTGCGTCATTCAAAGAACGTTTTGTTGATTTGATCTAATCTTGTATATGACTCAGGAGGAACGGGTAGTCTGAGAGAGTAATTCGTTCATTTTCACGCATGCGCAAATAATCTTGGACTCTTACATTCAGTCATCACACAGCAGCTGCATGGGCAGCGCCAGAGAATGACAGGTAAGTCGGTTGTCAGGTAACAGTCACTGGACTGACATTATATATCTATTTTGTTAATTATGTTACATTTAATAAAGCATGGCGTTATTTCAGCGCAGTGATGTTGCGCTATAGTTTTAACACAGCTGTACCGTAACTTTTGTCCTGCTTGTGTTTGTGTTTTCTTTTTATTTATTAACAGAGACGTGCCTTTGTTTCACAGCTCTTGACTGGTGAACAACCTGCCAGTGTTTAAGAGTGATGTGCTCATGTTTGTTTCTCTCTGTCTGCAGAATCCAAACCTGATGTGGCTCATTCTGCATCCAGACCTGCCAAACTGCTGCATTTATGTAATGTCTCTCTGTGCTGGAGTTCTTTTAGAACTTGTTGACTTTATGCCGATTATTATTAAATTGGTTGAATTTCAATAAGAGTGTGAGTGTTTCATTCACATTACTTCAATATATTCCCAGCAAATCTGATGTTAATATATAGATTTTACTCATGGATAGGGACGTTACTGTATGAATGACCACTTTAGTATGGAGGGATTATTGGGTCTGATTTAAAACTAAAAGTCTAAAACTAAAAGTCTAAATCAAAAACTAAAACTCTAAGTGGAAAATGAATTTGGTATTTAGGATTGGGTATTTGGACATATAGGATTGAGCATTTGGGGATTTAGGATTGAGTAGTGCATGCAAATGAGAGACGTTGCCCAAAGGCTGCAGGGAGGGTTTGAAACGACTGAGGCGCAGAGGCACTTTATGGACTGCAAGGGGATCTATGACTGCCAGCACACTGCCATGAAAGCAAGCAGAGCGAGTGAGCAGGGCTGGAGGGAGGACTATAATTTATAATATCATAACTAAAAACGTTCAGCATTTTTGTCCATGTGGCCTCACACACAAAATCAAAAGTGAAAGGAAAGCACATCCGTCTGACGAGAAAGAAGCGGACAGTACAGCAGGTAAGATATGATAACATTAGCAGCTTAGCTAGGCTGTTGGTAGATGCAGGTTTTTTAAATGCGGCTATTAACCCAGCTGTGGGCTGTGTGTATAAACTGTAAAAATATGGTATAGAAGCTGTTGCTCTGGTTAATATCACCATTTTTGGCAGAACTAGCATGGTATTATTACTACATACACACATGGATGTAACGTTTAGGCCTAATAGACATCTGGTAAACAGAAACAGAGGACACTACCTGCATCACTGTCGATGTTATTTGACCAGGGAGTGAATGGTGATAAATGCGATTGTCATCAGTGTTTTCCTAGTGTCTCCTTTTGTTTTTTCACTGTATTTCGAGTCTTCCCGTCTGTCCCTGTGTTTGTTATTGTCCCATGCTCAGTCTCCTGCCTCCCGCTCAGCTGCATATACACACATTGTGGCTGGAACGCCACAATAACCAGCCTAGTTCAAATGAACGAAATGACTCAAAAAAAGATTAGTTCATTTTAATGAACGAGATTTGAAGATTCGAGTCTGTCAAAGGAGTCACTTTTACCATCACTACTGCTGGCTGCAGCTACATATTCAGCATTCAGACAGGGGAGCGGAATTAATTTTCTCACCAAATCTCAGTAACAAAATGAATAAGTGTATTCGCCCCAAACGTTATTCCTTTAAGTCCTACATTCAGTCTGGCTACATTCTGTCTACAATATAATTGAGATCCATTGGTCACACTTGTCTGTTCCAAAGGGCTTAAAAACCCTGTTACCCTGACTCAAATCTCAACCACCAGCACTTTAGCCTATGGCAGCAACAACAGATTTTCATCATTGCAAATGCTTCCTACAATGTTGGTAAGTGCATTATGCACTACCTTTAATATATTAATCTCAATTTACCTTCAAAGGAAAGCTGAAATTATGATTCCAACTCACAACAGTCAAGGGATATTGTGACATTTTAGTGTTTTTGCTTCTATTCTCCAAGTGGTTTCCCTACACATGCTTTTAGTCTGCCCCCAATAAAAGCATGGGTTACACCTTGCTGTAAGTGCATGGTTTGCTGTGGCTGTATGTAGAATGTTAATGATGCAAACAAGCCATTTTATGAACAATAAAGCATACTGTAGATATAGAAGCCTTTGTGTGACAGAGTGTGACAGATGTCTGGTAAAAAAAATTAATTACAGTCAAAATAACAAACTCATTCTGAAACTTCATCACCTATGCTGCAGAAAAACAGTAGATGTGATCCAGAAAAGGAAGTGTTACAGTACTATCCTATTTTACTTGAAGTTATATTGTAACTACAAAAAGAAATATTTGAAGATTCACTAGAGCCTTTGCAGAGCCCTCACATTTGCAACCATCCATCTCCTGTAACTGGCAGCTCAGTATAGATTTCAACATGCAGTCTGAGAATCGATCGCAACTTGAGGTCGTTTATAAATGTGCTGGGTCTTTGAGTACTGACCGATAGGGAAAATATGGCAGCCCCATCCAAATGACATCTCCACCACCCCTAATTGGTTCATGGTATATGGATTGAAAGGCCAAAATGACGGGTGCATGTTATGTTTTGATAATTATAGGGTGCTGCAGTTGCGGTCTTCGAAAAACCGGCTCTTGTTGCTGGTAATATAAGGTCCTCTGTTTTAGTACAGTATTAATCATGGGTCAGGAAATCATTTACAAAGCAGCCCAGCAGAGGAGAGCTCCATGTTAAATATACTATAAGTTGAATCATTTGACAGATGTCTGCCATTTCAGCCTTCATCTCCTCATTACAGCTAACGTTTAACCACTCCACGTTACCACACCAAGATGAAAGGTTTTTACATTTACTATGAACTCTATAATACACTATACATTAAACATCCTGCCATAAATCAGATACATATGTGCACAGTATACAGCAATTTTACCAAGCTGAGAAACCACAGGCAAAGTAGAGTACTCTATCTGCTATAAAGTTCAACATTTAGATACTGTAGCAACCCTCAACAATTTTCTAAACCAGTCATCAGGTGTAAATTGTATCAGAATCCAGCAAGTTCTCACCTCCTCTGCTGAGATTGTATCATGTCACTTTCAAATTGTTCTGCAAATGCCATCAGACTGAGAGCCTTCCTCTGTCCCCAGGCACATTTGGGCCATTGATAGTGTATGAGCTACATTCATGTCATAGCATATTTCCTACAGTACATAAACACAACATGATGGCAGTGCTGTAGATGAACCCAAGGTCCAGGACTGATGAGCTCTGACAAGCCTCTCACAGCTGACGCTATTACTCACAAACATCCAACCCCGCCAGTGGCCATAAGGGAATTGCATCCTTAATAGAAAGCAAGGTCAAAAGTCACTGATTCACGTGTCATCCAGTTAATTGGCAGTGTGTTTTGCTAACCCTGAAGGAGTACTTTGTGGATGTCTAATGATGAATTCAAACTAAGGAGAAGGCAGCTTCCTCTTTTTGTTTTCTTTGGTATGCTATATTAATATTCTGAAGGGCAAAAATAAAAGTATCAAACAACATTCTAGGGAGTTAAAGAAATTATTTTCCATTTCTCTGAGTAAAACTAAAGATGTTTGGGCCTCAAGCCACAGATGTCAGAAGTCAAAATATTTATTAGAATGATCACAAAATATCCAATGCAGGTTACATACTGAGGACAATCATTGTGTCCTTAGTATGTATCCTGTATTGTTCTCAGTATGTGTTTGTGTTACTTACGATTAAAATTGCATGAATTATTAATGGGGTTTGGTCATGGTTAATGACCATTCATACTCAAATCACTGAAATCCACTGAAAGCTCCATACATGGAAATTAAGGTGAAATTGTCAGAATTAACTATAACATAAGCCACAGCAGACATTTTTTGACGGTACTAATTACAGACCTACGACAGGATGTAAAGATTATTTCAACAAAGATTAAAACAAATTCTTCTGGAATATATTGCCTACCCTAGCTTCAATAACTTGATTATGGCTGCTTTTCAATTAGATGTGCCAGTTCCATGTCCAAAATTATGTGGATGCTTACTGGGAATGGAGGCATGTTATTAGTTCCACCAAAAGTTGAGCAAGAACTAATTTTATTAAATGTTAAAACACACTGTTTTATCACCCTGAATCTTTGGGGCTGCTTATCAGATAACTGTTAGAAATGGACAGTTTTGTACCATAAAGTTTGAGATGTCATGGCAGATGAAATGTTTTGGACGGCACATAGCTGACATGTGTGTTCCATATGACCCTAGGTGTTAAAGGTCACATGATCTCCCAGGGGCCTGTGGGTAATCATTCACTTGGAGCTCCCTCTGGCTGCCAGGGAACCTGGATCCCAACACTCCTCTGACACAGATATCCAAGTGACAGTTCACTTGGATATCTATGACATATATGGACATATATGGAGCTGATTGATGTTGTCCTTTTTTCTTATGAAATTTAGTTTTGTATGCTGGATATTTAAAATATTTTATTATATGTTTTGCTGTTAAATTAATCACGTTGATGGGCCTTAAATGGTAGAAAGAAGGATTCATATTTTACACAAAGCACATAATTGCCTTGTGTTAGTGTTGATTATTTCCACATGCTATGCTACAGCTGTTGTACTGACTGATTAGGTGATTTTATTCAAAACATGGACGTTTGAGAGGTTAATGAAAGAAGCTTGGATCTTGCACGTCAAACATACAAATGAGAGCTTCATTTTTGTTATCAAGTTTTAGTTTTGAATCACCCCCTTCTGCAGAAGCAGTTTTGGACCTATTTCCAGCAGATTTTACATACCTTTATTTAAAGGTTCAGTGTGTAATATTTAGGATCTATTGACAGAAATTCAATATAATATTCATGACTATGTTTTCAGTTGTGTATAAATAAAATATTACTTTAGAATGAGCCATTTCTACACCATACACATACACCAGGGGTCCTCTTGGACGTCAACTTTTGGGAACAGTCTATTTAACACAAAATGATCAAAGATCCACTAACTAGCATGTCAGATGCCAAATACCATTCTTAAACAGAGACAGGGGTTATGATGTCCCTCCTTAACATGTCTTCATTCCTAAATGACAAAACAGGTTGATTGTCAGTGACTCCCAAAACAACCTTTATGACCGTTTCCCAAAACGACATATATGATTGCTGAAAAAACAGTCCAGTGACAGGCATACTGGACCTTAAGTATGTTATGTAAGTGAAGTGACATAAGTCACATGACGGTAAACATGTGGTTAACGTTGTGAAGTGGTCAGTTTGGTTATGTTTAGGCAACAAAAGGACTTGGTTAAGTTTAGGAAAAGATCATGGTTTGGAATTAAATAAGTATGTAATAAGTATGACTTAACTCACGTCATGATTTAACTTAAAACAAGTCATCATCAATTTGGTTTCACACTCAAACTCCAGTTTCCTAGGTGAAAGTTCTGTGTTTGTTTGATATCCATCCACCACAGACACTTCCTCACATAAAGTTTCTCGATCATCATACTACAACCTACCTTTCTCCTTTGTGACAGTCATACAGTCCCTAGAAATCATGGCCTAACAATAAACGTAAATATGGGTCATAATAAGCTGCTTGAAAAATTTTTCTGGTGAGGACGGGCTGTGTGATAGCTACAAATTCTGCCCCAACAATGTCACGTGTCAATGTAAAGGTTTGCTCAGCTTGTAAGGACATGATCCTTAGAAAGAGAGAGCCCACTGCCGCTCCATGTTAGCTTTTACATTGGAGTATTAACAAAATACACAGGTTCTCTGTCACACACCAGACAGATATTGATGGTTTCCAATACCACTTAATGTTTCTTTCTGCAGGTGGAAGGGTGATACGGTACCATATCTAAACTAGATTTTTTCAAGGAGTGTTATTTTAGAGATTTGTAAGTGTATCATTAGCTGCATTGCCAGGACATGCAAGCATGGATGATCTCTGGATTTTTATCACGTAAACAGATGAGGGGAAAGGACAAAATCACGAAAAATAGGCACAAAAACATAATATTTTGAACTTTTATTTAAGCATGACTTTCTTCATCAGATATTATAAGGCACAAAATAGATTAGTAGAACTAATCTTTGCTGTTATCTACAAAGTTCTCAGAAGTGACAAAATGCCCTAAAGTTAAAACTTTGGCATGAAAAATTACTAGACAGAAGGATGACACACACTATTAAATTAAGAGGAACTGTTTCTAATTGCAGTATATCCTTGTGAAATTGTGGTGAAACAAAAGTAGAATTTCTTAGTTGAATATGTAGTATGCACTAAAGAACCCATGTCCATAAGAATGTTTCACAGGAAGAGAAAAATATATTTACAGGATATTGAGAAAGGTTTTGCTTTAAAGTTTGCTTTGCATTTCAAGAGCTGAGCAGCAGGCACAGGAGACTCTGACCATCATTGAATTATTTTCTTTTCTACAAGCCTGGACTTGCCCCATTGCCTCACTGTTAGTCACACGCACAAATTGGCCAAGTCAAATGGTTTACACATCCTGTTTTCTTTTTTCGACACTGTTTGAAATGAAGGTCACAGACCACATGTGAGGCACAACACAGGTCCTAGTCAGCAGTCCTCTAAATGTCCCATTCATGTCGAGGCACTGCTGTGCCAGTTCTTAAAAATCTACTTGACTGATGTGGTCACTGGGAAAAAAACACAACGGACGGGGTCAGTTTACGCTCTAGTAGTGAAGGTGTACAAATTTAGGAAACCAGCCTTGGCTGATGACATGGGGCGTCTTCTTTCCTGCAGACTTTCCAGTCATTGAGCTTCTGGAAAATCTCAACACAACATTGCTTATAATTATATGAAGTACCGGTGAACACCCAACATCAGTGCATTCAGTGCTGATAGCATCAGCCCAGCACTAATCTGAAGCAAATGTTTGCCTTTACTAAAATCAGTTGAGCATGCTGCACAAAATAAAAGACAGCCCTTAAATATTTTGTTTTATTTAATGAGACACACACCAAAGGAGAGCTTTGAAAAAGACCCCTTTTCTGTGTTTTCTCTCCCTGTTAACAAGGTGGTCAAGTATTACAAATGAAGTCTTGAGAGAAGCTAAAAAAAAACTCTCCCATCACATAACCTTATAAACATAGCCCAGTCAGTCTCCTTTTAAGGAAGAAAGAACAATGTTTGAACATACCACCATTTCTGAAACATAATAGTGGGCAACATGTATTTGATGGAAGACCAAAGATAACATTAAATTCCATGTGTTTCTCTCTCTTGCCAATCACTTAAACTAACTCAGTCTCTTTCTAGTTTTTACATTTTTAAACTACTGCCACATTGTTTTTTCTTGCCTGCTTACATTTTCCCCTATTCAGTTTATGTTGGTGGTAGTATTTTTATCCACGAATGCCAAGTCAGCTAAGGGGTGCGCTTGACTTCATCATCACCAGCTGTGTTTCTCTAAGGAGTTGTCGGGGGGGTTACTTACAGACATTACATTGCAGGTGTGTGTGGCGTGAACTCATTTACCTCACATTTTTCATTCATGTTCCTATTGTTTTGAAGGTCTAAAATTTTGTCAACAAACATGTGTGTAGAAGGTTCTCTGTTTTTTATTGGTTTATCCTTTGCTGATGTTAACTATCTATCTATCTATGGTATCAAACCATAATATCATACCAATATCAGTGTACAGACCCTTTGAAATTGCTTTGATAATAATGAAGAAAATGTGTGTCTTATGTTTGTCAACTTGGGAAGTCAAAAAAACGGCAACCCCATGACACAACATGCCAGACTGGTATCAGCAACGTTATTTGGCAGAATGGGTTTCGGTCATGATGTAATGTACCCACATTACATACAGATCCCTACAAGTTCAGTGCGTCTGCATTCAGTTATATCCATTCAGTCAGAGCAGACTGGCTGGTAAATGCTGTAGGGGGTCTTGAAATGGGACATGCTTTATTGAGCTGTTATGACATCTTCGGTCTAGAAATGCAGACTGTGGAAGATCCAGTCCCTCAACTGGGTCACAGCTATTGTTTAAATGAACACTCTTTCCATCATGAGACTTCTGAGAATACTTTGTATTGTTCTATGTAATATCTGCAAACACTCCCTGGGTGTTGAAAACGGACCTTGTTCTGGGGCTACTTTTCCCCCCAGATCTCTGGACATACTGTGAACATCAAAGCCCTTTTCGCACTGGACTAGTATTACCAGGGGATCTTGTGACTTAGAAATGAACCCCCCACGTCTGTGTTCTGTGCGGTGCAATCACACTGGATAAGCTATGTCTGTTTTTTACTTAAATTTACAGACATTATTTGCCTGATATGTCAAAGCTGACACACGCACTGTCCCTGACAACAACTTTAAAAGACAGACGGCTGTCATTATTGCATTAAAAGTTAATAGCTAATTAATAGATTGATAATAGCATGGGTGATGTGACCTTGAATTATGATATAAATCCCCTAGTTGTTTATGCACTATTATGGAGAAATACTAATTGGAAAGTGGTCTGGACAATAGCTATAGGCCTAACGTTACTATAAATAGGCAACAAAATAATAACTGTTGAGCCTGTTGAAAGATAAAACATTTTTCATTACCGCATGCTGCCATGCATGTCATCCATCCAGGATTTGAGCTTTCTCTGTCTGCGAATGGCAGTTTTACTACATATTTGGAACATGGCAGAATCACACGGGATTAAGATCACGACCACCACAATTATTACAAGTTGCTAAAGGTCCACATGAAATAACAGTTACCAATAGCGCTGAAAGCTGCACAATAAAGAAATTAAGCAAAATTAATATATATGTTGATTACTGCAATCTCAAGATCAAAAGATGCTATAACAGGAACATTTATGACAGTCCTAGTATAGGTCAAGCTGCTTGAATTAAATATTAATCTCTTCATGCCCCTTCAAGTTTCTCTGGAAACTTTTTAAAAATCCTGAAATATAAATTAAATGGAAACTATGTACACTGCAATTCATGTTGCAGTTACTGAAACAATTGCATCATGTTTTTCTCTGCAAGGTGGTGTAACTGTGGTAGTTATCCAGTAAAGATGACCGTTTTAGTAAATTGGTGCTATCCTTTGTTGCAGGTGATCTTACATTTTCCAATAAAGACATGTGTCACAACTTGTTGAGAGATTTGCCATAAGGATTTCAATATACAGTATTTTGTAAAGAATAATCTTTGATGTAAGAATGACAAAACACATCCTTCAATCTAAAAGTTTGTCTTGGTTTTCCACTTCTCTTTTGTGGCATTTAGTGCACTCCATGTTTTTTTTAATACTGTATTAACTGCTGAAGGTTTTTTTTTTTTTAAATAAAAATGTCTTTGCAGTGTGATTCATATAATATCAAACAATCTAATATAAAACTGTTGCAGAGTTATTAAATACAGAATGTATAAAAAAAGATCCCCCTGCTCTTTGTTTGGAAATGGCATCAAAGCCTTCTGACTCCCCCAGGTATTGGCTTGAGTAGTTTAGAGTAGCATGATAGGACTTGAGCATCAGTGATGTACCACTGCTGTCTGACAAAAGTCACGTATCTCCAACAAGTAAACATTTTTTTCAAAAACAGAAGGAGGTTCTCAGTAATGACTGTGTAATTTCAACATTATTCAGTATGAATTATGTTTTAAGAGATTGAGGTTAATGAATGTTACAAAAACACTGGCAAATTAAACAACAAACCTAAATGCTTTTGTTTCTGTAGCAACACAGCTGTTTTCATGTGCTGAGCCTCCCAAACCATAGAAACATTCAACAAGAAATCAACATTGTCATCAAGGTCTGGCATAATGGCATAGCAAATAAATAATTGATTTTCTAGCAATGTAGGACTCTTTAATGCGTGACATAGTTGTTAAATAGATTCTTAATTGTATTAAAATTAGGACTTCGGCATTGGCACATCCTTTAAATAGAGTCTAGGCTTCCTGTAATTTATATTGACTGCTCAAAGAACAAGTACTGACTTCACTTTACATCTAACTATGATTTTTGCCCAGCTTGCACACTGTACATGCACAGCACTACATGAAGTTGACGGGGCGTAGAGGCTGTTTTCATCCGAAGCACAGTGTGCCAAGTAACTCCAGCTAAAATAAGGGCTGTTTTATTGGCTCCTTAGTGCTTGGCTCAGGGAGAGTTTAGCTTGAGCAGGCATAGCCCGCAGTGTCTTAAATAGCTTGTGAGGTCCTGACTTTGCTTTCAACTTCACTAGTGAGTGAGTCGTTTTGTAATTATTTTAACTGTGGAACAATTATTTACATTCCATATAACTGATAAAAGCTTCACCTCCACATATGTTTGGGGTTTTTACAACACTTCATGGTGCATGAGGTGCTACTAGCTCATACCCCTGACCCCACTGATTATTAATGTGGCAAATTTGATGTGACTTTTCATTTAAGAAGAGCCTGGCTCAGTTACCTCTTTTACAACTTAACCCCTTAACGCCTGAATTTTTTTACGATCAAAAAATAAAAAAAATAATTTGTATTTTGATTTGCTTTCAAGCTGATGTTAAATTAAGTGAGGACTGTTACTTTGTCTTTAGAACATAGAAAAGATATAAATTCAGGTATGTGTAGGTATGATGCAAATTTGCAACAACAGGCATAAATGAGAAACCAGGGCTTGCAAAAGGTTCCTAGGTTCGTATCAAATATGCACCAACAGGCATTGGGGGAATCCATGTGCTATCTTGGCTTGCAGTCTGCAAGGAAGAGGTATGATGCGAATTCGACAATCAGCGTCAAGGGGTTAATGCGTCAGTGGTAGGAGCCTGTTTTTAATGAGAAAATAACTTCAGGGGAGTGTTAGTCAAATGTTGTTGTTTTATGTATAAAAGATATGAACGGTGCATTTACCATGCAGCAGTTTAATCTCACAGCATTTACACTACAGACGACCATAGAAAAGCCCCCTGTAGAAATTTCTAATGAGGAGTTGCCCAAAGGCAAAAAACATCAAACCTTTACACCCTGTCAATACATGACACTTGGCTCTATCTGAGGATTATTGAGGATGAAGGCTGATGAGGTCTTTGTAGACTCTGTGGACATCTCAGATGGGATAAAGACAATGCCTGCGCTCATAGCATTTTATACCGTTTTGGTGTGAGGCTTGCATTACAAAACTGTCTTGTTTTCTGATCCTGACTAGTCAGCTAATTTTCATAAGGCCATCTCTAGTTACAGTCTTGCCAGACTTGACAGTCTTGTAATTGCACAACTGAATAAATTAAGTTTGATACAAAAGTCATGTTAAAGAAATTGTTGTATGATATTGTATGTTACATATACAACATTATATAGATTTCTCTTTCAAAATAAATATGAATTTTAATGAGACTTCCCTAATAAATAAAACAACCTGATGCAGCAGGAATAATTACACAAAACAACTAGGCCTACCAGCAGGACACAAAACTGACCACCATGAACCACTTCACCAACAAAAAATAAACCAAATAAATCAATATCTTTTGTAGACAGAATACACACTGTCAATATGGCATGATTTCAGTGAAAGGAAAGATGCTATAAATAATTAGATTATGGGACAATTTTCTATCTTCTGGGGAAAAATAAGTTTCCTACTCTGCTGTAAAAACATGAACCTCGAAAGTGTAACAGGTGATGATTTCCTAAGATAATGCGATAAAAGAGAGTTTCTGACCATCTCCGTAGAGACAGAGGGAAGGCAGCACTGTGTGTAAGAGGTCAAATAGAGCTGAGGCAGGACAAAGCCAGACAGGCCACAGTCACCTGTCAGGGGACTAGTCTCTCCTAGCATCACTCGGGTAAGTCGGGCACAGTGTATCAAGCCAAATAACCATGATAACGCTCCCCTTATTTAGTGTTTATACGCAGCATATAAAAATGTAATAAATGTGTGTGTGGTTGTAAGCAGATGTCAGTCATTTTAACGCTATGGGAACGGACTGGACCGGTAAGGGGGACGAAATCGATTTTCGCTGTTCTAGCTATTTTCCGTCCAAAAACAGCGGTGCTTTGTATCAACAGAGATCGTCTGGCGGGCCGCTATCTTGGTGAGGTCGGCTGTGGTCTTAAGTTTTGTTTGTATCACCAAATATAAGTGCAGAAGAAGAGTGTAATTTGGCGGAGGCGATCTTTATCGGCCTCTGCTGGCGACCCGTAGGAGCTACACAGACATGCAGGATATGCCTGAAATCCTCTCGTCGAGACGAACAAAATAAGACCACCCTGTCCATTAATAAAGACTTCGGCATGTCCTTATAGCTGCATACAACTACACTGTAAGCAATAGCTCACAACGGGCCGTATTATACAGTTAAATGGTTTAAATGGGTGTTGTTCGGCCCAACGCGGAGCAGAGGTTACCAAGAACGGCAAAATGAATAATAATAGTTACAATTTCATTTTGTATTATTTCATCAATATACATTGTCAACAAGATGCAGTATTTTAACCTACTGTTAGCTAGCTGCGCATGTTGTTTCACAGGTGTTTTTTTTTACTTGAGGTCAAAGTTTACATTTGGAGTTTCCATTTCCATTATGTTTTGACTTTACAGCTAGATTTTATCTTGTCAAAGCCAACACATGACATTTTCCCTTTAGTAAATCTACTGTTGTTTGGTTGATTGTTTAACTGTTTTTTAGTCAAAAGAGAATCCTCTATGTGGGAAAACTACAGACTGATAATAGAGCAGAGTTGATATTAAAATGAACTCTGTGGGAGGAAGTATGCAGGCATTGATGGTCTGCCACTGCTGGCACTGACTCAGAGTGTTTCCACTGGAGATGCCAAATGGTTGCAGGCTGTGCCAAGTGAGAGATGGATCAAGGCGACGGGCCGTGGTATTCCCATGTCTCTGATCACAGAAGGTAGACTCTGCAGGGGAACCTGGGAAAATCCGGAGTTGGGAGCGTTTTCTGATTTGCTCTCTGAGCAGAGCTTTGACTAGACCGTGCTGCAAAACTTCTGCGGTGTGTTTTCATTTAGATCAAAGGGCCCAACCCCAATTCCAAGCATGCAAACACAGTGAAACATCTGCAGCAGAATCCATGATATTCCCCCCAAGGATTTTCCAAGTGGACATATTAAAACAAACTCCTCTATGCTGTCGGCCGCACCCCTGACCACTGGAGCTCTGACCACTCTGTATCCACATCTGTGCTGGTTTGAGGAAGATTACCAAGAATGGCCTTCTTAATCGGGAGAAAATGAGCACAAAGATTTTGAGTCATGTGTGTCTTCTTAGATTGCTTGTATCTAGTTATAGTAGATAAAATACTGCAGCTTGTTGACATATTTACAGCAATGGCAGGATGGTAAAAGTAATTTCTTCCAGCAAGCATAACAAACACTTGTATCTCATGCATTTCAAGTACTTTTTATACATACTTGAGGGGTGATCTACACAAAACATCTGCAATTTGTAATATATTTAGAGAAAGATGACAGAATATGAGACATGTTTGCTCTGTATAACCCTCTTAAATACATTATTAATACCTACCTCATCCACTTGACAGAAGAGTCTATCTCACACCTGTAATTTCAAAAGAAAAAGAGTCTAAACTCAGCAGCAACACTTCAGCCGTTATTAGGGTACATGCACAAATCTGACAAAAAATAATCTGTGCACTGAACACACTAGCATTATAGATGCTATGCCCTTGTGTGCATTTCTGATTAATAAAAGTATATTCCTTGTCTTTGAACAGATAGGCATAGTTGCAAAGGACTGGCAGGGATGGTGCAACAGCCTGCATGTCTGTTCAAAGCCCCTCTCTAGCTTTCTTGGAGATTACGTTGCTATGGAAATAGGCATCCTGGCTAGCACTAGAGGCTAGAGACTGCATCTATGAGCAGAGTTACTGTATACAAACATCTCCCTCAGGCAACACATAAAAGATTCTAAAAAGCAGCCTGAAGGCATGAAAAAGGGTCAGAACACCATCATTCATGGCAGGATCTACTTGTGAATGGTTCGTAAAAAAACAGTGGTGAATAGGAAATTATTTCATCCCCATCCTACTCACAAACACACACGGACAACAAAAGAGATTACATCTAAGCATCAACGGATGTTATCATTAAGGTTGACTCATTTTTTTTCAAATTGACATTAAAAGAAATACAACTTTATAAAAGCTTTGAGTGAAGCAGCAGCTACAACAGCATGAAGATTTTGAAACAATAACAGCTGCCAACGAAAAACTAAAGTGAGCGCTGGAGTCTAATCAGTCAGTTACAAATGTGCCATGGCTTGAACTCAAAAAATAAAGACATCTTGGGGAGGGACATCATAACCCCTGTCTCTGTTTAAGAATGGTTTTTGGCATCTGACATGCTAGTAAGTGGATCTTTGTGCTTATCATTTTGTGTTAAATAGACTGTTCTTAAAGGTCAAGAATGAAGTTATATGCTTTTTGTCTATGAATTTCAGACAATATCAGAGTCTACAGAGTCTACAGAGTCTAGTCACTGTCTTGGTTTGAAACTTATAGCGCAAGATGTGTATGTCCCGTCACAGATAGTTACATTGTGTGAGAGAGGACAAATCTGTGAACATTTTGATATATAAATTGTGTGTGAAGTGGTAATTTAAAAAGAGTGGGTTTATATTTTGAGACTGCAGCTCTGATCTGAGACTACACAACTGGTTGCCTGGCAACTGTTCAGCTCAACCTTCCTGCACAGGAAGCCTTTGAAACATAGGTCAGACATTTAATTTAAACTTACTTATGAACATGGTGTCAGTCTGGATTTATAAAAGACAATTAAGATACAGACAGATACTAACATTTAGCTATTTTTATGATGTTATTGCAGAATCTTAGATGTGAGAAATCCCAATACTTAGCATCTACAAAACACAGTGTGTAGTTTTGACTAGAGACCCCTAAGAAAAGGAATGAATTCTATGATTGTCTGCAAGAGCTCTGACAGATTATCCATATCTGTACATATATATAGTATAGAGTAGTATTTGAGAGTGGCTCAAGAGAGTATTATCAATCAAAATATATGATATGTGCTATATACAGTATAAATTATATTAGTACACATCTTAAGTTCATTAGTAATTCATGATGAATTTTGATGCAAGATGATGTTTCCACTCAGGTGAAAACTCAGGTGAAAATTGTTCTGCATCAGACGCAACATGAGGGAAGAGGTATACATTGTTGATCCCATTGCCATGTCCTCTGAACAGCAATACATCTGCTGTGGAGCTTAAAATGACTTTGTCAGCAACTGGTCACACACAAAAAAAGTCCATTTTAAAAGTTTCAACTGTGACACCCCAGATTAATTTGGTCCCAGTCTCTGACTTGCAATTTTCCTTTAATTTATCAAAGGACTTTTTGTTTTGATATGAGGCCATTGCTCAGAGTTGCTTTAAATTTCATTCATACATTTCATAATATGAGGGGTTTTTTTTCTCTCCTGGACTTGTCTCTGACATTATAGACTATTGTACCTGTGAATGTTGAGATCTGGAAAATCTACCCATTAAAACGCCTGCAGATATTTCAGGCCTTGTTAAAGACCTGTTGTCTGGTCAGAAGATGAATTCAACCTACACCTTCCTCTTCTCTGTGTTTTCCTCCTTCTCGCTTTGTAATCACACTCTCTTAGAGGTTTCAATATGAAAGTGGATTAATGGTTCCAAGGGGCTCAGGATGCTACATTGATTCTCTGTGAGTCTACTTGAGCAGGTTAAGTAACAGTGTTTATACTCATTTGAGATTCTGTAGCTCTCCACCTGCTTCTACTTCTACCTGTTTCTCCATCCATCCATCCATTGTCAACCGCTTATCCTGCATACAGGGTCGCGGGGGGCTGGAGCCAATCCCAGCTGACATCGGGCACAAGGCGGGGTACACCCTGGACAGGTCGCCAGTCCATCGCAGGGCCACACAAACAACCACTCACACCTAGGGACAATTTAGGGTAACCTAGCCTGCATGTCTTTGGATGGTGGGAGGAAGCCGGAGCACCCGGAGAGAACCCACGCAGACACGGGGAGAACATGCAAACTCCACACAGAAAGGCCGGGGCAACCGGGGTTTGAACCCACGACCTTCTTGCTGTGAGGCAACAGTGCTAACCACTGCCCTCTACCTGTTTCTATCTGTCTTTATTCCATTTCTCTCACTTCCGTTCTACTCTACTACTCTCTCTCTCCAGTGATCAAATTAATATAGTAGACAGGTCAAAAGTTGATAAAACATGCACGTGCAAACATGTGTTCCTTACTTTCAGATTCAGATTACCATTTTTGGGTGTGTTTGCTGCTTCCAAATAAGTGGGATATTTAATCATTATAGTGGTTAAACATTGGTAAGCAAAATATTATGGTAAGAAAAGCGCAGAGCTTTAAAAGATTTAAAAACATTGCTTTTCTAGCATTTTGGTTAGTTAGTTAGCGGATATAGTATAGAAATAGTCATGAATTCATTAACAAGACTAAAGGACTCCAAGCTGTCCTGTGAGGCTGTAATGCATATTGCAGAAAATGAAAGTGGCTGGGTCCTTACCACTAGGGTAAGAAAATGTAAGGTTTGGCCAAAACTTGGCTCCAGAAGATAAGGCCATAAAATGGTTTATGCTGTGTACAGTGGCCATTTTAGGACATTTCAGACATCTCTATTTGCAGGTAACTTGAGGTTTCTTCCAAATACTGCCATTTAGATGTAACAAATTAAACACAATAGCTTAATCAACCTTTTTACCCTCAGACATTAAGTATAAAGATAGACATCAGGGTAATTATATCCTTCCAAGTACAAACTGTTTTCCAAACGCTAAGAAAACATCTATCTACATTTTAAAATTACTATTAACTGCCCCACAAGAATGTTTTCAACATATGTATGTCCCATATGAAAGAGTGAGAACCTATATGAGGAGTTTTGATTGTTTTTATTTGATAATTTAAATAATAGGAGTGGAAAAAGAAAAATGGCAACTGACTGTGGGAGGAAGACTAAGATGAAGATCCTCCATCTTTGTTGGTGGCTGGAGTTGTGCTGGGAAAGCACCGTTACAAGGCCATTTCCACAGAAGGAAGACCACAAGTGGCAAAATAGATAATTAGAGCATCGCTTTTCTCCATGTCTTCCTCTTTGTTTCTCTATCTTCAGCTCAGAGCTGGAATTTCAAGCTTGAGCATGAAAAACTGTAACCATCTCTGCTGTAGGCCTAGCTGTATGCACAGGAATCACATAAGTGTTAAGGGTAGAAGAGGGAGTATGTAATTTGTCTTTGTCAGCACACCACAGGACTTGTTTACTCTCTTAACCCAAGTCATTACTACTGCAGACTGTGGAGAATAATTATGTCTGGATGCATCTGGATTTTAGCATGCACTCAAAAGTGGCCATTTGTTAAACTAAATTACACTTTTCTCTTAATTTCAAGCATAGTCTTGCTTTTTCTTATTTATTTATTTTATTCAAAAGTACTAAATCTTTTTACTTACATTAGAGTATATTAACGGTATGTTTAGATTCAGTACAAGGAGGAACTTACCTGTAGGTTGTGGTTGGACTGCATCTGACTTCTACACCAGGACATCATGTCCAAAACTAAAAATCTTGGTTTCCTTTAACAATGAAGGTAGAAGTTTGAATTTATCTGAAAATCTATTACCTAAACCTACTTATCATAGGCCAGCTGTAGCTTTGTATTTAACAGACAGATAAGGGCGTAGTATCAATCTTATATGACGCTCAGCCAGAGAGAGAATAGGCATATTTATCAAAATGTTCAACAATTACCCTCAAGGGTTGAGTGTCCATCCATCCATCCATCCATCCATCCATCCATCGTCAACTGCTTATCCTGCGTACAGGGTTTCGGGGGGCTGGAGCCAATCCCAGCTGACATTGGGCGAAAGGCGGGGTACACCCTGGACAGGTCGCCAATCCATCACAGGGCCACACATAGTCACACTCACACCTAAGGACAATTTAGGGTCACCACTTAACCTATTCCACATGCCTTTGGACGGTGGGAGGAAGCTGTGACCTTCTTGCTGTGAGGCAACAGCGCTAACCACTACACCAATGAGCCGCCAGGGTAGAGTGTATTATTCATAAAATACCACAGATTGATACATGTGCATTATTATTATTGGAAAATACCATGACTCAGATGAAATTAAATTGCATCAACATAACACCTGGACAATTTCAGGGCAACAAATCTAAAACAGGTCTAAAGCTCTCTATATAATCAGGAAGCAAAAATCCAATGGTTTATTAAAAAAAGTGAATTGTGCTCCCATCCAGACTGGAGCACTAATTATCACTGATAGACGGCTTAGTGGGACATAGCCACAATAGAACAAGCTGAATGGCAACAGCTGGGTCAGATTAGTCCTCCACGAGTCAACTGCATTGGTTGCAAAAGTAAAGTGAATCAAAGTATTGATTAAAAATAAATCATTGGGCGTACAGTGGGCTAAACCGCAACAGGTTTGAGTCTGGCTTATTTGCATACAATTCCCTTCTTTCTCTCCTCATGTTTCCTGTCTGCCAGAAACAAGTTATGAACACAATAATGACATATCATTACCTTATAAGCTGAAATGGCAAACTGAAAACAGTTGCTTAATGACCAACATGAGGTTCTCATACCTAAACGGCAAAATTTTTCAGTGCCTCCCAAAAAGACATACAATCGCAGCAAAAAATATGTGAACTCTTTTGAATCACCTGGATTTCTGCATAAATTGGTCATAAAATGTGATCTGATTTTCATCTAAGTCACAACAATAGACAAACCAAGTCTGCTTAATCTTATACCACACAAACAAGTATATGTTTTCATTTTTTTTAACACACCAGTTAAATATTCACAGTGCAGGGTGGAAGCATTAACCTTAGCCAAACTTTTCCTGTAGTTGCAGATCAGACATGAACAATGGTCAGGACTGTTACAGTTCAGCAATATTCTTGAGTTGTCTGGTGTGAATCGCTCTCTTGAGGTCATTCCACAGCCGGGCTGAGGTCAGGACTCCGACTGGGCCACACCAGAAGGTGTATTTTCTTCTGCTGAAGCCATTCTGTTGTTGATTTACTTCTATGCTTTGGGTCTTTGTCCTGTTGCATCACCCATCTTCTGTTGAGCTTTAATTGGCTAATAGATGGCCTTACATTCTCCTGCAACATTTCTTGATAAACGATGATTTAGAATTAATTTTTCTGTTGATGATAGCAACTACCTTTTAAAAGGTAGTAAGGATAACAAGACGCAATGAAATGTAGCCTCTCTCAGGGTCCTAGTGCCCGACTACAGTAGGGATTTAAATTGTGAAGCAGAGGAAACAACCAGAACAATTAATTTAAAGGTTAAGTGTGTAAGTTTTAGTGACATCTAGTGGTGAGGGTTGCAAATTGCACACCCCCTCCCTATCCAAGCGAGTAGTATATCTACGGTGCCTGAGACAGGACAAAGATGTCATCTATGAGATAGCAGAGAGTTGCCAGTCAAGAAATGAGGTTTCTTTATATAGATATATTAAGAAATTATATTTACTTAATTATTCAGCAAAACCATATTTTTTTTAATATTATTGTTAGTGGTTCATTAATAAACAACAGCCACATCAAAAAATTAAGTGCTACATGATGTCTCATACTCCTGTAATACAGTATTTTACAACTTGGGAGGGTTGGCTCATCTGGACTAACATACCAAAGTAAATGAAGAACATCTCAAAAACTATCACATCTAATGCATCAAGTATGACCACTGACAGGTAACAGGACAATGTAAGCCTCACTGTTTCTGCACCACAGTCCATTATAAACCACATAATACATGAAGCTTACAAAGGCATTGGCTGGTGAGGATGAAGGCTCCTCTCACTTTGCTTAATTAGATAAGCAATCTGCAAATCTTACCAAAATGTCTTTTTTAATTTTTAAAAATACAACAGAAACACAAAGTAGTACTGACAGCCATAATTTCAGCTTGTAGTAAAACGGTGCAACATTTTTAATGAGCATTTAGCATGTGAAAGTACAAATTACATATTTTTTACATAATTACATTTCTGTCCATGTAACAAAGCCATAACAGAGCGCTGGTGAAGAACGACATGAAATTACAATCCAACTACATATTTTTTCTACCAGCACAGTAAAAGTTTAGCTGGCTTATGCTTCCATGCTCAAAGCTAATGTTAGGGTTTCATCGCCAATTGATGTTACTGATCAGCTGATTGTCCCGCTAACATAACCGGCAAAGCCAAACCACAGGCTGGAGAATAAGTAGGCTACATGAAATTAATCCTACTACATGTATTTCACACCACTGACAGGGGAAACACCTCACGTCTCTCTGTGATTATGGCCAGCTTCAAGCTAAAGCTATCCAACAATAGCTTTCATTTGCATTGCTAAAGTCTGACAAACATAAGTTAATTACCTGTCCAGCAGAAAACAGACAACCTCAGCACCACTTTGGAAACATCTGTCCCACATTATAGCCTTCCATCTGGGAAAATCCACAAAATCTGTGATTTCTGCCGTCAACTGCCTTCATCTGTCCCGACTCCTGTGGCTTCATGGTATAAAGATCCACAGGCTGTTGGCTCTGGTGCTAAATAACACGTGTGCTCCTTCATTTGTCCAAATGTCACTTCTCTTCTTACTTCTAATAAACCAGACGACTTCTCAGAGACTGCATATTATTGCTATTATTATTTCCTCCTCTTCTTTGTAGGTATTCAATGTAGTGACAGACATCTACACTGCTGGAATTATACAAGCAGAAGAAGAACGCGATGATGACGAAACGCGCTCTGTAGCACTGTTTGTTCATTGTCGGCTATGGTAGAAACATGACGACAAAATCCGGCAACCTCCATAGAAGGGGGTGCCCACCGTTATGTAGATAAAAATGTCTCATTCTAAGGTAATAAAAACATAACGGTTCATTATGTAAGGTCTTTACACACCACTGAAAACATAGTTGGATCTTATATTGCATTTCTGTCAACAGATCCTCAGAAATATTCCACACTGAACCTTTAAGGCAATAAATACAAAATACATTTGTATTATTTTAACATATTTATCAATATTTTTGCTTCTTCTTGTTGAGTACATGTCTGCATTGTTATTTTTCTTATTATTATTTGGGGGGAGCCATTTTAGGGTAGCTTTAGACCCCCTAAAAAAGGCATAACAACGTCCATGGACTCAATTAGCTTTTGGAAAAGTAGGTAACACTTTCTATGAAGGTCATCGCTATAATGACTTATGTATCAGTTACTCAATTAGTGAATCAGGTACACCTCCCATTTGCCGTTTTAAACCTGTCTGTCTTTGTATGTCTGTTTCTCTTTCTCTCTATCTTTGACTAATGGTCCTGAGATAAACACACAACTGAAGCGCTTGGTCATTACTTTGCCCGGTGCATAGATTTCCACAGCTAATCCTTTGATCTGAAGCCTTGATTTTTGTGGAGCTGCTGTGTTCTCACCTGCCGCTGGCAGCCTCTGGCTTCCGTGAACATTACGTTATCAATTAACATTTAGATAATAGATTATTTGTTATATATATATATTATTATATAATAGACATTTGTTAATGAATTCAGAATCTTCCATGTCCTCATCGCAATGCATCTAAAAAGAATCTCTACTAATTGATAACGTAATGTTCACGGAACACAAATGGCAGAACTGCAGCGCCCAGACAGTCGGAGGTTGTCGGAGGTGTGCATCTCTGTTACTCTGTTACTGGTCTGAGACCAGTGTTGCCCCTGAATTCAATGCAATGACCCAGCTACTAAAATTTCCCACGCTCATCATTATGGCTGCGACACTATTGATTTTCACTGGCACACTGTGCAGCAATACTCATCGCTGTTTTGGCTCCCTGTGTCCTGTGTGTGCAAAGTGAGTGTGTGGGCCGGCGAAAGAGAGAGAGCCGGACTTTAAGTACATTACCTAAGTCAAGTGATGTAAGTAAATTGTGTTTCTGGCCACTTGCTGAATTTAAGTCCAATATTCACTCTTTTTTATGCTTTTCTTATAGAGAAATATCTCTTAAGCAGCTAAAAATCCCACTTTGTTCACCAGCTAGTTGTTTTGGTGCTGAGCATGTAGTGCACAGTGGGTTTTTAGAGCTTTTTGCTGAAAACAGCTGCCATTTTCTCCTAAAAACGACACCATGAGAGCAATGACAGTGAACCAAAACTGTGAGGTTGCAGGCTGGACAGCGGCACAATGAACTGAAACTTGCTATATATCTGGGGGGAGCTGCAGATTCAGGTGATAATTCTCTGTAGTTCATCACTTATGCCACCTGTTTTATTTGACACAATGGTAGTATAAAATTTCTGTTATGACTATTTCAAGGTCATACACTGCACCATTAATTACACTTTGACCAAGAATGCCTTCAGACATAATGCATGTTGAAGCTGACAAGCAAACTTTATATCTCAAACTTAATACTAATTATTTTCATTTTGTCCAAAGAATGGGCAGTGAGACATGGTATACTGCCTAAGCAACAATGCTCACTGAAACAGACCAATTAAAACTCACACTGACACAGAGCACACTAGTTTCTCTGTCTGTTGAGTGTGGAGGTGTATCAAAGAATAACAGAAGATGAGACTTGTTTTCCCTCGTCTTCTCTTGCCTTCTGGGCCCCGTGACACTCAATGATAAATAAAAGAACTCAAATGCAGCCATTGGCAGGTGAGAACACAGCAGCTCCACAAAAATCAAGGCTTCAGATCAAAGGATTAGCTGTGGAAATCTATGCACCAGGCAGAGTAATGACCATGCGCTTCAGTTGTATGTATGTGTTTATTTCAGGACTATATGTCAAAGATAGAGAAAAAGAGAAACAGACATACACATACAGACAGGTTTAAAATGGCAAATGGGAGGTACCTGTCTCACTAATTGAGTAACTGAGTTCATTGTGTTGGTTGTCAGGCTATTATCATATACTTAAATGACATATAGGCTGATAATATTCATGCATGACTGTCATCCACATGATAGGAGGGTGGAGTCTGTGTGTGTTCGTGTATGTGTGTGGCAAACGTGGTATCATGGAATGGCGTATAGCATGCCACTTATAAGGACAATGTCAACGCTTTTTAAGCTTTCACGCTGTTCAGTCCCTAGACACAGCAAGACAAAGGAGGTTAACCCTATCTTCTAGCAGATCGGCCGTGATACTAACTATTTAAGGTTTAATGTAGCTAAAATAACGTTGCTTACGCTATTTTGCTAACGTAGCTAACGTTAGCAATGATGTAGGATGGTAAACTACGTAATTTAAATAAAAACCAAAAATGAATGTTATGTATTTTTACGCCAGTCTTCTGGGTCAGGGACCAACTTAATATCCACCCGACCACCCCTTCACCACCTTAGTGTCAGATTTTCATGGTTATTTATATCCCACACACGCTGATTTTATATGTGACAGTAGGCGTAAAGTGGCACGCCATTTCTGCACAATAGAAGTCAATGCAGTCTAAACGGCGTGAAATGACACACACTAACATCAGCATGTTCACATTGGCATTGCTAACATGCAGACGTTTAGAAGATCATTTTTACCATGTTCACCATCTTAGGTTATTGTGTTAACATGCTGACATTCGCTATCTGGCATTTAATGCTAGAACTGCCAACGGGTCAAATCTACCCATGGCTGTTTTTCAATTGAAAGTCACTTTGTTTCGATAAAATATTCCAAGTCCCACAGTCTTTGTGTATACCTGTATTCCGATAAGGGCGAGCGGGTAAAATGTGCGTTACATGTGCATTCATTTTGATTAGCCAAAAGGTAACATTTTGCTGTGGAAAACCTTTTTATTTTTTCAAACCTCCTATAGTTCTACCCTTGCAATTATTGGCTATAAACATTTTTGAAATAGACTTAGTCTAAAGTAGTCTCTCCTTCTGACACAGGTGTGTTTTGTGGCCCCTTCAAGAGAGTGTGCGACTCCCTAGTGTGTATTTTGACCTGTGGAGAGTAAATCATTTTCAACCGCAGTGTATTGTTCAGAAACATCTTTGATCATTCTCCATTTTCCTCAATGAGTACAAGAATTTTGGAATTTATTAGAATTGTTTCTTTCCAATAAATGTTTTTGTTTGGACTCAATTTGTATATGCTGCATTAAAATTCAGACTGTGTTTGCAATTTAACTATATACAACATATATACATCAAAAGAGCCATGGCTTTGGCTATGGACATACCCTTCACAAATGCAGAAGAGCACAGGAGAATGACCTGCATGGTGAATGAGCAATGCAAACAAAATAAAACATTCTGTAAATGACTCAAGTGAGGGGATGCTATTTGTGGAATATGCACAGGCAAGGTCCTGAATGTAGCAGAAATAATCACAAAATCATTATATTCTAATTGCGGGTACATTTTACCCATTGTACCCGTGGTTTTAAGTATGAGTATCAGCAACCCCTGGCAGTTGTAGTGTTAAAGCTAAATCTAAAATAATCTGATTCTGTTTGCCCCATTTTTACACTGGCTTTCCAGCCTTTTAAACTCTAAGGCTAAAGATATGTTTTCAACTTATATTAAGAGTAAGTACACAGGAAAAAGACAGAAACAGCAGGGCTGACAGGTTACCTGCAACCCCTGTCCTACTGACCATTTCCACTTTGTCAGAATGATGCAGTTTTGGGGTTTAGGTTTCCACTTCAGTGGGTTTTTTCAAGCCTTAGGTGGGCTTGCCAAAGTACAGGCTGCACTGAGTCATCCTGGTGCTAAACAGACAAATAGGATTTGATAAAAAATGTGTAAGGTTATCATCTGGTAGGATGTTTTTCAGCTGGTGTGGTTGTGAATGGCAGATGGGCCTGAACAGCCTGGAAACTATTATAGACTATAGAACAACATTTTTTCTGTAGAGTGGTACTTGTCGATTGTGGCTGGATCAAGTACTTTCTTGTTATTAATTATGAATTATAAAGGGCGAAGGATTAAAGCATCTTTGTTATCAGCACTGTTTATGGCAGGTTCAGGCTGGATGAGGAAGCAGAGCAAAATGCTAATTCAGTTCAACTGAAGTGGAGTTGAGAGAAAGTCTCCAGAATTATGCACTAACTTCTTCTAGAACATTCCTTTTGTAGTGTCTGCTTCAAAAGAAACAGTTCAAAGAGTATGTGGGCACCATAAACTCCATGAAATTATGATTCATCTGTCATAACTGTGGAAAACATCAAATATGCACATGTGAAATGTATGTAAAGTAATGTAATGTAATGTAATGTGTAATGTAATGTGATGTGAAATGTACACATCAAATCGATATCAAGTACAACATCAGTCACTCTTTCAGAAACTGGTTGAATTGAAACAGTGAGTCTCTTCTACAATTGCTCCAAACCACTGGCCAGAGCTCCTGCAAGTGCAAATTATTCTGTTGTTTCTGCATATTGGTGCTTTCATTAAAGAGGCAATTTGTAGTTTTCAGCAGCCACTGGCGGTGCAGTTTTAAGATCAGCAACCAGGTGTATGCTCATATGTGTGCTCGCTTGAACTCATGAGCGAGCATTATCCAAAACACAAATGCTTTCATACAGAGATCCCACAATCAATGCGGAAACACTGGCATGCCGGTTGTGGCTTTTCACACAGACACATTCAGGTTCTGTTACTTCAACATTCCCGGCTCATACAACTCAGCAAGCCATATATTGGCACAATACTCCCCGAAAAAAAGGCAGTGTGACGCGGCTATATACAGACAGGAGACAGCTTCACACAACACAAGTAAACTCCCACTGCAACGTTACACTAATCTTTTTATCAGCTCGAGGTTGAACTAATCCATGCTCGTTACATGACAACGTTAAATTTCCTGCATTTAGCTGATGTGATACATCAACGTTAGCTCACCTGCCACTTTTCAGTAACTAACATTATAATTTGTGTCTTTCACAGGAGGCTCAGCAATGTGAGCTAAATGTATTGGATGATAACAAAACAGTTGTGCTGTGTTTTGTTTTGCGGTGTTAGTGGACTGTTAGTGGACTTTTGTTAGCCGCGGTGTTGTTGCTGTAGTCAGTGAGAGGCTTGGGAGCGCACACAGGGCTTGTAGTAAAATTACAATTCAGTGTAGTCAGCTGTTACTGACATGAGACATACACATGGAGCAGTATGTGTCTGAAGGAACATTTTATAGGGAATTGCAAGTTAAAAAAAGAAACTCACCCTTTTAACAATAGAAATGTTAACTACTAGAATGCTCTATGTATTTAGAATTATTAAGTAATGAGAGTGAAATATGTGTGAGCCCAAGATAAGCCTTGTGTTGGTTTCATTACATGCTACCTGTTGATGAGCCCAAAGGCTCAGTCCAATATTATTTATTTATTTTTGCAGCCTTAAAAGTTGTAAATAGATTAAAATTACTTAAAACTGTCATGGCTGTAGTATTAAACTCCCCACATCATCTCTACAGCCTCATAGGAAATGTCTAGTTAATCAATCAATGTCACTTGGCAGGAGCAGGTTTGTTTGGAATTAATAAACAGGGGCTCAGAGAAATTATTTGTGAGAGAAGATGTAATTACACATGGTATTTTCACTCAAATCAAGAGGGAGGCATGTTCAGAATTTTTGCTTGCAACAAAAATTACATTATGCATCTCCATTTTGACAGTTTTCAGTAGGTTTCTTATTTAGAAATTTCTGCTGATTGATTGAGAAAACAAGTCTCATTTATAGATTTAATCAATGGCATTTCCTGTTTACAGTCTACATAATTAAAATTATTTTAGTTGCAAAGTGTAATAAACATACAAAAATTTATCTTGACAAAACATAGTGCTAAAAGAAATATATAACCTGTGTCACACAAGGTAAGTAGAGAAATAGAAAAAAAGAAATGGCTCCACTTTTTCTTTGCGCAGTGAACACATGAAGAGATATAAAAGGAAAATATTTGAGCATGAAAGCTCATTCTTAACCTTTGGGAACAAAATCATTTGAGGATATAGTGTTGGAATAGGGAACATAGGTGAAACAGAAAAGAGGCTAATTAAGGTTCTTTGCTAAACTAAAAGAGACTAAAGGTGCTTTGAGGTTGTGGCTCCTAAACTTTGGAACACTCTCCATTTGGACTTAAGATCTGTGTGGAGACATTTCAAAAGCAGTGCAAGACCCCATTAAGGCTCTCCATTTATGTAATTTATTTATTTCTAGTTTGTGGTGTGTGTTTACTATTTTTTCTCTTCTTAAGTCTGTATTTTAAGTCTGTTGTCTATTTGTTTTATTTATTTTGAAGCACTTTGTGAAGTGCTGGGATGTGCTAAATAAACTCCCTTACTTACAGGATGAAATGTCTGTGAACAACAGTCACAGGCAAAGAACATGGAGGCGACTCATACCAAACGCAACAAACCATTGAAGAACTTAGACAGATTACAATCTTAAATGATTGAATTGAAGTTCTCTTGCCATACTGGCAAAATAATAGTCTAAATAGTTTAAAGCTGATTGTGCCATCTTGGTCTCTTAATGGAAAGATTCTGCTCAAAAAAGCAATACAATTAATTAAAGTAATCCACTCAACATTTCAAATGTTCAAAGACAAGAGTGAGTCTAATCAAAAAGAATAATATCATCTTGAAATTCTCTTTCATTTTTGCTGTTTTTATTGCTTAAAGAGTAACTCAACACCCCCTGAAAACGTGTCAGATTTTCTTGATGCAGTGAAGTACAGGTGGGCAACAGGACCCTGTGACGTCACTGTTAGATGTGGTTACAAGTGCAAAACAGCCCATTTCTGACCACACCCAAACCACACCTATCAACAATCTTGGGTGTGGTCAGATGTGAAAGAGGTTTGAAACTTTCAACCAAAGACAGCAGCAAAACATTGCTTTTCAGCCTGGTGTTAAATTACTCTTTTAGGACACTTCAGCAGGGTATCTCTTTGGGTTTTAACCCTGGTCCTAGGGTTGTCTCACAACATTACTGATGGTGTGTTCCATTTACCTCGAAAGTCAGAGGTTGGAGCTGGGAATGACGTCACACCCAAGTTGACGGCGTTCCAGTACAACAACAGATTTAAGTCGGAAACCCAAGATTGATGCCTCTGGCCGTTGTTAGCAATATCAGTTGATAACAACGCATTACGCTGCATTTTAAAGCCGTAGCAGCCTGTCTACAGATTCAATACGGACAGGACTGTATTAAATGAGACTCAAAAATCCGTCTTGGATTTTGAGGTTGGGGTTGGAGAGGTTCTCCTGACTTTCCAAGTCAAAAATCTGAATTAAGGGGGCATTCCAATTGTAATTTCCGACTTCCCATGTCAAATGGAACGCACTATGAGACTTGCTCACAGAGATAACTTCATGTCCATTATTGCAAGGGCCATAATTTACATCTAATTAAATGCACCATTATTAAATTATGTCTAACAGTAGGCTATGCACTGTATGGGGGTAATAGAGATTACAATAATGATGTCAATTAAAAATTACAATTTCCATCTGACAGCACTATTTGGATGAACTCAAAGAGCTGGATGTTTAGATTTAAAGTAATTCAGTTATTTTGATGCCTGATGTTGCACCAGTTCTGTGACAGCCTGGTGAGATGGGCAGGAAAGAAATTAGTGTTTTTTGACCAATTCATTCCAGGAGAGAGGATCACTGATGAAGAAGGGAACACTGCCACCTAGAGCCTAGACACTGAACTGTAGCTTTTCCTTGCAGCCATTTTGTTCTGAATGAATTCATCACTCTCATGTCAAAAGCCAGTCAGTAACTTGGCTTTTATGTCTTGCTGTTGACAGAGCTCCAGGGTGTCTGTGTATGTGCTGTTTTAGCCTTTTTGACAACAATTTACCCCTTTGACAGCCTTTTGGCATGTGTGTGAGTGTTTCTGTGATGTGTGTGTTGTGTTGTTGCAGCGACTTGACTCCACATTAAAAGATACAGGGTTAGTTGTTTTCTGTGTTCAGGGTTATTTCAATGGTGGACTCAGTACATGACTTCACAGGGTTCACCCGCCCTGGTCAGCTGACCTCTCTATCTCCCAGTAGGTCTCCATGCCTGAAAGGTGCCGTGTGTGAGTTGAGTGTTGGGATGTGGTTTGATGTGGTGAACTGGGCCGTGGAAGATCACTGCAGCTCAGTGCAAAAAAATGTCCATCTTAACAGCTAGCTGTACAAGAAGTCTAATGTTTGAGTGTAATGTCATGATTTGTCATGATTCTAGAGCAGTTTAACTTGTTTCATGTATGTATCACAGTAAAGACTGTTTAATAATTTACAGCAATGTAAAGGATAAGTAGCGTCATAAACCAGTATTTCCTGACTCCAGTATTTAAAAAAAAAAAAAAAGTATACTTGTACAAAACAAAAGTGATAACATAATAAAACTAGATATGAGATTAAAAGACAAATGGACATTTTATGCAGTGAGTAGCGTGACCATAGATGAAATAGTGCTCTTCAGGATGTTTCCAGCTGAGAGGGCAAAACAAGAGGGACTTTCTTATGAAGGTACTGAGAAACTGTTGAGTGTGTGCTTGTGTTCAGGATGGAGTAGAAAGTCACAAGCAGTTTTTTCCTTACCCAATGTATACTACTATTCACAGCCATTGACAAGTGAAAAAAACTGATGAAACAATAATAAAAATCCTCCAGGCAAGATGACACAAGGATCATAATATATATGTTATATATTTTATTATATATGTTACTTGTGTACATTTAATCCACCCTGTAGATTATGAGCTGGGGTGTGGGGTCTATGGAAATAAGGGACTATAGTAGAGGGGGATGTTGAGGAAGGAAATATTTTTTAAAGATAACAGGATACTGTAAGGCAATAATATGAAGCTCAGAAACAGAACATCATTGGGGGTTTTTAAGCTTTTTTTTTTTTTTATCTAAATCACATTCTACATTTTTATTTAGGTGTTTGTTTTAACTGTCATCCTCTGCTACTTATAATAACAAACATTTGGTTACCTTAAATGTCCAGATTGCCAACATTATTGGCAGCATTAATGCAATAATGGCAATATGAATGTGTAGAGTGCCACTTCAGCATGTCCCTGGAATAATAAATTAAGATTGAGGGTTGTAAGATATGAGCCAGTCAGAAAAGGCAGAAGATATATTTCCAGAAAATTATATGCATAAACAGGACACAGTCATACCACATTATATATGCTATAGAAAATTCACATTTAGAGGGTTGCAAATGAGATGCTTTAAAAATAGCATTATTAGCAGTCATCAGTTCCTGCCAAGCTGGTGGAGACAGACATTGAAATGTGACCCTGGTTCTGCAAGTACTTTTGAAATCCCAGTTGCATAGCAACGCATCTCCATCTGCAGTTAAGCTTCTCTCCACCAAAGAAACAACTGTCATTTCTGCCTTCAGAGGCAGTTTTATACAGTAAAACTTTTCCAGAGAAAAACATAAACACCATTCTGTTTGAAGAGTATGAGCCTGTTTTTCTACACTCTTAAAAGGATTGTGCCATTTTCACACGTCTTTATACTTTTGCTAGTTTGGATACTTTTCAATATAATAAATATTACGAGCAATTAACAATCACAGATTCTGTATATTCCATGGCAAATCTGTACTTTCAAAATAATATTTACTTGATTTTATATTAAATAAATGCCCCATAACTTACAAAATCCTCCAAAAATACCTTGAGGCAGAAATAGGAGAATAAGACATACAACATCATACAACATAACATTCCTTATAGTGTTAAACTATAATTAATGCAAGTCAGTAGTCAGGTCATTGCTTTATGCTCCACTTCAGCAGTTGAATAGGGTCTTGATTCTCATTTAATGAATTAAATCTTATTCCATTCACACCTCATAAAGTATTCATCAAACAGACACCTAGACCGACAGAATTACAGTTTATAAGCGATCTGGGTTTTAATTTCCTCCCATATATCCTTCATATACACACACATATTGCCCATGAATACTCACACACAAATAATGTAGTTATGCATATTTGTAAGAAACCACATACACACATAAAGAGAGTAACAGCTGCACAGCAACTGAAAACCCCAAATTGTATTTAACAATTAGAAGACTATTTGGAGAATCAGAAGTTGTTTGCAATCCTCAAGACAATTTCCATCATCCGTTTGGAGTCTCATAATGGTTCAATGAAATTTGGGATCGGAGTTGCTGTGCAAGCTTGTATTATAATTTATCATAGCCTCACATCTGTGTGTATCCATGGTCCTCAATAACACACATATAACACAGTGTACAGGTCTGAAAGTGACTTAAGCACTGAATTTGTGTTTTCAGAATGTGCTATTTAATAGTGACATTCTTTCTTAATTCCGCTTTTAATAGAAGTCCAAACATTAGAGTTTGTTACAAGAATATCACCAGTTCATCTAAAGCAAGGCACGGAGTTCTCATAAGGTTTGTAAACTTTGTATTTTCTGGAGATAAATATCTATCCTTTTAGGCAGATTGTTTTCAAACTTCAAGAGCTCAACGGCCAGCAGTAAGAGTTGTTGCATGGGCACACTGAATGATTGCCAAATGCGATTTTGTGTAAGTTCTTCAACATCTTTTGTAAGCACGGTCAAATGGGAGGCTGATTAAAGGGAAATTGGTACTTACATGTACAAAAGGTTTTTATTTGTAATACATTTGGAGATACTGTGGACTGACAATGTCCTTCATCAAACTGTAACCAAAACAATTTAACTTAAACTAAACATATACCGAAACAATATATATTACATACAGTATATACATACTACAAACAAATGTGCACACATGCACAGACACACACAAATGCATACACACTCACATACACACCCCTGTTTGTACATGCTCTAGGTTAGGTTGTCCAAATCCACATTCTGATGATCCACTTTGGCTTCCTTGTGTGTGCCACACCCATGCACACGGTGCATTTATCTTGACACACCTTGACACTTTTACCCCCAGTGCTCATCAGTTTTATGGCCATGCCTGGATGATCATCCTGGAGTACTGTTCTTCTGTAGCTTCACTTTTTATATTTTAGCTGACAAACTGCGGGCCCTGTGTTGCTCGCTCCACTGAGTCTCTGGCTGAGCTTAGTCAGAGGTTCCACTGAGCAAAAATTCCTTTAAGGATGATTAAGAGCCTATATTATACCATTTCTTGTACCTAGTCAAAGCAGATGTCACTGTCTTGATGTTGCAGCAAAACAAAAGGGTTGGTAAGGGTTGGTGTGGGGGCACATCAACAAATAAATGTTTCATAGTTCACACTGGTGCACAAAGCATCAGTGCGAAGGGACAATGAAGGACGTACAAATAGGAGGCTAAAAATACAGTACAAATAGGCTATCAAATCAAGCACTGTTTACGCTTGGAAAACATGGCAAACATTGTAGTTGTCCATTATGTTACATAACAGTTGGATATGGTGAGTTTAATGCACTGAACTAGTTTGCTATGATGTAGTTAAACTCAGTAGAGTTGAATACAATAAAAGAAAACCGTCAGAAACAATGTAGTATATGAACAGACTATCCTTAGATGTTGATACAGCTCAAGTTGAATACAGAGAAAAATAGCTAGTTCCAACTGCAATATTGCAAGAAAAGTTTTTTAACTAGTTAGTTAGTTAGTTACTGTATTACCCACTTGTTTGTTTGTGCTTCATTATTTTCTTGGCATTTAACCAAATTTATCAAAGTTTAAACCACTGTTCTACCCTTGGATGCAAGCAATATGTAGAACTTTACAGTGCATGTACAATAAAAAGTTACATGAATATGAACATGAATATGTGTATTAATAGATTTGTCTTCTATCATTTTGGTCATTGTGGTCAAAAATAACCTCCCGTCATAAAAATAATCCAAGCAAAATACAGAGCAGTGTACACAACTAAAACTGGGATAACTGCAGTAAGCCTATACTGTAATAGTCTGTTTGCTAAAATGAATGCAAGGCAGTTCTTTAATTTAGTATATGAATCCCTTATCCGACACTCTCCACTGTTAACTTAAAAAATTCTATTAATGATGATCCTTTTTTTCAAACTTTTTGTTAACATACATTTTGGGTTTTTATGTACTGTACTGAAAAAACAAAATGTTAAAACTGAATCTGAACCATTTTAGCCTCATCTGACAACATGGCATGGTGCTTTCCCTTTAATTAATCTTTAATATGTCTCATTCTGCAGAAGGAACAGAACTCTGCAGATAAGCTGGGGAACATTTTTGCTTTTATCCTGGGAGAGAGGACTGCAAGAGGGCACAATCCGGTTTTTAGCAACTTGGATTGAATTACATTATAATTCTTTGGGTGAGACCCAGCTTGAAGTGCCCCACTTCCCTTGGAGCCAACCTGAGAGAGCACACTCAGATTTTAATACACATTATTGCTGAGTGCTGCCTTTTTTGAAGGAGGGCATGGTTGCAAACTTGGCTAGAGAACATGGAGTCTATCTAGTATCTGGGCCCACAGAAAGGCTTCTGGATGGTAAAACTGCAGAGCAAACAAGTTGTTGCAATTACTAAAGGAAGTCATGCAGAAAATCTTTTGACAATAATGCAAATTATAATTCCTTTGAATTTTATTAGCCAGATGGGACACCTTCAATGAACATGAGAGAGGTATGGAAGGTAGTATGACTAGATCATAAGACTCACATCTGGAAGTCAAATTCAACCTTGGGATGATGGTACAATGGATGGTGTTAGGGAGACATTTCAAGGATATTTTGTGGAACTTGAACTCAGTGTGTCATAACCTGGCTCAAAGGCCATGACAAAAATGGGAAAGACATTGCCTGAAGAACACAGTGTTTATTATGACACAAAATAAACAGAATTACACTTCAACTATGGGAAGTCAGCAGCATCAGTAGTTTAGGCGTGGATGTGTAAAAATGGTGCAGCTGCTGGCAGGGAAGATGAGAGACAGCCAATTTAGAAGGTGGGGCTTTTATCTCCGGTGGTGTGGGCCTAGGTGTTCCAGATCTGGGTAAGATCAGCTCCTCAAACAGAAGTACTGCAGGACTGGCACAACACATACACCTTCAAGCCACACAGGGCTGTCACAATTGTCAATAATATCTATCTATCTATCAATCTACTATATATCTGTCTGTCTTTCTATTGTTCTTTCTACCTACCTACCGAACTGCCTGCCTGCCTGTCTGTCTGTTTCTCAAGCTATATCCTGAAACATTATATTACAGGTTACATCACAGACATGTCTTTGTGTGGGCTGAAGGACCTACCATAGTACTCTAGCACCCTCATGTGGAAATGAAAAGAAATTACTCACACCCATGGACAGACTACAGATTAGAACAAAAGCACCTTATGGGTGATAAAAAGGCTGATAAAATAATTTGCAGGCTGTCTGTGCATAAGTTGAGCAATATTATTACTTTATTTTCAATTAAACCAGTTCAGGGAGGGGAGTGAACTTTTATAAATATTCCACCACTTTGATTAATATTTATGCGATGCAAGTGTAACTACAAGTGAGAATTTTTAAGCAGTAAAGATGATTTCTCAGTAAGATAAATAGGTTAATGCACCTTTAATGTACCAGGCACCATGCAACCATAGACTGTATATAAAAAGCATGCAACGCCTTATTTCCGGATACAACAGTACCACGCATGCGCAAAATTGAATTCCGCGGCGGGAATCAAGGCGACAACAAACAGCAATTCAACAGCTGCGACTTAATTTTTCTTATCCGAACTCCAAGATGGTTGAAGGTCCGGGGTGCACATTAAATGGAGAGAAAATCCGTTCTAAAGTTCAAAAAGGACAGAAACTGAAAGACATCAGAGGCAGTTTGACAACAACCACCGTAAGTTAACGTTACAGTTTGTCACAATTTGCGATGGAAGTTCAAGCTAACGTTAAAGAGGTGGTAACGTTATATCTGCTGCTGCATGCTAACCAGCTTGCGTTTCCTCACAGAAAAACAACTCCGAAGGAAATGCCTTCCACAGTTTTCTTGGTCGTCAGTACACCGGCGTTGAAACCTTGGGCAAGGAGCTCTTCGTGTACTTTGGTTCAAGAGCTCTGAGGTAACGTTTCACTCAGGCAGCCACTATTTTCAATACCTAACCTAACATATCTCCAAGTAATGTCTATTTTAGTCAGTGCTAACAGTTACCTGGAGTTTGGGCATTACACCATATGATGTTACCGTCAGATTAGGTCAATTAGGAATTTCAGCTTTTTTGCTACTGCAACGTTTTTATCATACTTAGTCACCTATTTTGTTACCAGACATGGTGCTTCCATCATATTTAAGCTACATAGGGTCACACATGTTGATAGCTGTGATTTAAGTGTTCCAAAAAAGAGAGACATGTGATGAAGTATGATAAAAATGTTTACAATGGTAATAAAGTAAGTATGGGCGATATGGCCAAAAATGTTATCACAATATCATTCACTATAAAAAAATTATCATGCTAAATATTAAATGAGTATTTCTTTCAAGTTTAAATGCTGATTTTTGCTCCTGAGTGAAAGTTAATTGTAAGGTAATTGTGGTTTAAAACTATTCATTATGGTGAGAACATGACAAACACTTGCCCAACCAATTAACAATCAATTAACGTATATGAGGTAGAAAATTCAAAACAATTATGATAAAATCTCCTTTTTCAACAACGATGCACGAGTAAAATTAAGTATAAGCTTTTTTTCTGTCCTTTTCCTCAACAAAATAAATATCTTCATAGAAAAATGAAGTGCTAATTCATTCCTGATTCAGATGAATTGAATCAAACATTTATTGAACATTTGTTATATTTTTATTGAGGAAAATTATATTGCGATAATTATGATTGTTTCATTGCGTTGGTCACAGAATGTAGTGGGTCACAACATTTGGAGGCATCTGTAAACTTTTTTTCTCAATATTCTCACTTAATTTGTCAAATTAATTTATATGTGTGGTGTGCATTTGTGTTTGCTGTATGTTGGAGGACAATAAGGGAAATAAGTTAATTGTTTTTAATCATTTATGATCATTAGAACAATTATTCTCTATCTTGCATTATGTAATGTCTAGTGATGTCAATACATAAAATATAGGAGACACTAGACAGCAACAGTAACCAGGAGGCAAGTCATATTATACAGTTCTACAAAATCAAAAACAGAACATTTCAAAACATTAAATTTCCACAAAGAGAATGGAACCGAAATGTCCTATTATGTTGAATACAGTGTTCTCTGACTTAGTTGTCATTCATTTTCTATAAATCTGGCCATGACAGAAATCTCCTGATTAAAGAACTAACTCTGTGTTACCTTCGGACATCCAACACAAATCAGGATTCTTCAACTGAAATATTAAACAGATGATTTTTCAAGTCACTGTGCAGGGGGCAATGGAACTCAAAATGAAATTCTTCAACAACGCCAAGATCACACAAAACGCATAAACGCCACCTTTCAGGAATACCTTTGTCTACCTGCCTACGGTAATTGCCTGTGGTAGGGTACCTGTTCTTAACTGAGCACATAGGGACCTCTGCCCTCACTGTAGATTGCTTTTTCTATATGGTTCTGTGTAGTTTCAGAGCTTAGGTGTATTCAAAGTCTCCTCCTTCCATTGTTCCTTGTGAAAGTTTTTGCTCGACTTTATTAAATTTACACTGCTAATTATTTCTAACAGTAAAATGTAAATCAGAAGGAGAAATACTCCAGAAACCTCTCTTTACCAAGGATACATGTGTGCTGTATCCGATTTAAAGATCTTTTTGGTTAGCCTTTTCTCTGGCAACTGGACAAGGTACTTCCATGACGGTACTTTTTCCACATCGCTGCTTTACAAGACATGATTCCCTTCCATGTCCCCTTCAGTAGCCCACTTTGCTGTATATTTAAGTACCTCATGGCTCGGCTCTGGGTAGCATTATTGTCAGGGGCATCCTCAGGTAAAAGTGTTCAGCAGTTCACATGGCTGTTAAAAGACATACACAAGCTATTACTAGGTTGGACCCTGTGTCATTTCTTTTACACAATGGGGTCTTCAACCACCAGGCTACCTTTCTGTCCTATTGTTGTCAAGTCTTATATAACTTGAGACATACTATCTTTAAATGGAATTTGTCTTTTCTTTCTTGCTTGCTCAAATCCTTTAGAGTCCACTTTGGTATGAATGGATCAATGCGTATAAACTCTGCTGAGAGGAAGGATAGGACAGGCTCCATACCAGTGCTGGAAATACACCTGACTAAAGACATTCTGTGCTTCTTTGACAGCACTGTGGAAATAAGGTAACGGGGACACCAGCATAGCCTAGATAGATTGAGGTGATGGTAGTTCACCTTGGGGTACGAGTCTCATTCAGTGAGTATGTCCTACATTAAGCTGTGTCTGAAGACAGTGACTATTGTTGCATGAAAAACGCAGCCTTTTTTGGCTCGACATTTGTCCTGCTCATTGACTGTAAGGTCCTTCAGTACCCAGACAGACATTATTTCTTCTGTCAGAAAATTTCACCTATGCTGTCCTATCTCACGAGAAACAAACTGAACCAGAATATATGAAAGAAACCATTTTGAAATGTGTAATCTCAAGCATGCACCAGTTGACCTCGTAGCGCCCTTGCAGTAACAGCAGCCATATATTTTCTAAATTCTTCCAGTACTATAAAACTGTGTGCTTGCAGGGTGACAGAGGACTGTGAGCAAAGGGTGAGGGCTATGGAGAGTCTGGATGTGTGCTCCCCTAAGTTCAGCTTCTCCCACTCTGAGGAGGCACTGAGGAGCCAAAGTCACAGGGCGCTCTGTGATGTTCTCCTAGACCAGGCCGTCATGCCGGGAGTCGGCAACATCATTAAAAACGAAGCCCTGTTTGACTCGGGCCTCCATCCAGCCGTGAAGGTATGGAAAAGATGATGGATTGTGTTCAGCAGAGGAACAAAAAAGAGGGTAAAAATGCAAGACAACGCTCACAGGAAAAATTGAAGCATTGAAATGAGGAGGGTGAAACAGGGAAACGGACAAACAAGCGCATTGCGGCACAGACATGCCTTCCCCTCTGTGCTGTGTTATTTTTTAAATTTTCTTCTTTTATGTTTTTGTCTTTATTGAGAGTAAAATTAAAATTATATATATAATAATAATTTCTAATGTCTATCCCAGATGTGGAAATCGCATAATGTGAGATCAAATGATTCACATTGCTCTTAGGGAATATTTTAATTAAGCAAACTATAGATATAAATATAAATATTTTTTTAGAGTGACCCATCTACTGCCGGTAAGAGACAGTTTGCCGCATGCATACTTCTATTACTCAACTATTACCCGGGGCTCTGCTCTGCTCCCCTTAGAAAGTATTAGATGGGGTTTAAGAATATAGCACACTGAACCAAAACATTAATCTTGGACTTTTGGCCTCATCTTCTTCTGGGACCACTGAATCTTTGAGCTTCTCCTCCATTATCGAGCCCCTAGCTGTCCTGAAAGAGCTACAAGTGGTGTGTGTTTGTGTACTTTACATCTTTTTTTCTTACAAAGTGTGAGCCAGAGTCAGGTTCTTGCTTTCTGGGCTGCAAGTCTTGGGAATATATTTTTCTCTGTTGCATCATGTTCAATCCAGTTTTTTCATTCATGTCTGGTGTTTTTATTGTCTATATGCTTGTATTATTGATTTGCCGACTGTGAAGCGCCCTTCGTCTCTGTTTTGAAATGAAGAGCTATCCAAATAAGGTTTATTCACACTCTGGCTGTGAACTGTAACTAACTCTGCCGCTTCATTCTTAGGTTCAGCAACTGACAGACGAGCAGATCCACCACTTGGTGAAGATGACGCGTGATTTCACTCTTCTGTTTTATAAGGTTAGCAGGTTGTATCAATAGTAAAAATATACGTATATAAAACAGTTTTGGTGGTAATCCTACATCTGCATGTGCATATTAAAATGGATACACATTTACTTGTAGATATTTTCACAAAGACTGACAGCAATAATGGATTAACTTAATATCATGTACTGCCAAGGAAGCAGGGTAAAAGCCAAAACCTCACTGCTTAGAGAAGAAACAAACATTCCTGTCTGTGCATAATAGACAAGTAAGTAAAGGTGAATGGTTTCTCTTTATCCTCATCTTTTTATTCACTCTGGTCTGCCCTCCTCGTCTCTATCAGTGTCGCAAATCTGGCTCTCCTCTCTACAAACATTACAAAGTCTACAAGCGTCCCCAGTGCAGCCAGTGCTTTCATGTCATCACAGTCTGTCGTCTTGGAGACAACGGCAGGATGACTTACTTCTGCAAGCGCTGTCAGAAGGCAGATCCCAACGGGGTTGACATCAGGTAGGTAGAAATCCTCATAGACCTTTGGCACTTTGACTGAAAAGGTATTGTCTTGCATTCTTGTAAGGAGTGATTCAATGAAGTTTGGGCTATGTGTTGGTTGCAAATGTTTGATACCAGCACTGTTTCCAGTACCTGAAGTATGCCTCTTAATGCATTTTAGTGATTTTAATTTAATACCAAAAAGCAACACAGAAAAGCTAGGTGTCATTTTTAAAAACCTAGTCTTTGCAGAAAGTTCTAAAGCCTTTTAGATAATATGTTTAGAATTTAGAGAGGCCATCTTTGCAGGCAGATGGGCTTGGCAGGGAGTGGGAAGTGTTATGGGGAGAAATTAATGCGCATATAAGGCTATGTTTGCCAGACAGGGCACAGGCTCAACACCTCCTGGGTTGTGTTTGAGCAAAGCTTTGCAAGGGGTTAGAGCCTAAAGCCCTTACAACGCATTACACAGCTGATAAAGCAATCTGTGAGGAAAGTTTCCTGAAAGCCACTGCTACTTTCCTCCTTCATGACTGTTGGCATTGCAGATTTGCCTCCTTGTCAAACATAGTTGAGCTTCATGTCAGAGCACTAACATGTATGCTTGGAGCAATTATATGAAACACGTTGCGTTTTTGCATATCTTCATCCTCTGCTTGAACTGCAAATGTTTTTCTAGTTAAAGTTTTCTCTTTGCCTGTATTTTATATAATCGGTTTACAATAATAGAATAATTTATATTTGTTGCTCATTTTGCACTCCCAAGGACTAACTGCATGTAATAAAGAAAATTTATGTTTACATATGCACACATTTAAATAATTATAAATTAATACAATTTCCCAGTAATAAAACATTTCCCTGTATGGAAGAGTCATTTTCCAAACATTTAAATTCACTCAGTTGTAAGTTTGTTGGGTATGTCTCATTAAAAGTAATGCAGTTCAATACAAAAGCCCTGCAAAAATCTTTCCTTCATTAAGTTTAGAATCTTCAGTTTTTGTTGAAAGTTGTTGATTCATATCATTTTGAAGTTGTAGTCTGAGTCTGTAGTTTGTGCTGCTCTTTTGTATTGTTATGCTTAAGTGTTGCTAATATTTAGTCCGTCATTGATATTAATAGGGTGGACAAAATATTAAAAATTTTTAGAAATAAAACATTTTGTCTTTTTGATAGGTACTTATGTAAAGTTTTTATAATGTACTAAATGTGTCTGTGTAAACACTAAGGGAACCTGAATTCTCTTTTTACACAGCAACATTTTTCTGCTTAGTTGCACACATTTCATTCATTAGGAAGCCAGTTTTAGCAACAAAGGTTCATTGTCACTCTTGTATTTCCTCTATCTAGTAAGCTCCCAGTCAGAAACAGCCTGATCGGCTGGGCCTACAATGAGCAAACCAATGATAATGTGGCTAAGAAGGAGGAAGAGGACTGGGCCTGTCAACTCTGCACACTAATCAACCAGCCAGAAACAAAAGCCTGTGATGCCTGCCTCACTCCGAGACCTGAGGGTGAGTGAAATGTTATGCTTCTTACAGTCAGTGAATTTAATTGGATGACAGAATAGTATAAATAAAAAATAGTAGCTGTAGTTTAGCACAAAGATTCCATGAGCCGTTTACCTAGTATCACCTAGTTGTTCAAATGACTGCAGTTGAGCAGGGTGACTTAATGTGTGTGTGTGTATGTATTAGTGTGCAAATAATGAGCGAATCTGTCAGTTAGCCATTTTTCCCAGACTATCTTGAGATACATTACGGCATCAATGAACTAGTGTTAAAGAAATGTCCTCGTTATTTCTCTGTTGCATCCCCCAAACCACAGTCGAATAGTTTAGTTTTACTTACTTTAGATAGCTTCTTTGGGGACCAGTTCACATATATGATCACTTCTTTGTTCTTTGTTATATTGCAAGTGCATATGAATATATGTATGTATATGTGAATAAATAAACCCTTCTTCTTCTATATAAATATGATAATCGCTCAAAACTACAGTTTGCCATGGTTGATTTTTATGCTGAGCTTTCCAAGCATGGGTAAATTTACAATCATACTGTATGTCAGCCTTTCATTTTGGCATCGATTCCTGCAGTTGGTTCAGATAATGTTCTCAACCCAAACAAACTGCAGGACCAAAACATGAATTTTCAGGCATTCAGCTACAGTGCTTATAAAAAGAAGTGCTTGTAAAATTCTTCTTTTGATTTAACAATAAAACATGAAAACTGCCTAAAACTAGGAATGTAAAGCCTGTTTACAGCAACTGTACTTGCAACGACCCTGGTTGTAATAATCCTCAACTGTGCAAAAACATCTGCATTTATTTATTTGAACTGACATGTATTAAGTAATGACAATAGTTACATTTTTACATAAACTATTCCTTTAAAAGTGGAAGTGACAGTGATTTCTCCAGGGAAATTACTGTTACATATTTACATCTACTGTTAACCACTAAGCTGCTCCACTATAACAGCTGGGGGTTAAGTGCCCTGCTCAAGGGCACCTTAATGTTAAAGGTTTTGAGGGATGGAAGAACTTTTAACTGCTCCCAGTGAATGACTCTGATGTCAATGATCATAGTTTACCAATACTAAAAACATTTACTCATCATTTTCAAAGTTTTATTATATTGGGCCTCTTTTCATATACTTTTGCATAAGGGCATCTTCAGCCCAACAGATTGTGATATCTTTTTTTATTACATAGCAGTCTGCTGCTTAATGGTAGATTTTATGGGAAGCTAACAACAACCTGCATTTTATGAGAGCAGCCAGTGCATGAGAATAAGCTGTGGCTACTGAACATGAAATTTCTCACACTGGTTCCTTCACAGTCCACAAAGTGATCAGCGCTGATGCATCACCCGATTTGATTAAATATCCCTGCACTGTCTTTAAGAAGCCACAAGAGGAGCTCAAAGTCAACTGGAGGTCTGCATTTGGGACTTCCACCCTTGTTTTCTCTGACTTGAGCAAGAAGCCAAACCCTGTAAACTCCCCAGCCGGCAGTCATTTGAATTCCTCGGCGGCACAGCAAGGTTCATATAAATACAGCATCTGCCAAGGGACAACAAGCCCCAATTATGCCTCTGGTGGCTGGCAGAAGCAAAGTGCCGAGCTCTCCAATGGGGAATCACTGGCCTCCTACAGTCACACATCCAAGAAAATGAGAATTGATCACAGTCCCTTTCCCAGTAACAATGCTCAAAATGGAACCCCCAACTCACAGTGAGTGAATCTCTAGCTTGGCTATTCATGAATAAGTTTATAATAAGATAAGTTTTTTGCAACTTCAGGGAGATAAGTGGGATTAAAAAGCATCTAACTGGGGAATTTTTGCGACATTGTTTTAAAAAAATAAAATAAAAATACAACACACATCACCACGGATGAAGAGGTTGTTTGCTCGCTAATAAGGGTTGACAAGGAATGCTTGCATTTTATTTCTAACTAATAAGAGTGTTTTTTCACCTATCAGTACACGCAAAATAGAAGCGACAAGCCACAGCTCCTTTTCTTCAAGTACCAGTGCCCCTTGTTGTGCATCCCATTGTCGTCCAGCTGTCCTTAGAGTGGTCCACAAGGAGGGGGAGAATAAGGGACGACAGTTCTATACCTGCTCGCTTCCCAGAGAGACCAAGTGTAACTTCTTTGAGGTGAAAATTATCTCTTATCACTGGCATTGTGTAGCCTGAAAAATAACTTATTTTTTCTAAGTATGTTTAATTTTAACATATTCATAAACATTGTTTGCATGTTGTTGTGAAAGTTGAATGCCTGAAATAAAAGTCTACAACAAAGTTAATAAATCCTTGTTTTCTTTGTTGCAGTGGGCTGACTTACACTTTCCTTTTTGTCAACATGGGAAACGCTGTTTAATGAGGACGGTTCTGAAACTAGGACCCAACAACGGCCGGAATTTCTACACCTGCAGCTTTCAAAAGGGTAAACAGTGTGACTTTTTCCAGTGGGCAGAGAATGGACCAGGGGTATCCATCCTCCCAGGTTGTTAAATGTGTTTTGGCAATCCATTACTTCTAAATGAAATCCTGATGCCTATGTTGATATAAATAAATGGATACAGAAGGGAACCTGATAACTCATCATTATCTTTGGGAAATACGCACAATTATATTGAACTAGACACTTAATGGAGAATATCTATCAACCGTATGACCTTCAGATCATACCCAACCACTCGATTTATTTAAAAAAAAAAAAAAAAAAAAAAAAAAGTTGTACTTAAACAAGTATCTATTTGCATTTGATTTGTATTATGTTCTGTCAATGTCAGTCTTTCAAAGATGTATGTTTCAAAGCTATCATGAGATAGAAAAGTGTGATGAATAAAGAACCTAAAGTTTTTTTTTTTTTTAATTTTTATTAAGAATTAAAACTAAAAATCAAAAATACAGTATGGAGACTGTTAATTAATGTAAGCATATACAAAAGTTGCAGATAACCATACACCATTTAAAAGCAGTCCACAGATTTCAGGAGTGGTGTGTCTGACTCGGAGTTTGACACCATGTAGTGGAACTGGGAGAAGTCAGGGGCTTTGTTACAGGCCGCACCTTGGGAAATCAAAGAAGAAAATTAAATGCACAGGTGAAAAAAACTCTTTACCCCCATTCTCATTAAGGCATCATTTAATACACATATATAAAAAGTGATCAGAAGATTAACTTCAATGAAACTGGGTTCTTTAACTGCATTGTTAAAACAAAAAGCTGACATTTACTTTTAATTTGCATACATTTTTGACCTTGTAGTTGTTTAAATTTTCTTACCAATATTTAATCTTTTCAGGCCTAAGTTACACTTGATTTTGTTGTAATTATTTTAAATATATTTTGACAACTTTATTATGGAAGTTTAACATGCCCTTATCAATGAGCCTATGCATATACATCTGCTTGTCAGCATCTCTGTAGGGGTGTGTATGTGTGTGTCACAGTATCTTTGGCAGTAGCTGAACAGTCTGTGTATGCTTTGTGAACCTACACACTCACCATAATGGCCTGTTGTGTTAGCACAGATGATGGCTCCAAAAAAGTCTGAGTAATGCCTCTTGATTCTGGAAATGGCCGTCTTGCAGGCTGCCGAGGGATCTGCCCCGGCCCTCATCAGCTCCACGGCCAAGTAACTGTTGGCAGGGATACATGCAGTACACATGAGGCAAACTAACGAGGGCTGTCAGGGCCACCAACCAGGGTTATGATGAGGATGTGCCTGCGATTATGGTGTGGGATATAACTCATGCAAAAATTATGTCAACAAACACTGATTAAATATTATTTAAAAACAGTAATATTCCCAGCCTCACTCACTGCTATGCAAAAAAGTCATGACATTACTTTGTAGGTGTGTGAAATCAGCAAATGGGAAGAAATTATAGTAATTTACCATCACTGGAAATGCAAATTACTTGCTCTAAACATATACTATGGGTGCAATTAACTCCATTAGCTTGAGGTCAAATGAATAAAACAATGAGTGACACATTAAAATCCCAAATGTTTAGGAAATTGCAAAGTGGAAAATATGTAGTAAATTTATTTCCTTGCACTTATGTTACAACATAACACTGCTTAAAAGGGGAGAGTCAGGATGTTTGGACTGGCAATGGCCTTCTGCTGGTCATGATGTGTTACTTCTACATTTTGACAGTGAAGTGAAGTCCATAGAAAGGCTTGTAACTACACTTATCAGTTTAAAATACCTGGACTGCTGGGAAAAATGTGGGAATGGAGAATGAATGAATGATAAACACACTTCAGTCCACTAGTAGCAAGCTGCTTTTGAAAAGTGCAACCACCCAAAAGTTCCAGGAAGTGACTCAGAACTAGGATTGAAATTGGTAGCCCTGAGGTGTGGTTGTGTGTGACTGTGAATGTAAATCTGAGTGCAACTTAAAAAAAAAACAAAAACAGTATGTGTACTCAAAAAAAAAAAAAAAAAACTTATCTTGGATAAATAAATCTTTAAAAAGGGGGGAAAAAAAAAACAACCTCTGAGACTGCCATATTCTCACAGCCTGGAGACAAACAGCAGTGAAGTTGTGAAGTATTTGTCTCTTCTGTAAAATGTACAAATGACAGTTTTGGGGCAATATAGTCACGCCTCCACTCTTTATAATGGTATTGTTGCACTTGCAGCAAGATTTTCACACCAGAAATTGGCTGTTTAAGAACTACACATGTCACTGATGTCAATATTCTCTGAAACACAATTTTTCTGTCAAGGAAAAAGCCATATAACAATCCTATTATTCCAAACGGCAGCTGGTTAGGGTGCACAAAGGATTTGTGATCCCCTCAACACTTCTCATAAAATTTAAATGCAGCTCTGTTAGAGATGTTCTGATGGATGATTATTTATGATAGGAAACTCCATTTTCAAAAAGGAAGAAACCATAGCAAACCATATCTGCTCACACTTGCAAATAAACCTACAAATAAACCTTCTTTCACTTAACATACTTTTGTGGATTTTTTTTTTTTATTCTGAGAGAAATAAGAGTTTAATATGTAGGTAACATGATTTTTGACATTCCATTGATGGCTTTGAGACAAATTTTCTTCCATTCAGTGGAGTACCTAGTGACACAAGGTAATTGAAAGGAATTTCTAATTTAATAGGACTTTTTGTTATACAAGGATGATGGGTCAGGTACCTTGGCAAAAAGCGCATCATGACATCTCCATCTCCAGTAGCTGCAGCACCACCAGCTGAGCTATCTGCATAGGCCCCTGCTCCAATGATAGGAGAGTCCCCGACACGGCTACAGGACAGGAATATGACCAGGGTTTAAACATAGATAAATGCCAAGTGTACACGCATACACAAAAAAAGACTAACTCTTTTTTATTAATATAAATTAATATACCATATAAGTGCACTCTAAAGCTGATGATACACGGAGCAACTTTTAGAGCAATGGTGCTGGGCAATGTTGCCTTCAGTGGTAACGAGTAAAGATTACTACCGTAATCCCCTTCCCCCACCACTCCACCACCCGCGTCACACCGCCGCTATTAGTTCAAAACACGGTCTGACATGCCACCAGCAAGATTGCCCAGCGACATGGCTCAAAAAGTTGTCCTGTGTATCATCATCTTAACACTCAGATTTATAACCTTGATCTATAATCTTGTTCAGTACTGAAATTTGTTATAAAAACCTGTATTTTTTTTTTACCAAACAGGAGGAAAATCCCTAAATCTTAAGCACTTAGAAAACAGTTCTATTAGATAGCTCTCTCCTAAGCTCCCATATGTTTTTTACTAATTATAAAAGTAATAAAACCAGGGGGTGGCTTTCCAAAACATGAGATGCAGTTAAAAGCAAAGACAAGGTAGTCCAAGGCCAAGAATGAACTTACTCCAAAGTACTAATGCACGTTCTGCTCATTTTTGACACTTAACATCTACATTATGTACATACCCTGGAACTTTGTGAGTTAGTCCATTGGTTGAGGTACCAGCAGCCACATGGCCATCTTTATCAAGAGCTATCATCCCTGGTACAAAACAAAAGAAGTGATTAGCGTCCTACCTGACAGCTACAATACCTGAAGTAGTGCATGTAGTTTTATGATCGTGTAACACTAAATTCTTTGTATTTATATTTAAGATATGATCTATTTTGACAGAAACATAAATTCAAGACCTCAAATCTAAATTGTTCCCTGCTAACATCTACTTCATTAGGTCTGTCTGTGTTCCAGCATGTCATGCTGCTAAACTTTCTCTTATCCCTGTCTAGTCTAGTAAGTGCTTAAATACTACACTGTATAAAATGCCTGAGGAAAGCTGACTTCACACCCTTCGCAGATAAAACCTACCTATAGTGTCATGGGAGTGCACATTGGCATGGTTTGCGCTCTTGTTCTGTGTGAATGTTCCCTTGGGCTTGTACGGTCCACAGGATGTGGAAGGATCTGGAAACACATTCTTTTGACAGGGAAGAAAATGTCATCACTGTTTGCACAATGCCAATATCCTTGAACTTAAAATTTTTAACACTACTCAAGCAAAACATAAGGTAAACTGCATTTGCTTTAATTTGCTGTAATAAAATTAAACTCAACACTATTGTCACAAAGAGGTTTAGTACCTAATAATAAAGAGAAGGGAGTGTTGTTCGGTTTGGAATCTCTCTAAAGTCTTGTTTCCAGTGACTGAACCATCATATGAACAAAACATCCCAGTTTAAGTTCCTGCTGCAGCTAAAATGTGTTATTTAGCAGTTGAATACTGTTTTGAGACCGACTGTAGGAGGTAGAGCGGGTTGTCTGTTAACCGGAAGGTCAGCGGTTCAATCCGCGGCTCCTCCAGGCTGCATATCAAAGTGTCCTTGGGCAAGATAGTGAACCCTGAATTGCCCCTGGTGGCTGTTCCACCAGTGTATGAATGTGTGTGAATGTTAGTTTCTGTTTGAGCACTTCGGCTCAGTGTGGTGAATGCAGATGTAGTGTAAAAGCACTTTGAGTGGTCGAAAAGACTAGAAAGGCGTATACAAATACGGAGCATTTACATTTGCATGTGCCTGAGTGGAGTGTAGTGTAGTTTAACAAAAGGTTTCACTGTCTCTCTACCTCTTTTCTGCTCTTATTAATAACTGAGTGTACCAGCTTCACCTGCAGGGAGGTGTGAAAAGTTCATTCTACTCCTTTGATGTTATAGGTGAGAGGAAATCTGCTAAAAAAAAAGTGTCTGATTTTGAGTTTAAGTGAACAGTCACAAAATGCAGACTTAGGGCCATAAAAGGTAAACTTAAATGATAAAACAAAGGTCTTTTCATATAGAATGTGGATCAGCATTAACGTTAACATTTTACAGAGTTTCCATCATGCCATCAATAAATCAAAGTTGGGATCAACTAGAGGGGTGGTGCAGTGGTTAGCACTGTCGCCTCACAGCAAGAAGGTTGTGGGTTCCAATCCACGGTTGCCCCGGCCTTTCTGTGTGGAGTTTGCATGTAGAGTGAGTGGTTTTTTTGTCTGTGTGGCCCTGTGATGGACTAGCGATCTGTCCAGGGTGTACCTTTCGCCCGACGTAGGCTGGTAAAATGGTGTAAATTTGATCAATAGGACACTTCATACTCTCTCTGGAATGATAACTCTGACTTAAAAAGGAAATGTCATTCTGGAGATTTGGGGGCGCTACTGGGGAAGTGAACAAGTTAGTTTTAAAGACTAGTTACAACCCAGCGCTGTAGGGCATCACCTCTACCAAAAAAGCTGATTTTTTTTCTGAACTACTTTAGTATGCCTGTCAATTTTCCTGCTTAATATCAATCTTTATGAGGCACCACCCCTGTAGCCAATACAAGTGAGAAAAACACACACTCTAGTACACACACACACACACACACACCTTTCGATAATTAGGTTGGCAGTTGCCCTTCAGCCACTGTGAGAAAATATTCACAGATTTGTTGGTAGTCAGGTCTTCTGCAACGAAGCCCATGTTTTCAGCAAACAAGGATGCTATAAAGAGAGAAGTAATACTTTCAGGTCAAGTTACACATTCGGGTCCACACTGACCTTGAGTTGTAAGAAAACAAAGAGTCTCAAACAAAGGAGGGACTAGAGCCAATCTCATCTCATTTAGGCTTGTATCTTTGGCTTGTGAGGGAGGACAAGTCTTACATTGCTACCGTTTTGAACAGCAGTGACTACTCCCTAAAGTTTTTCCTTATTTCTTGACACAGGAGCCAAATAATTTGATTTAAAAGACACTTGTCAGTGGAATAGAATGTTTCAATATTAGCCATCAGTTTCCTTTAAATGACTTGCAGAGAGATTTGCACCTCCTCCTTCTCTACTCATTTACTGCTGTCATGAAAAAAACTAAAGAACGCTCTCATACATGTTTTCTTTCTGGGCATTTCTGTTATACGATCATTCTATTTACGTACAGAGCATTATCTGTAGCTCTGACCCATGCATTCATTGCTAACTGTTGATGTTACCGATCTAGGGATAAAAGCTTATTCAAGTGTTGCAAAAAAGACACTTTAAATAGGTGCATAAAATGCTTTGACCCTAATGTATAAGATAACAAATGCAAAATGAAATATCAAGGTGTCTACCTAAAATATATTCCATTCCTCATTCAAACTACACAACTGCATTTAAAAAGAACTTGATAGGCACGTGTTGGTCGGTGAATTAATGGTAATGGTTTATTTTTTTTTTTCTTACTTCCATCCCATACCTGACTCTCCTACTAGCAGTGTGTGTTCAGTGTGCTCCATCACAGCTCTCGCTACTCCAATGGCATTCTTGATTCTTCTCAGGTCTGCAACTGCACCCACCTCCACTGTATCCCTGGTCACAGAAAATGCACAGCAAATAAACATTACTACTGGTTTACTGGACAGAAGTGCTATCTGTTTAAAGGTAACCTGTAGAGGTTTTTGAACTGTAGTAGCGCTATGGAGCCATTTTTCTATAAGTGGGATTCGTTGTTTGTCTCATGTGCTCACAGGTGACGCGATACACATTCCCGCCAATCGTTTCTCAGTATTCCACAGATCTACAGGTGGAGTTAATGTGCCAAGATACAGCAATGTGTCAGCAAAGGCACAAACAATGCAGGTTACAACCTTTTAAGAAGAAACAGCTTTGCAAATGTTTTATGGTGAAGGACATGCATTTTTCACATTTGTTAGACCTCAAGGATACAAGAGAACTCCACAGGGAACCTTTAAAGAGGCAGCAAGTAATCTATCTCTTTTACAAACTGCTTGGTGAGTAGTACAAACTACAATAGCTGCACGTCTCTGATGCTGCCCCCACTGTAATTGGTAGCAATAGAGTGCATGCACTGACACACTGACTGTTACACACAATTGTCAGAGTTAACTTGTATTTGTATTATTTCTACCTCTTACATATTGTGGTGGAGATTAGCTAAAAATCACAAAGAGTGAAGCCCATGAAACGGTAGTCAGGCCGACAATGTCTAATATTTTATTAACTGGCTAATTGTACGGAAAAATAGAAACTCCCTTTACAGTGTAATGCAACTTATTAGAAATGCACTGTATACATTTTACATCTGTTGGACCTATAGTATATTGTATAATAGTTTGTGGTGGTGCTGTAGTAGTAGTAGTAATAATAATAATATTTATTTGTAGAGCACTTTTCAAAAACAAGTAACAAAGTGCTTTAACAAGTTTAAAGACAATAATACCCCAAAAACAATAATACAAAAACAATACAAGATAAAAGCAAGAAAACACTGAAAAGACTAAAATACACATTTAAGATAAATATAAAATAAGTAAAATAGAATAAAGGGATAAAATAAAGTCAAATAAGATCGGGAAAGGCTCTCCTATAAAAGTATGTTTTAAGAAGGGACTTAAAAGAGTTCACTGACTCAGCCGACCTGATTTCCTCGGGCAGGCTGTTCCAGAGCCTCGGGGCCCTGACAGCGAACGCTTTGTCCCCTTTAGTTTTCAGTCGAGACTCTGGAACAGACAACAGACCTCTGCCCGAGGATCTCAAGGTACGTGCTGGTGCGTATGAGACTAAAAGTTCAGAAATGTAACAAGGCGAGAGGCCATGAAGAGCTTTAAAAGTCATCAATAAAATTTTTAAGTCAATTCTAAAACATACTGGGAGCCAGTGTAGTGAAGCTACAATAGGGGTAATGTGGTCATATTTCTTTGTTCTGGTTAAAAGCCTGGCAGCTACATTACTAACAAACCAGACACCAAAGTTTTTTGCAACAGGCTTAATGTGATTTACTAGGGAACCAGCAGATGGCAGTATTTGGTTTGCCATCTGCTGGGACCCGTTGACCAGGATTTCTGTTTCGTCTGAGTTCAGCTGGAGGAAATTATTTGACATCCATTTTTTAACTTCACAAAGGCAGTTGGTAAGTGAACTCAGCATTCCAGGGTCTGTGGATCTGACGGGCAAGTACATTTGTGTGTCATCAGCATAAATATGAAAAGAAATACCATGTTTATGGATAATATGTCCAAGGGGAAGCAGATACAAGGAAAACAAAATGGGTCCTAAGACCGACCCCTGAGGCACACCATATTTAACTGGACAGAACGAAGAGACATAGTTGTTTACAGACACGCAAAACTTCCTATTTGACAGGTAGGATGAAAACCATTCTAGGGCAGTACCAGAGATCCCCACCCAGTGCCTCAGTCTGTCTAACATGATGTTGTGATCAATGGTGTCAAAAGCAGCGCTAAGGTCCAGGAGTACCAGGACTGAGCACATGC